>NC_035436.2:45644914-45976245 GCF_002127325.2 Helianthus annuus | reverse complement strand
ATGAACAAATGGTACTGGGTAGCAGTACCAAATTTCTCGAACTAAAAGATTATCAACTCAATCCGGTACCGACTTTTGGCGTTTTATGTACCAGGCTGGTGCTGTTTTTTACCTTCATGTACCGATAACGAACCGATATTTTCGATACAAGTACTGGTTAACACCAAGCTTATCAGACTTAAAAAGTAAAGAAGATAACAATTATTATAATATTAAGATAATAGAACTATAAAAAAGTTGTATATAATATTTACTGTTCATTTGCTTCACATTTTAATATATAGGAGAATTTGTAGTTACTATTCATTTGCTTCACATTTTAATATATAGGAGAATTTGTAGTTACTGTTCATTTGCTTCACATTTTAATATATAGGAGTAGTTACTATTCATTTGCTTCACATTTTAATATATAGGAGAATTTGTAGTTACTGTTCATTTGCTTCACATTTTAATATATAGGAGAATATATATATATAGGTAAATAAGATAACATAAGATAATTGAAATCTCTTTTCGATTTTGTTTTTTCTGAAAAGTAAGTTATTTTCATATATTCCAATATTATTTATATATATAAATAAGAGTAAGGTTAACGCAGATTATAGCTTAACGTACTTCACGTACCGATGGCAAGACCGTAATTTTGAGGTCGGGGCAAAACTATAATTTGTCTGGACTAATGAGCGAGTGTTAGGCAGCCGATTGGCACGAAAAAATATTAAATCGAGTCAAACAATTAAAACAAACACTTCTATAGTTTTGCTAAAAAAAATAAAACAATGACAATACTGTAATTTTGAGCTAGGGGAAAATTGTAATTTTTGGCTGGGCTAAAATCGTAATTTATCAAAAGCTAAAGCGATGTCGATACTGTTTTATTTTAACCAGGGGCAAAATCGTAACTTTGAACAGGGGCAAATTCATAATTTTAACTGGGCTAAAACCGTATCATACACGGGCCAATGGGGATTTAAAAAAAAATAACTAAAATGATGGCAGTTCTGTAATTTTTAACTGAGGCAAAATTGTATTTTTTGGCTAAGGTAAAATCGCAATTTGCCAAAAGCTAGAGCGTTGGCAAAACTGTATTTTTTAACAGGGGCAACATCGTAACTTTAAACAGAGGGCAAATAGCAAGAAAAAAAAAAAGGCTCAACCGCCTTTTTCCACCGGTGGAATCCAATAACTATTGCCTCCGCCCATTGTTTTTTTAGATATTTTCATTTCAATTTCAATTGGCTATAGATATAAATAAAGAAAAAGTATATCGTACATTACGGCTTAACGTACTTCACGTACAACAACGTGCGTGATTTGTTCTATAACATGCGTGATTAATGTTTTCAATATGCGTGATTATTGTGTTTCAACATGCGTGATTTTGGATTTTTGAGTTATAACGTGCGTGATTTTAAAATGAACGTGCGTAATTACCTGTCATGCGTTATGTATGTTAAACCGTAATATACGTTAACCTTCCTCTATTAATAAATTTTGTTTCAAAACGAACACTATTATATATAAATCTAACTACTATAATAAAAGAAACCAACTTTTGTACACGTGTCATTCATTGAAGCTATTCTCAAATCTATATTTATCTTATATTAACTAAATAAATAATAAATCAATATTAAATCTTATCATACTTTAATAAAATATTATCATCAAATCTAAATTGTTAATTTAATATATTTAAAAAAATACCTCTCTTATCTACTTATCTGATATTAAATATATAAATAATAAATTAATATTAAATGTTATCCTAATTTATTAAAAATATATTTTTTTATTATTTGGTATACAAAATTATACTTATTCAACTCGTGTAAAACGCAGGGTTTTTAAGGATATAATTTTTTTTTATTATTTGGTAGATTTTTCAACCCGACTATACACGGGTTTTTTAAAGATACGACGTTTTTAGTATTTAATATACAACATTACATTTATTTAGGATATAATTGTTTTTATTATTTGGTAGATTTTTCAACCTGACTATACACGAGTTTTTTAAAGATACGATGTTTTTAGTATTTAATATACAAAATTACATTTATTTAATCTGTGTAATACACACGGTTTTTAAAGATATAACTCTTTTTTAGATTTATTCAACACGTGTAATATACGTGGTTTTTAAGGTTGTAATTTTTTATTATTTGGTAGATTTATTCAACCTGATTATACATGGGTTTTTTAAAGATACGACGTTTTTAGTATTTAGTATACAAAATTACATTTATTTAATCTGTGTAATACACATGGTTTTTAAAAATATAACTTTTTTATTATTTGATATATAAAATTACATTTATCTAACCCGTACAATATACAGGGTTCATAAAGATATAACTTTTTATTATTTAATTTTTATCATTCAACTTTTTATTATTTAATATATAAAATTATATTTATTCAACCCGTGTAATACACGGGGTTTAACCTAGTATCTATACTATATAATAAAAGAAACCAATAAAATGACACATGCCATTCATTGAAGCTATCTATTTTTATAGATAATTAATATCAATTAAAAAATAATTATAAAATTAAATTTAATATAAATTTAAACAATTTGTATAGGAGATAATATAATATTTTATAATATTTATAACTTTGTTATAGGAGATAATATAATATTTTATAATATTTATAACTTTGTTATAGTTTCCTTTTTAACCCTTACGTTCAGGAAATGCAATTTTTAACCATTTAACTTTTTATGAACTCAAGAGTTTTTGCCTTGACGATATAAATTCGAGTTAGTCGGGTCGGATATAATACGTTATGATTTTACGATAAAAATTAGATTGACGTTACGTTTTGATCCAATCGCAATGCATGTATAGGATATATTGAGTTCAATCGGATACGTCAAAACGTGCGTTTTTATATGGTTAACGCATCACATAACGCTTGGACTAATCCCTTTGATATAAATTAATATAATGTAAATGATTTATTTATTTTATTAAACTAAAGTAGCTAAGGATAAAACATATTTAAAAAATGTTTATAAGGGGTAAACAAAAATATTAGTCAATGTTTATTGGTGCTATATTTTTATTTCCGTGTTCAATTCTCAACTCAAATACGGTAATTACTATGTTTATGTGATATTTTTAAGAACCATCACCGTAGTCACCCCATCCATCGTATATCGAGTATATCCGTTAGTTTTTTTTAAAGATGTTACTATACAAAATTACATTTATGCAACTCGTGTAATACACGGGGTTTTTAAAAATATAACTTTTTTATTATGTAGTATATAAAATTAGATTTATTCAATTCATATAGTACATAAGGTTTATAAAGATATAACTTTTTTTATTATTTGGTATATAAAATTACATGTGCTCAACCCGTATAACACATGAGGTTCTTAAAAATGTAACTTTTTTAATATTTAATATATAAATTTAAATTTACTCGACCCGTACAATACACGGGGTTCTTAAAGATATAACTTTTTTTATTATTTAATATATAAAATTACATTTATTCAACCCGTGTAATACACGGGGTTCTAACCTAGTATAATATAAATGTATTCTAGTGATTTTTTTAAGATAAATCACTTAAAAGAAAACTGACTCAAAGTTCAAACCCACTTACTCGTTTACTCCCTTCACCTCGATTGACATTGGTTCTCCTTTTGATGGAATTTACTAATAAAAAATGGATGTCTAAAAGCCAATTGGGCCTGTTTTGTTTGAATTGGGCCATAGGAATGGGTTCCTGAAATTGTGGATAGTACTCAAAACATGATTAGCAAATGGGATGCATATATTGAAGCAAGTAACAAATCAGAATTCGAATTTGACGTTCACAAAGAACTTCATCAACTCTCTGGAGACATTATATCACGAACAGATTTTGGAAGCAATTTTTCTGAGGGCAAACGAATATTCGAATTGCAGGAACAACAAACTGTACTCGTTTTGCAGTCCTTGCGAAAAGTCTACATACCAGGATCCAGGTGATTATCCTTTTAATCACCATATTATCTACAATTATTTTATGTGGTTTTCATAGTTTTTAGCAAAAAAAAAAAAAAAAAAAAGCGGTGTTACGCCTCTATTTTATCTAACAATTATCAACTTCCTCAATTTGGTTAGGTGTACACATGCATTCCGAGATTCTTTTTATACTCGCGTATGTTAGCTATTTGTGATCAGCTTACTTTATATATATTAATATAATATAATAATTGTTAATTTAGTAAATATATAACTGTATACTACTATACCAGATCTTATACATGTATTTAGTTATTTTATTATGAAATATAACTATGCTTGCGAGTCTAAATCAAATCGTTTGCGCCCCTAGTTTTAATTTCTACGTTAATGTGTTAGAATTTGGTGTAGGTTTTTACCAACAAAACAAAACAGAACATTGTGGAATCTCGAGAAAGAAACAAGAGAAGTAGTAACGAAACTGATCGAGAAAAATAAAAACACAAAACAAAATTCGAATACTCTACTCGCTGCAATGATATCGCCTTCTAAGAAAGACGGCATACTTGAATTAAAGGAAATTGTGGATGAATGCAAGACATTTTGCGTTGCAGGAAAGCAAACAACTGCCAATCTTTTGACATGGGCGTTTCTCCTTCTCGGGTTACATCAGGAATGGCAAAACAAAGCTCGAGAAGAAGTTGATCGCGTATGTGGTCAAAATGCATTTCCTCGTGCCGATAATTTGGCAGACTTAAAGATCGTAAGTTTATACATCTCCTGTCAGTCTCATATAGGGATGTGAATTTGTGACACTACATAACAATGTAATACAGACCTAACATGAAATTCACGGGTTAAAGTTTAGTCTAAACAACTTCAAGTCAGTTCAGGTGCCCACGTATATGTTTAGCTAGGTCGTGTTTGAGTCAATCTAACGGGTTTGCAGTTTGAACCGTTTATTTTAAGTTATAAAAAGATATGTTTTACGTCATAGGTTAAATTTATTGTGTATATTATTGTCAAATTTTGAAAATCAAAAGAGAATACGCATGGCTTTTTTAATTTAAAACATAATTATTTTACATCCCTTTGTAGTTTTGTCGTAAATATACTTTACAGTATTAATTAATTTTTAGGTTAAAAGGGTCGTGTTTGTGTTCATCTGTGAAAACTCATGTCATGTTTGGGTTCATATGTCAGATAGGATTTTCGGATTTGTGTCGTGTTTTGGTTATTGTCGGGTTCAACCCACAAACATGACTCATTTAACACTCTAATCTAATATGTGGTTTGAAATCTTAGATTCCTAATTTCTTTGTATCGAACAGGTTACCTTGATCTTAAATGAAACGCTTAGACTCTACCCACCAGCTGGAATGATGACGAGACAAGTCTTGGAAAATGTGAAACTCACGTGTGGACTTGATATTCTAGCTGATACGCGACTTTTCTTGGCCATGACTGCGGTCCATCATAATGTAAGAATATGGGGAGAAGATGCAAATGTGTTCAATCCCATGAGATTTTTGGAGCCTAGGAACCATTTAGCCTTGTTCTTCCCTTTCGGCTTGGGCTCCACGGTTTGTGTTGGCCAAAATCTAGTATTTGTGGAGGCTAAAATTGTCTTGGCTATGATCATTAGCCGTTACTCGTTTGTTGTTTCACCTTTATATGTCCATACTCCAATGCAGTCACTAGCTTTGCAACCGCAATTTGGTGCTCAAATTATATTCACTAGGAGCTGAAAACTTGTTCAACAATTAGACTAGACGGTATGGGGGCCGGCTTAGGCCCGGCCTGGCCCGGCGCCGGTCCCCCACACCGCCCCCCTTGGCCCGGCGCGTCACATTCGGCTCCCACTCGACGATCTTGACGGGCCTTGAAATTCAAAAACTAGCCGTTGAACGGCTATGTTATTTAATAAAAAAATCCCACTTTTCTTTATAACACATCTATTTTATACCATTTTCTCCCCACTTTCAACCCAAAACACTCTCATTTTTATACCATTTTCTCTCCACTTTTATAAAAAAATTATCTTTTCATCCACAATGCCATCTAATTCTTGGTGGTCATCGTCTTCGGAGGAGGAAGATGAGATGTTTTACGCAAACGCTGTGCTAAGGGTGGCGCAAACGCTCCCACTCGACGATCTTGACGGGCCTTGAAATTCAAAAACTAGCCGTTGAACGGCTATGTTATTTAATAAAAAAATCCCACTTTTCTTTATAACACATCTATTTTATACCATTTTCTCTCCACTTTCAACCCAAAACACTCTCATTTTTATACCATTTTCTCTCCACTTTTATAAAAAAATTATCTTTTCATCCACAATGCCATCTAATTCTTGGTGGTCATCGTCTTCGGAGGAGGAAGATGAGATGTTTTACGCAAACGCTGTGCTAAGGGTGGCGCAAATTCTTATTGTTGGGATTGAACCCTGCCAAAGGAACAGATAATTAAAGCCAAAACTGGATCAGAGCAGTGGATCCAGAATAAGCAGATGTTATGCATGCAAGTCTCTCCCCTTGAAAGTTGGTTTCAACATCTGCTAACCTCCTATCTACTGATCATACAAACTGCTGACCTACAACTGTTGATCAACTCAAAGACTGATGAAGAACTAAAGCTCTGCTGCTCAATCTACTGCCTTGTTTCAAGCACTGCTGATCATGACAAGTACTGCTGGGTTCACAGCAATGGAAGGATGCAACAGTTGTTTTATTTACTTTATGTAATGTATTGTAATATCAGTAGTTAGCGTAGCAGTGTTTGTATAAGTCAGATGTTAGAGTTTGTTAGGAGGTTAGATGTCACTTTCATGGTGACGTCAGCTTAGATGTTTCAGTGGTTTGCTCGTGCCTATAAATAGAACAGTGCTATGTACTGTTCTGTTTAGCTCATTCACCATTCTCTTTCTGCACGAACAAATTACTGAGCTCAGGCTGAGGGGGAGTTTGCAAAGCATACATGCAATTGTAATCAAAGTTTGAAATAAATTTAAGCATTTGGTTCTTTGTTGAAATGTATGTTTGAAAGCATTTCTTCTGTTTGATTGTGAAAAGTTTGTTTCCATTATAATTCCGCTGCACAACTCATTCATCTTTCATCTTAATTCAAACGTAAAATACAATCAAAACCAAACTCAGATCCTATCAATTGGTATCAGAGCTTGGACAGTCAAATTTGATTTAACAATCATTTTGACATAAATAGTTCAGCTCACAATCGTTGATACTGATAGTTTGTTCGTTTTGTTGAAAAACAGAGCAAGGTTTAATCACCATTAAAGTTGATTAATCAGTGCCTGTAAAACAACCAGGATGACGTCACAATCACAAGATAATAAGAATAACATTGGTTCTCTTTTCAAACCACCTATGCTTAAACGTAATGAATACAACATCTGGGAGAGAAGGATGGGTCACATCCTTGCTCAACAGAATACTGGGTGTTGGAGGTCTGTTGTCTTTGGTCCCCATGTTCCTATGGTGCCAAGTGCTGAGGATATAAAGAAGTTCGTCCCTAAACCAACTGAAAACTATACTGAAACTGATTTTCAAAAGTTCGAACTCGATGCCAAAGCATTTAGCATCATAGCTTTTGCATTACCCAATGAAATCTATGCTGGACTGTTACATTGTAACAGCGCCAAAGAATTATGGGATGCATTGAAGAAACAATTTGGGGGAACAGAAAAGGTTATTGAAAACCACAGGGAAATTCTGAATCAGCAGTATGAAACATTTTGTCACATCAAGGGTGAATCATTAACCCAACAGTTTGAACGTTTTAGTTGTCTCATTAGTGAACTAAGGCTTGTTAAAGTTACATTTTCAAATGCAACTCAAAATAGCAGGTTCCTTAGATCACTACCTGAAAAATGGGACACAATTGCATTTGTCACTAGAAATTCAGCTGAGTTCTGATGTCTGTCGTTATGGACATGCAAAAACCGAAATAAACTAGGTAGCTAGAGTAAGTCGGATATCGAACTAGAGGAGGATTGTGGAAAGTGTTATTATGCTAAGCATTAATTAACTATTACTGAATTGAGAAATCGGTTTGTTTGATTATGTGAAAGAACTAAATTAACGAGTAAAAAGTGTGATTCAAATCAATAAGAGAAAAGATGGTTCCTCCAGATTTCAGGTTTTGCAGCTAGATTCAGTTATGTGTTTAATCGAAACACTCACATAGACATAAGTGTTGAATCTAATTAACCAGTTGTGATAACCAACGACTAAGTACTCCGGTCAATACATAACGGGAGGTTATCGAATGATTATCAATTACAATTACAAACCCTAACCCCATGTCAAATATATCCCAATTACTAGAACTCTCGGGAACTGAATGCTTAGAAATTAAGGTTTAAATAAATGCAATTGTTTACAACCAATAAATCAAATCAAAGGTGAAAAGCATCGAATGCTTAGATCACCGAGTTAAACGATTGTCACAAACACATAAAATTATCCAACTTACAAAACCCTCCATCCGGAGGAAACCACTAAGAAACTAGCCGCTCATGTCGGTTGGTTGATCTTCACACACTCGATACATGGTTGAAAACCTCCGCTGCCGTCGAAGAAGATGATTTTCTTCAAGATGTGATCTTTTCGATTTATTGTTAGCGAACCCAATTCAAAATCCACAGCCGTCAAAGCCCATGTATGTGTCTCCTCTTTTGTCAATGATTGTCCCAATCCAAAAGAAATCCCCCAAATAATCACGTGACTCCCTCCAATATTCCAAGGAATCTCAGTTAGTAATGATGTTGAATTGTTGTTGACCTGCCCTCACTAACTCACGTGACATATGTAGGATACTGTGATGTTGTTGACTTGTGACTTGTTGACTAACCCTCCTGAGCCTTCACGTGTGTGTATGATGTTTATCTCGGCCCAAGTGTATCTCCCACCAAATCAAAGTCAGGCCCTCCACATGTTTGTCATATGTTGCCGTGAAGTCCCTATGTGTGTCTCTCTTTTCGGCCCAAAAGAATAGTCATTGATAATAATTAATGCTTTCCTATAAAACTCTCCTCCAAACCTCGAGGCTGCCAATTCTGTGTGGATGTATATCTCTTGTTGTGATGATTGATAATTAATTTAATTATCCACTAAAAAGAACTCACGTGAACATGGCCATCCTCCCTAGTCGGCCCATGTGTCAGCCCACATGTGAAGCCCATGTCCAATATGTCGGCCCATCAGTCAAACAAATCCTCAAGTCAGCCGCCCAAAATGGAGATGTAATGAATTAATGTTGCTGACTTTCGTCTGCGCATGTGATGAATGATGATGTAATTGTAGACTTTTTAAAACCTTGTATTTCAGCTCCCAATGTTCTATGTTAGCTGCCATGAAAAGAAGTCCACCTCCCTCTCTCTTTTTCCAAAGTCACGTGATGCTGTTTTTGATGATGTAGTTATATTATTAAAATAACAACCCCCTTCAATTAAATAGCTATGCGTGGACATTTAACCAACCGCAACTTACGTGTTAAAATCCGTAAGTTACGATCCCTACATTCTGTTTGTAATCAGCCACTTCTAATCGTAAGCTACGCTCCTCACACATCCAACTTTCATTTAATTACCAATCAGCCCCTGGACTTCATGGTTTCATGTTTCTTTCACATTCAAGCTATCACTCGACCCGAACAATTCCCGTTTAGCATGGTATCTCTTTAATAATCATCCGTGATTGTCCCGTTGCATCACTAAACCCTCTAACTTCTCCGTATTACGCGTTTTACATGTAAAACCACAACCACACGTAGTTAACATATTCAAGGCACATTATCACTAAGAAGATAATAAAACACACAAAATACGCACGTTAACACTCGGGATTCACACACTCCATCACATCCCCACACTTATCATTGATTGTCCTCAAGCAACTATTACAAACATTACTCACCATATTAACACATCACTTTCAAATCCCTTACCGAATTAACAGTTTAAGGTCCCAAGTCATACCCGTCCCATAGACTGACACAATCGAGATTGACAATCTGACAATTAAGTGATACGCATTTGAAACAATTTAAGACTTGCCTAACTAAAACTAACATGCTTATGATACTACACACATGCCACACGCCACTCACAATAATCACTCCTCTCGGTTTAATCAAGACTAGCATGTAATGTGCTAGTATATAATTTCGCTCAAAACCAAATATGCCACTTTGTAACCATAAGCTTGTATGACAATCATACCTCCACTGAATCAAGTAACGTAACACATATCAAAAGGACTTTTGGGTTTTGGGTTACGGGTAAAGGTGTGGAAATATTTTTGGATTTTTATATTTATATGGCGAACACAATTGAAAATACCAAACCATGATAACTTATTCACAATGATACTAACACATGGGTGATTTTCGACCCACTTATTTAACATGAACATAATAATGATTTTTTTTCTTTTTTTTCCTTTTCTCTTTTTTTTTTCTTTCTTTTCGTTTTTTCTTCTTTTTTTTTCTTTTTTTTCAACAAATATCTAACACATAATTGACACATAATTGTCATTCATGGTTGGTAATCAAACGGGTCAACAAGTTGTAACAAACGAAAGGTATAAGGCTCAACATGGTTAACTAAGGTAGGTGGATAAACAATCAACATATGAAATAATGAAGGGATCCTAATGCCTTTATCATTTATGTGTATACGCTAAAGCACAGTCTCGGCACGTATAAACCACACAAGTTCTAACACAAAGCAACATATGGCATACTCTCAGCAAACGAACAGATATTGTAATTCAACTAACAATCTAATAGGCTCAAATATCTCACCGAATAAAAGGAATATAGGTTGCCGACACGTAGCATGTGTAATTCCTAAAGCATGTTACTCCTAGTTAGGCATCTCTTCTAAACTATTTTCTAAACTTGTCAGAATTACTCTCATGAAACTTAAAGGGTCAACCATGACTAGGGATCTATGTTAGCTTAATATCAGCAAGAAACCCTTTAGCAATTGAAAATGTCGGTTTTCATGTAGTTCAAGCATACTTGAGACGCAAAAATTTTTCAAATTTTTTCCATTTTCCACCAATTTCAACCAATTCAAGCATTTAAGATCATCAATCCTACCAACCCTCTCTCGAGTTACCGCATCCCCACACTTGGGATACATTGTCCCCAATGTATGGTGCAATTTATAGTCATAACCCGAGAGATACCACCAGCAAACCATGAACGGCTAATACCTAGACAACTCACAATTGACACCATTCCCAACACAAAGATTCACACCACCAAATGTACAAATAAAAATAAAAGAAAGGATAGAGAGACACATGAACCTGATAATTCAATCAGCAAGTGTCTGTAGCGGTGCGACTGCTATGATCAGACAGGGCCGTAAACATCTCTTGGATTCTCTGACATCTCATCGGGGATGTTGCCAAACATCCCCACACTTGAATCATTACATCCGCGGAGATAGAATTGTATAAACCTGTCAAAACACAACACACCAAAAGAAAGCAAAACAAAGTACAATACTCTACATCCTCGAGCTGCCTCCCGAGAGCGCTAAGTTTAAAGGTCTTCAGCCAGACCGTACCTGATATGCGCTACGGTGGTCTCAATGCACACTTACCCAATGTATTTCCCATGAATGCACGGAAATTTACATGCCATCTCCATAAATTCGTCACTATAATTGGCATGTTCAGACTGCACCTGCGGGTTTCGCTAATCCACTTCACAAGATATACACCGATGTCTTGTAGCTTCACCCTTTTCATCTTCTTCCTCGAACCCTCTTCCCCACACTTGTTAATTGCAATGGTTGATATGGGAAGAGGTTCGGTACACACATTCATCTCATCAGACTACTTTGCCTCATCATCCTCACACACCATCTGATCTACCAGTGACTCTTCATCAGATAAAGGATTCATTGGTGTGGTATTATCCTCCACAACCTCCTCCTCCATGTGATAATAATCTCTAATATCAACAGGTAATGGTGAGAGACGCTCTTCTATTTCTATCTTCATTTTTAACTTCTGACACTTGGAAACTAGGCAGTTGATTCGATCTTCATCGGAAAGGTTGGGTGCTGATAAATATTGCTCGAGTTTGGACAAACTCGCTTCCAACATAGCAAGCTTTTTCTCCTCCTCGGTCTGATAAGCATACACACCCTTGGGCTCAGAATATTCCTCGGGATGATACTGTCGGTATCCCTGATACGGTGTTGAGATGTATGCATCCATCATTTTTTTATTCCAATACTCTGGATTTTCCAAATACACCGCGCACACATCATCATAATAAGAAGTATGATAACGACCGCAACAGAAACATCTTCCATCTGTCCTTGGCTCATAATAAGCATCCATGTCCCGATCATATCTATCCGAGTAATAATCATCCTCCATCTCTAGGTCATAATCATCAGCGTATGATGGAGGTAGAAGCTGTGAAACATAAGACAACGGTTTTCCATGTGCCCTCCTGTAGTGGGCCTCGTGGCAACCGATACACGGATGACGTGGACCCTTGCACAATATACACGTAGAACAACTGAATTCTGTGTAATGCTCTGTCATCCTGCACAACACAACTCAACTACCAAGTGTAAATCACGAACATCAAAGAAATCTTTTTGAGATTTCTAAATTTATTTTTTTTATTATTATTATTTTTTTATTATTTTTTTACTAAAACTTAACACTAAACACTTTGCGCACGCCTCCCCGGCAACGGCGCCATTTTGATGTCTGTCGTTATGGACATGCAAAAACCGAAATAAACTAGGTAGCTAGAGTAAGTTGGATATCGAACCAGAGGAGGATTGTGGAAAGTGTTATTATGCTAAGTATTAATTAACTATTACTGAATTGAGAAATCGGTTTGTTTGATTATGTGAAAGAACTAAATTAACGAGTAAAAAGTGTGATTCAAATCAATAAGAGAAAAGATGGTTCCTCCAGATTTCAGGTTTTGCAGCTAGATTCAGTTATGTGTTTAATCGAAACACTCACATAGACATAAGTGTTGAATCTAATTAACCAGTTGTGATAACCAACGACTAAGTACTCCGGTCAATACATAACGGGAGGTTATCGAATGATTATCAATTACAATTACAAACCCTAACCCCATGTCAAATATATCCCAATTACTAGAACTTTCGGGAACTGAATGCTTAGAAATTAAGGTTTAAATAAATGCAATTGTTTGCAACCAATAAATCAAATCAAAGGTGAAAAGCATCGAATGCTTAGATCACCGAGTTAAACGATTGTCACAAACACATAAAATTATCCAACTTACAAAACCCTCCATCCGGAGGAAACCACTAAGAAACTAGCCGCTCATGTCGGTTGGTTGATCTTCACACACTCGATACATGGTTGAAAACCTCCGCTGCCGTCGAAGAAGATGATTTTCTTCAAGATGTGATCTTTTCGATTTATTGTTAGCGAACCCAATTCAAAATCCACAGCCGTCAAAGCCCATGTATGTGTCTCCTCTTTTGTCAATGATTGTCCCAATCCAAAAGAAATCCCCCAAATAATCACGTGACTCCCTCCAATATTCCAAGGAATCTCAGTTAGTAATGATGTTGAATTGTTGTTGACCTGCCCTCACTAACTCACGTGACATATGTAGGATACTGTGATGTTGTTGACTTGTGACTTGTTGACTAACCCTCCTGAGCCTTCACGTGTGTGTATGATGTTTATCTCGGCCCAAGTGTATCTCCCACCAAATCAAAGTCAGGCCCTCCACATGTTTGTCATATGTTGCCGTGAAGTCCCTATGTGTGTCTCTCTTTTCGGCCCAAAAGAATAGTCATTGATAATAATTAATGCTTTCCTATAAAACTCTCCTCCAAACCTCGAGGCTGCCAATTCTGTGTGGATGTATATCTCTTGTTGTGATGATTGATAATTAATTTAATTATCCACTAAAAAGAACTCACGTGAACATGGCCATCCTCCCTAGTCGGCCCATGTGTCAGCCCACATGTGAAGCCCATGTCCAATATGTCGGCCCATCAGTCAAACAAATCCTCAAGTCAGCCGCCCAAAATGGAGATGTAATGAATTAATGTTGCTGACTTTCGTCTGCGCATGTGATGAATGATGATGTAATTGTAGACTTTTTAAAACCTTGTATTTCAGCTCCCAATGTTCTATGTTAGCTGCCATGAAAAGAAGTCCACCTCCCTCTCTCTTTTTCCAAAGTCACGTGATGCTGTTTTTGATGATGTAGTTATATTATTAAAATAACAACCCCCTTCAATTAAATAGCTATGCGTGGGCATTTAACCAACCGCAGCTTACGGGTTAAAATCCATAAGTTACGATCCCTACATTCTGTTTGTAATCAGCCACTTCTAATCGTAAGCTACGCTCCTCACACATCCAACTTTCATTTAATTACCAATCAGCCCCTGGACTTCATGGTTTCACGTTTCTTTCACATTCAAGCTATCACTCGACCCGAACAATTCCCGTTTAGCATGGCATCTCTTTAATAATCATCCGTGATTGTCCCGTTGCATCACTAAACCCTCTAACTTCTCCGTATTACGCGTTTTACCTGTAAAACCACAACCACACGTAGTTAACATATTCAAGGCACATTATCACTAAGAAGATAATAAAACACACAAAATACGCACGTTAACACTCGGGATTCACACACTCCATCAAGTTCAAGGATCTGACCCTGACCCAACTCCATGGTAGACTCCTGACCTATGAAAGGGAGAGAAACCAGAAAAGGAGGTTGCAAGAGTCTGGAAAAGTTGCAGATGACTATTCATTTGGCAGCACAGCTCTTTTTGGTCAGGAAGAATCTGGTAGCAGCAGTAAGGATCAGAGTTTTGATCATTTTATTGACATAACTGCTGGTTTTAACAACTCTGATCCTCACTCTGCAAATTATGCTTTCACTGCAAATAGTGAAAACCAGATGTCAGATAACTTGTGTTTTGAACTCAATGATTTGCAACATTTTGATCCCACTGACTTAGAAGAGATGGACATTTTGCATCAATTGGCTTTGCTTAGTATTAGAACAAGCAAATTCTACAAAAGAACAGGGAGAAAATTCCCAGGGCTTCATGGGAATTTAAGGGTGGGGTTGGATAAATCAAAAATCAAGTGTTACAAGTGTAATAGGCTAGGTCATTTTGCTAGGGAATGTAGGAGTCAAACCACTGTTCCAATAATTACTCATCCTAGCTCAAACCCTAGACCACAACAACAAAACACTGTGCACTATACCCAATATACCCCTGCAGCACATGTTAACACTGCTCATTATGCTGCAACCCCTGTGCCTGTGCATTATGTTCAAACCACTGTTCCACAAATTCAGTATGTTCAGGCCCCTGTTCCTTAGGCACAGGTGCAACCTGTTGCACCTCAACAAGCTGCTCCAACCGTGGCGCAACCAGATCAGCAAAGCTTCTTCACACAAGGCTTTGTTGATTGGAGCAGCATGCCTGATGAACTTGGTGATGAAAATTTTGCTCTCTATTCCTCTAATGATACTTTTGATAATAACTTTTGTTTGATGGCATTAGAGTCAATACCAGAAGGGGTAGAAACTGAAGGTGAACAGCTAAGTGCTGAAACAGTGGATGAAGTTGCTGTAACATCCCGAAAATGGGTTTGGTAATTAAACCTCGTTAATAGTAAAAACGGGTAAAATACCATTAGTGGTAAAATTAACCCGGTGAATATTAGGATTTAAATAAATAAGTCTTATATTTATTAAAAGGAGGGGGAAATACTTTGTGAAAGCGAAGTATAATAAATAGGCCCGAGATTTAACGGGAGTTAAAATAAAGCGGGTTTTTGAACAAAATGAATAACTAGGAGAATTATAACCTAGTTAACTACAAGTCTAGATATAACTTGAAATAAGGTTAGAATAACCTAAACTAAATGTTAAACAAAAGAGGAGGGACCAATGTTGTTAAAAATGAAAGTATAATATTGTTTTTAATAAAAATCAAACCAAACCCCCATTTTGAAGGTTCTGGTCGTACAGGAGAAGAGCAGGGGCGACACCCCACTCTCACAAACCTAAAAATCACTAGAACTCTCAAATTGAAGGTTAAATCCTGTCCCAAATCAAAATCCGAGCATAGATTATTGATCCTCATCGCAAGAGGATTCCAAGGTATGTAAAATTTAAGGAAAACTCTGAATTTGAAATTCTCATGAATTGGGAAAAATCTGAAATTTGGCTTGCATGTATGTGTTATAATGATTAAGGAACAACTATAGTGTCTAAGGACGAACCCTAGATCAATAGAAGTTGAAATTATAATAAATTTTGGGTGAATCCATGAACACCATTGTAGGTGATTAATGGGTTATGTGTAAATTGATGAATACTAGGATATTGGGTGTTAATCTTGTGTAATTTGACGATTTGGAAGTGATTTCAGAAATCTAGTAGCTAACAATCATGTAAAATGTGATTGAGGTGAATTTAGGGCTAAATGATAAGCTAGAAACTTGTCATATAATCATGCGAAAAATCTGCCCTTAAGGTGTTTGTGAAAATGCCTCAAAGAAGGCTTAAAATAGAAATTTGAAGATCAAACGCATAATTATGATGTTTCGGTGTATTATGCGATGTAAGGTTTAAAAAGAGTTCTAAACATGTCGTGAATTGAACTCTTTAGCGAAGAATCCGGAACGTCAAGCGGACAAGCCGGAGGTGATACACGCTTGAAAGGTGTGCTTTGAAGGTACGTAACTACGGTTCCGTTACATTATGCTTAAATTCGTATTTTCGTTATTAGGCTTCAAATTAGCATAATATATGAAATTGACATTTAATGGAAGTGACGAAGATCACTAGGTAAATAAACGGGTCAAAAGGTGAAATTATCACCCTTTGACAATATCGACTAATGGTTTGTCGAGTTACTTGTTTATAGGAATAAATATCAAACGGATACGCACATCGCTATTGCTTAGCGGCTACTAAGTCAAGGTATTGAAACGGGTCAATATATTGATCCGAGCCAGGTATGTTTAATAACACAACTCATCATGTAGAGTTTGGAGTTCTATAAGAGTTAGACAATGTTAAAGTGTAGATATTCGGTTATCTTTAAGGTAAACCGAATAAATTTAATTATGCTCATGGTGTTTTAGAAGCACATGGGTTTATAAATAAGATTATAGTTAGAAGGGTCGGATTTTGGGTCAATCAAGTATTTAAAGGACCCTGTAGTTAAAGAAGGATGAAAATTGACCAAATTGCCCTTGTAAGCTAATTCAGACGAACGACCCTTAAAGGTGGTTTGGAAATAAGTTTTATGATTATATAAATGCTTAGGATAAGTTAGATAGTGAAAAACATAAATTCTTTGGTCGAAGGGCTTTATATGAGTCCTTGCCGAAAAAGGGTAATCCGAGGGGTAATAACACGGAACACATAGAAGTCCACATTAAACTCAAAACATATATAGTTGTAGTGGGAGATTACTTGTTGAGAAATGTAGGAATAACATGCTAGAAATGAATGAAAGTGATTTTAAGCTTTAAAGTGCTTAAATATCCTTAACGGGTCAAAATAAGCATACGAGCGAAAACGGGTTTAAATTGTCTAATAAACCTATGAATAGAACCTAATATAGTAGGTAACATTAATTAGAAGAAGTATATGAGATATAGGAATCAAATAAATAGGTTTGTTTGATAAAATGCATAAACGGGTTAAAAGTCGGTATAAAGGGTAATAAGCCGAGGATTAAAAGTCTGAAATTTTATTAAGTTGGATGTTGGGTTTTAACTCCATAAGATGGAGGATTTAATTACGGACGCGTAGGAAAAAGAATCGCGTAAAACGGATCAATAACGAAGAAGTTATGGCCGTTTCCGTGAAATCGAGTTGAGCTGGAAATGTACAGCAACAGCTGAAGAAACCTGCTGTGAAAAAGGGGGGCTCGCGTGACACCTAGGCCCTAGGCGTCACGCGACGCCCCTAACTCCGAAAATTTTTAATTTTTTGTCATTTTTAACCCCTGTACTTGTATGAACTAAATATTTGACTATCAAAACTAACTTTTAAGTTGGTTTTGATCATAGGTGAACGTCAAGGGTGCACGGATGAAGATCAAGCGTCGAGCAAGAACCGAACACGATTACGCACTAAGCTTCCGCACTATGTATTGTTATTTTGTTAAACGACGAATGTACACATGATATGTTATAGACTTTTTAAATCTTAAAAAGTTTTAATAAACCCGGAATTTTCAATGCATATGTAATCTTAATTACATGACTGTTTTTCGTAAATGAGACGTTAAACCTTAGTTTATATGAACGGGTGTTACAAGTTGGTATCAGAGCCTTGGTTTAAGAGATTCAAGTATGGCGGGAAAGCTATGCTTGGACTTAAACCTTACGCTCTTGATAAAGATTGGTGTTCGGTTCGAGGCTTGATCGCAAATCCGGTAAGTACAAGTATACCAATGGTTCAATATGATTAAAGTGTTGAGAACAACACATATGGTTATCGTGTAATACACGTTACACCAATAAAATCGATATAGAATAGATATAGTCAATGAAATTACACGCGTTGATGTGTATAGTAGAAAAACCTTGTATTAAAATACGGGCATCCTTTAATGTTGAAATTATTAACATTTGTATATGTTTTAGTTGAAGGACACTCGCATACGAGGATAGCGAGAGCTTAACAAATTACGGATATGATAGAAGAACGATCCGAAGTATGACAAGAGGAGCATGCTCACCAAGGACTAAATCGCGTAACGACCGCGAACAAAGTAAAGGCAAGAAACGCCCGTCGGGGAAAACATTACCAGGTGCACACTTTTAAATTTAATTGCACAAGTAGTAATATGCAACAAACACGTAAGTAATGACGGTTGCATACACATATGATAGAACTTAGAAAACCTGATTTCCAAGAGAAATTTAATAGAAAATGTGTTATTCATGATGATGAATAACAAATGAGTAACAAGATTGGTTCATATGGAAACTTGGATTAGGGTAATTATCCAAGTGGAAAACTCTCAATTTAATGCTATTAAGAAAAGTAGCAATCACATTAACAAATGTGATTATAGATTAGTTTGATAAAAAGGAAAAACATTGTATATGTTCATGAATGAAACATGTAAATCAAATAACTGTTAAATGGTAACTAAATAAACGGTTGCCAATGAAAGTCAAGGATATAGAAAGATTAGAGGCGTCACTTACATGGGGTGTAGTGCGGAAATCATGAAAAGGTCATGTGTGTCGTGTGTTGATCGCTTACTCTGGCCAAGTAAGTAGTGAACACATGATGTCATGAACTTTTTATGATAGACATACTTACATTTGATGTAGTAGGGACAGGGTGAATGGGACGAATTAAAAAGGTACCCAAATGGATCAAACAAGTAAGATGTTTGATAGTAAACGTAAACGCAAGTCGGATGACGGGAGCGTATTACGTTAGAATAACGAGCCCGAGAGAAGGGACAAAGACTAAAGTAAATGGAAATACAGACTGACTAATAGGAATGCTAACGTATAAAGATAGAAGTTTGACTGTCACAAGTGATGAAATTCACATGGACAAGTCAAACGAATTGAAAAAAAAAAGAAAAAAAAATATAAAAGACTTGATCGAATAAAAGCGATGGATCTCGCTAAGACGACCAAATAAATTAAAATAACGTTTAAAACCATATAGAGATGGTTACTTGAGAATGATTACGGTAAAGATACCCGATGAATTGGTAGGATTTGGAAAGAATGCGTAAACCAAGAGACGGGAACGCGAAATAGAAAGTCAAAAGACTCGGAATATGAGTCATGACTAAAAGACAATGAGAAATTGCAAACAGAAATGTTAATAACTACGCTCAACTATTTTTAAGTTGAACGGGTCGAATAAAGAACATAGTTTGATGTTCATAAGTGATGAAATTTCACACGAACAAGTCAAACGAGATAAATAAAGTATAAAAACTTGGTAGTGCAAGTAAGCGCAAACTGAATAATGGAAGCGCGAAACATTAATGAACCTACGTGATGACTCATAAAGGAATATATATAGGAAAAACGCAAACTAGCGAAACAAAAAAAAATGTTAAAAACATTCAAATAAAAGAACCCGGGTGATGGGTTGTAAAGGAGTATAAGTATAAACCGGGTAACGGTAAGCGTAAGACAAACCGACGTGTAAACGACGTTAGAAGTCGTAAAGTCAGAAAGATAGCCCGAAAGTAAACAAATGGAACCTTAGACTACGGTCAAGGTCAACCAAGTTCAAAAGCAAAATTGAATGATTCCAAACATAACAAAGGATGCTTTAAAGTTATATATGTATAAATAGACATATGAATGTAGACGTGAATAAAAGACGATCTATGGGATCATCGTAACCTACGGGGTAAAATGTAGTGATAAGGTCTACGAGACCAGGAGACCGTTGGGTCATAAATAGGAAGAGACGAACTGTTGGGTCTCACCTTAAAAGGGTAAAACATATAAAGAAATAGCCCATGAGGCTAAGTGAAGAAACCTACGGGTCAATATTGTAAAGCAAGGGAAATTGGTTACAATTCTTCGTGTAAAATAATAACTGTCAGGAATAAAACTTGAAATGGAAATTCCTAGACATGAGAAAAAGATATAAGACAAGGAGAAAATGTAAACTAAAAATTTAGTTTTTTAGCCAAAAGCAATGTTTTAACAAACATAAGTAGTATGAGATGGTTTAGAAAATCTTAGACACACATAAGGCCGGAGATGGCAAATTAGTATACCCGTGTGACGGGGTATGAAGTGACGGTGGCAAATTAGGCTAGCCGCCAAAACTATTCAAAGTCAAGAAAAATGTCATGACGAATACAAAACGCTTGTTAATATAAGACAAGCGCGTGATAAACCTGTTAAAAGACTAACGAGACTGAGTGGTCAAGTTACAACTCAGTCAATAAAGATTAAGAGTTATAAGCAGTAAGTAACGGCCCGCGAGGCCTTACACATGAATGACATACGCGTCAGTATACATGAAAATTTTTAACTAAAAGATAACGAGTATTTAAATGGTTACCTTATAAGGCAAACCATAGCAAATAATAAGGGTAGAAAGTAACTGGACCAATAAGTCTAGTTGGTGACACCGGTTAAGGTCATTTAAATAAATTTGGTTTGCTTGTAAGCAGTGGATTCGGTATAAATGAACCAAATAACTAAATTTGAAAATAAAAGGATTTGTCGCTAAAAGTGAAAGATTTCACCAAAGATCTTTAAACGGGTCAAGGTAACGGATTCACAAAGGGTTCGGTAATATGGATATCGCTAAGTTAATTGAACTAGTAGAAATAGCGAAATTACATTATTTCAAGTTGCTTTATGTCGAATGAGGCCCGTAGATGTTTTGTAACTAAAAAGGTATTACCATAATTTTTATGGTAATATTAATAATCGAATAAAATATGAGCAATGCTCAATTGATTATCGAGAGCATATGCATGGAGTTAAACTCGATAAATTACGAAAGAAAAGGTTTCGAGGACGAAACCTCTTTAAGGGGGGTAGACTTGTAACATCCCGAAAATGGGTTTGGTAATTAAACCTCGTTAATAGTAAAAACGGGTAAAATACCATTAGTGGTAAAATTAACCCGGTGAATATTAGGATTTAAATAAATAAGTCTTATATTTATTAAAAGGAGGGGGAAATACTTTGTGAAAGCGAAGTATAATAAAAAGGCCCGAGATTTAACGGGACTTAAAATAAAGCGGGTTTTTGAACAAAATGAATAACTAGGAGAATTATAACCTAGTTAACTACAAGTCTAGATATAACTTGAAATAAGGTTAGAATAACCTAAACTAAATGTTAAACAAAAGAGGAGGGACCAATGTTGTTAAAAATGAAAGTATAATATTGTTTTTAATAAAAATCAAACCAAACCCCCATTTTGAAGGGTCTGGTCGTACAGGAGAAGAGCAGGGGCGACACCCCACTCTCACAAACCTAAAAATCACTAGAACTCTCAAATTGAAGGTTAAATCCTGTCCCAAATCAAAATCCGAGCATAGATTATTGATCCTCATCGCAAGAGGATTCCAAGGTATGTAAAATTTAAGGAAAACTCTGAATTTGAAATTCTCATGAATTGGGAAAAATCTGAAATTTGGCTTGCATGTATGTGTTATAATGATTAAGGAACAACTATAGTGTCTAAGGACGAACCCTAGATCAATAGAAGTTGAAATTATAAGAAATTTTGGGTGAATCCATGAACACCATTGTACGTGATTAATGGGTTATGTGTAAATTGATGAATACTAGGATATTGGGTGTTAATCTTGTGTAATTTGACGATTTGGAAGTGATTTCAGAAATCTAGTAGCTAACAATCATGTAAAGTGTGATTGAGGTGAATTTAGGGCTAAATGATAAGCTAGAAACTTGTCATATAATCATGCGAAAAATTTGCCCTTAAGGTATTTGTGAAAATGCCTCAAAGAAGGCTTAAAATAGAAATTTGAAGATCAAACGCATAATTATGATGTTTCGGTGTATTATGCGATGTAAGGTTTAAAAAGAGTTCTAAACATGTCGTGAATTGAACTCTTTAGGCGAAGAATCCGGAACGTCAAGCGGACAAGCCGGAGGTGATACACGCTTGAAAGGTGTGCTTTGAAGGTACGTAACTACGGTTCCGTTACATTATGCTTAAATTCGTATTTTCGTTATTAGGCTTCAAATTAGCATAATATATGAAATTGACATTTAATGGAAGTGACGAAGATCACTAGGTAAATAAACGGGTCAAAAGGTGAAATTATCACCCTTTGACAATATCGACTAATGGTTTGTCGAGTTACTTGTTTATAGGAATAAATATCAAACGGATACGCACATCGCTATTGCTTAGCGGCTACTAAGTCAAGGTATTGAAACGGGTCAATATATTGATCCGAGCCAGGTATGTTTAATAACACAACTCATCATGTAGAGTTTGGAGTTCTATAAGAGTTAGACAATGTTAAAGTGTAGATATTCGGTTATCTTTAAGGTAAACCGAATAAATTTAATTATGCTCATGGTGTTTTAGAAGCACATGGGTTTATAAATAAGATTATAGTTAGAAGGGTCGGATTTTGGGTCAATCAAGTATTTAAAGGACCCTGTAGTTAAAGAAGGATCAAAATTGACCAAATTGCCCTTGTAAGCTAATTCAGACGAACGACCCTTAAAGGTGGTTTGGAAATAAGTTTTATGATTATATAAATGCTTAGGATAAGTTAGATAGTGAAAAACATAAATTCTTTGGTCGAAGGGCTTTATATGAGTCCTTGCCGAAAAAGGGTAATCCGAGGGGTAATAACACGGAACACATAGAAGTCCACATTAAACTCAAAACATATATAGTTGTAGTGGGAGATTACTTGTTGAGAAATGTAGGAATAACATGCTAGAAATGAATGAAAGTGATTTTAAGCTTTAAAGTGCTTAAATATCCTTAACGGGTCAAAATAAGCATACGAGCGAAAACGGGTTTAAATTGTCTAATAAACCTATGAATAGAACCTAATATAGTAGGTAACATTAATTAGAAGAAGTATATGAGATATAGGAATCAAATAAATAGGTTTGTTTGATAAAATGCATAAACGGGTTAAAAGTCGGTATAAAGGGTAATAAGCCGAGGATTAAAAGTCTGAAATTTTATTAAGTTGGATGTTGGGTTTTAACTCCATAAGATGGAGGATTTAATTACGGACGCGTAGGAAAAAGAATCGCGTAAAACGGATCAATAACGAAGAAGTTATGGCCGTTTCCGTGAAATCGAGTTGAGCTGGAAATGTACAGCAACAGCTGAAGAAACCTGCTGTGAAAAAGGGGGGCTCGCGTGACACCTAGGCCCTAGGCGTCACGCGACGCCCCTAACTCCAAAAATTTTTAATTTTTTGTCATTTTTAACCCCTGTACTTGTATGAACTAAATATTTGACTATCAAAACTAACTTTTAAGTTGGTTTTGATCATAGGTGAACGTCAAGGGTGCACGGATGAAGATCAAGCGTCGAGCAAGAACCGAACACGATTACGCACTAAGCTTCCGCACTATGTATTATTATTTTGTTAAACGACGAATGTACACATGATATGTTATAGACTTTTTAAATCTTAAAAAGTTTTAATAAACCCGGAATTTTCAATGCATATGTAATCTTAATTACATGACTGTTTTTCGTAAATGAGACGTTAAACCTTAGTTTATATGAACGGGTGTTACAGTTGCTGAAGTAGTGGTTACTGCAGTTGCTGGTAAACTACTGCTGGGAGAAAATTCAGAAACCCTGATTGAACCACTGTCTGATCCTTGGTCCAAAGAAGACAAAGAAAAAGAAGAAGTGAAGAAAGCTGTGTGGAAGAAGGGAGAGCTGATGAAGAAGGTGATCATCAATGTAATTGTGCCATGATGGTTGCCGCCAAGGTAACACCTCAAGTTCTTGAAAAAATTGTGTTCAGACAAATGTATTATTGCATTTGCTAACATTAAAGAGGTAAATAAAAACCTTAGGGATAAAATCTTGTCTGATGAAGTCAAATTTGAGAAGTCATTAAAAGAACTTAGAAACAAATTGGCTGAAAAGATAACGTGATCAGCAGTTTCAAAGAAGAGCAGAGCATAACCAAAACTCAACTCCAAACTATGGTAGAAAAATACCAAGTTTGCAAAAAGGAGTTGGAGTCCACCCAGATCACCTGTGAAAGATGGGTGGAATCTTGCAAAGGGTATGAGGTTATGCTTGCAAAACAGCTTGAAAGCAATGTCAAGTGTGGTATAGGACATAGAAAATATGATGATCTTGTAAACACTGCTGAAAATCAAGCTGGTCCAACTGAAATAATACCAACCAACAAAAATGGCCAAATGGTTAAAATAACTGACAAACTTGGTAACAAAATTACTCTGGAAAGATCTGTGGGATCCTCAACTTTTGAGGAGATTGAGAAATATCAATTTAAACCCACATGGTCTGATGAGTGTGATATCCTGGAAAACTTCAAACCAATGGATTTCACAACCACTGATGGTGTAAAAGCTCCAAAAGCAAAGATCATTCCAATCAAAGATATCCCAACAGTGGTTCAAAACTCTGTTGCAAAGGAATCCGAGAAAAGGAAGAAGAGAGAAAAGATTAAAAACCTGTTTTGTGATTTTTGTGAAAAAAAGGAATCATCTAACAAAAGACTGTTTTCATCTAAAAGCACATGATCTAAACAAAACAAGTGTCATTGTACCTGCTGAAAGCTGCACCATCTGTGGTAAAAATAACCACAAAACTAAGGAATGTGTGTATCTCAAAAACTTTGATGAGAAAAAGAAGGAGTACACAACAAAAACATCCTTAAGTTCATCAGCATCATCTGTTAAATTCACCAAGAAACAACCACTGTTTGTCCCTGTCCAAATAGCTGTCACAAAATAGCTGAACCAAACATTTGTTCAAAGGGATGTTCAAGTGACTGATGCACCTCCTACCAATCAAATCAGGAGAGGTAAAGGACAACAATCATACCAAAGGATCCCACATGTTTATGAGGTTTACAAAAAGCCCTCTAAAACAAAAGTGAACAGGCATCCTTTTGGTTATCAACAGGTGATTGGCCAAGACCCCCAACAGTGGTTAGAGAAAAACATTCCCAAAAAATGTTCAAACCCCTGAGCTAACCACTGTCCATACATCTGTCACCATCCCAGACACTGTTGAGACCCCATCCAAAGCCTTATTGGCTTTGGAGACCTTAATGAACTAATCCTTTTACTTCATGTGCAGGGAGCTTCTGCATGTTTAGATAGTCTTTGGTATGTAGATAGTGGAGGCTCCAGGCACATGACAGGATGTAAAGCCATACTCAAAGATTTCAAAATCCATGGAGGGGGTGATATATCCTTTGGCAATAATAGTAAAGGGAAAGTTCTGGGGTCTGGTACAGTTCAGTCTGGAAATGTAAAATTTGAAAATGTCAATCTGATAGACAAACTGAAATTCAACCTCCTGAGTGTCTCACAAATGAGTGATAAGGGGTATGGGTCATTCTTCACAAAGGAGTGTTGTAGGATTGTTGGACCAGAAATAGTACAAAAAGATTGAAGCAATAATAAAATCGGGAAAAACAAAACTTGTTGCTCAAAGAAGTGGCAATGTTTATGTTGTTGATATGTCAAAAGAGTGTCCCAGAACTGATGCCTGTCTGTTCTCAGCTGCCTCTAACAAAGAGATAGAACTTTGGCACAGAAGACTGGGGCACACAAATCTCAAGATAATCACTGAAATTTCAAAAACTGGCCTAGTAAGAGGCTTACCACAAAAACTGTTTTCTTGTCCTGAGCATTGTGTTTCCTGTTTAAAAGGAAAACAACATAAAAGCTCCTTCAAGTCCATTGAAGAGTCCAAAACAACCCAGTGTCTGCAAATGCTGCACATGGATTTGTTTGGCCCAGTTCAAGTCATGAGTCTCAAAAAGAAGAGATATTGTTTGGTTATTATTGATGACTTCTCTAGGTT
Source organism: Helianthus annuus (assembly GCF_002127325.2). NCBI lineage: Eukaryota > Viridiplantae > Streptophyta > Magnoliopsida > Asterales > Asteraceae > Helianthus > Helianthus annuus. The sequence continues at coordinate 45,949,681 of NC_035436.2, read as the reverse complement.
TACATGGACTTTCATTTTACACTCAAAAGATGAGACTGCAGGCATTTTGCAAGACTTTGTGACATAGGTTGAAAAGCAATTTGACCTTCCAGTGAAAGTCTTCAGGAGTGACAATGGCACAAAATTCAAAAATAAGGAGTTGGATGCCTTCTGTGTGAAGAAAGGGATTGTAAGGCAGTACAGCATCCCTAGAACACAAGAGCAAAATGGGGTTGTTGAAAGGAAGAACAAAACATTGATTGAGGCTGCCAGAACCATGCTTGCAGATTCAGGTTTGCCATTAACTTTTTGGGCAGAGGCAGTAAACACTGCTTGCTATGTCCAAAACAGAGTTTTAATCAACCTCAGGCACAAAAAGACTGCTTATGAGATTCTGTATAAAATCAAACCACTGATCTCATATTTTAAAGTATTTGGCTGCCCATGTTTTATTTTGAATTTAAAAGATTCCATCTCAAAATTTGCAGGCAACGTAGACTGTGGTTATCATCTGGGATACTCAACCACTGCCAGGTCTACCAAGTGTTTAATACACGGACCAAAGCAGTGGAGGAGACTTTGAATGTAAAGTTCAATGAACTTTCATCAATGAAAATCCCAGCAAATCCTGCTGATTTGTTTGATCTTGATAAATTCACTTTTGAAAACACTGCTGTCAAGACTAACAGTGCAGGTCCATCAGAGGATTCAACACCAGACTATGGGTATGAAATCATCATCCCTCAAAAGTCTGTCAAAATGGGAAGAGCAGCAGATGTTCAAAACAGCTGTCAAAGCTCAACCACCGCTACCTCAACAGTTGTTGACCAAAGTAGCCCCTTAACTCTTGCTTCCACATCATCAAACACTGTTGATAAAGTCCTCAAACAGTGGATCAAAGGCAACATGTGTCCACACCTGTACCTCCTATTCTACCACCTTTTGAAGCCACTGCTGGATCATCAAAGTCACCAACAGTGGCTAGCTCAGATGATTCACATCTGCAGCCTTCACCACAAAATGCCATTGTTCCATACCAAGGAGAGTTAATCTTCTTGAAATCTCATCCAGCAGATCAAGTTATTGGCAACATCAATGAAGGGGTGCTCACAAGAAGTCAATCCCAAAACATCTGTCTTTTTGCTGGTTTTCTATCACTCCATCAGCCAGTCAAGTACCAAGAGGCACTGAAAGATAACAGCTGGGTAGAAGCCATGCAAGAGGAGCTCCAACAGTTCAAAAGACAACAAGTATGGGAGCTTGTACCACTGCCAGGAGGTGTAAGTCCTATTGGCACAAAGTGGGTCTTCAAAAACAAAACTGATGAAAGGGGTATTGTTGTCAAGAATAAAGCCATGCTTGTGGTTCAAGGTTACAGACAAGAAAAGGGCATTGACTATGATGAAACATTTGCCCCTGTAGCAAGACTTGAAGCTATCAGACTCTTTCTGGCCTTTGCTGTCAACCACAACATCAAGGTGTATCAAATGGACATAAAATGTGCATTCCTCTATGGTAAGATTCAAAAAGAGGTTTATGTTTATCAACCTCCAGGCTTTGAGGATCCATTTAATCCAAATCATGTCTACAAGCTGAATAAAGCTTTGTATGGCCTGAAACAAGCACCAAGGGCTTGGTATGAAACTCTTTCCACCTTTCTACTTTCCATTGGTTTCACCAGAGGCAGAATTGATAAAACACTGTTTTTAAAATAGAGAGGGAAGGAATTGATGATTGTCCAAATTTATGTGGATGACATCATTTTTGGAAGCACATGTAACAAAATGTGTGAAGAGTTTAGGCAACTCATGACAGCTGAGTTTGAAATGAGTGCAATGGGTGAACTCCAGTGTTTTCTTGGTCTCCAAGTAAAACAACTGCAAAATGGCACTTTTATCCATCAAGGCAAATATGCCAAAGAACTTTTCAAAGAAATTTGATATGGATGATTGTAAGCCATGCAGTACACCCATTGCAACCAATAAACTAGTCATGTCTGATGAGAAGGATGAATTGGTTGATTAGACCTTATATAGAAGCATGATTGGGTCTTTATTGTACCTAACTGCATCTAGACCAGACATCATGTTTGCAACATGTGTCTGTGCAAGATCCCAATCAGCCCCTAGAAAGTCAAACCTTATTGCTGTAAAAAGGATATTCGGATACCTCAAAGGTGCTCCCACACTTGGTATCTGGTATCCAGCTGATGGTAAAATTGAGCTTTCAGGTTTCTCAGACAGTGACTTTGCTGGATGTGACAAGACAAGGAAGTCCACTTCAGGAGGGTGTCAATTCCTAGGCAATTGCTTAGTGTCTTGGCAAAGCAAAAAGCAAGCAACTGTTTCTACATCCACTGCTGAGGCAGAATATATAGCTGCTGCAAGCTGTACAGCCCAACTGCTTTGGCTTCAAAATTAGTTGCTGGATTTTGGTATCACTGCCTTGAAGACACCACTCATGTTGGACAGCCAGGCAGCAGAAAATATCATCAAAAATCCAGTTTCTCATTCAACCACCAAACACATTGACATCAGACATCACTTTGTGAGGGATTGCTATGAAAAAGGTTTGATTTCTCTGCATCATGTCCCAACTAAGGATCAGCTGGCAGATGTGCTAACCAAAGCATTAGACACATCCACCTTTGAAAGCTTGATCTCTAGGATTGGCATGCTAAACATGGAATAACAGGCAAAATCCTGTTTTTCTATGAATAAAAGCATTAAAATGGTTGCAGAAAATCAAAAATCCATCCTTAAAAATAGCTAAAAATGAAGTTGTCATTAAAATCCTTAAAAGTCTGCCATAACCACTGATGAGTTCAAAAGTCTATTCTACTTCAAAAGTCTATCCACTGCTGAAAATCATCCCCTGCTCTCTCATTCCTTTGATGAGCTATCCACTGATAGCAAAAAACATCCACTGCCTTCAGTACCGTTACATCCACTGCCTTCATCAGAAATTTTCATAAAAGTATTGTCCTTCACTTCATCAGGGGATGGTACGTGGACAGTACATAGTGGTCAGACCTTTTGTAACCGCTGCCACGTCAGCACTCACTTTTCCACCATAAAACCCCCCATTCTAAACCCAAACAGGGTTTACTGTCGAATTGAATTCTTAAAAATTCTCTTCTCAAAGCAGTTTCCTCATCTTTCATCAAATCACTTCACAAATTTCTTCGATCGTCTTCTTCAAAATGACTAAATCGAAGTCCTCCGCAAAATCCTCCAAAGGGGCCTCTCAAAAGGCTAAACCCACAGAAATTCCACACAAACCTTCTCACAATCTTTTGGGTCTTCTCACAAAACCCGGCACCATCGATACCTTTGATTCCATCCTCGATATGATCACTGCGTCAAAGTACAAAACTTTGCTTACAGCAGATGCTCCCATCTACCTGCAAATCCAGAGAGAGTTTTGGAAAAATTGTATCCTTGTCAAACAAGGCGAAGATGTCATAGCCATTAACTCAACTCTACAGGGAAAAGCAGTCCAAATAACACCACAATCCATATCAGAGGTCTTTCAGCTCGATGATCAGGAAGGTAAACACTCTTTTCCTAAAAATGAGTTAAAAATTGACTTCATTGAAAGAGGGTATGCAGACACAATGATGAAGAGGGATACCTTACAAAAAGGTTTCTTCCCTCCTGCAACAAGGTTTTTATTCCATACCATCCTTATGTGTGTTTCAAATAAAACCACTTCTTTTAATAAAATACCATTGAAGATTCAAAACTTGGGATATGTTATTCTACAAGAAGAAAATTTTAACTATTCCAAGGAAATCTTCAATGATTTGGTTAAAAATGTTGAAACAAAATCATTCTTACTGTTTCCAAGATTTCTAAGTTATTATTTTGAAAAGAAATTCAGTAAGGATGATATTTCTGTAATAAACCAAGGTGAATTTTTCCAAATGCACAACTTAACTGCTGAAACTTTTACAAGAATGTCAACACCTTGCAAAACACAAGCAGAGGTGCCTGAGCAGAATTTAGCAGCAAACACTGCTCCTCAGGTATCTGCTGCTGAGCCCACTGTTCAAGGTGATCAAGGTAGCAAAACAACTGCTTTGAAACCCACACCTATATTCACCAAAAAGCCACAGAAAAAGAAAATTCAAAAACCCCTAAAACCTATCAAAAAGGCAACTCTGGAGGATGAGATACCAGAGCAACTGCCTGTGACAAAACAAAAGTCACCAGAAACCACTGCTGCTACTTCCTCACAGCAGTTGGTAAAAATATCTCAAACCATGGCTGAAACTCCTCCTGCTTCTCAAAAACAACAGGTTGTACAAATAGGGACACCACATCATGATGCTCTGGAAGCACTTGTTTCCATCATCCACAGCCCATTGCCCGGGGCAAATTCTCTTTCTACACTTGCCCTCACATCCACAATTCCACCAAATACAAAAATCCTGTTGGATGCAATTGATTTGAACCAGGCACAAACCAGTCCTTCTCAATCACCTGTTCATGAGAATATGCCTCAACAAAAGACTGGGCCTGATGCATCAATCTTTGCTAACCCACCAACACAACCTGAGGAGGTTACACCCCTTGAGTTACAAGTAACTCTTGGTGGTAATCCAAGTGAAGCAGCCACTACAAGTGTTGAACCCACTGGTTTGCACTTGGACAGTGGTTACATCAATAAGACTTCCTTGGAGGCAATTCCTTCTATAACACCTCTGATATCTGCCAGTGAGTTTGTTTTGACCACTGGTTCCATCAAAAGATTATCAAGTGTTGAAGGAAGAAGACCCCAGTACCAAGAAAAAGGGGCATCAGTTGTTGATGTTTGGAGTACACTCCCTACCTCAACCTCTGATAAAACCACTGCTAGTGGGAAATCAGATGATCCCATTAAATTGGGTGATGGTTTAAAGTACCATGAATTGACGACAAGAGTTGAAAAACTGGATACCTCTGTTGCAGAAATCAAAGAAATGCTGCATCAGTTGTTGACAGTTCAAATGGTACAACCCACTGCTGTTCCACCTCAAGTACCTGCTCCACCACCAGCAGATGCTACAAATGAGCTATGGAACCTCTTTCAACCTTTTCTCCAACAACAATAACAGATGGCTGATCAGCAACATGAAAAACATGTTCAAGAGCTGAGAAACACAATGGAGTCTAGGTTCAAGAACACACAAGCAGACATCAAGGCTATAAAGGCCCATCTGTTGACAACCACTGGCACTGCTCCTCCAACAGTTCTTTTTATTGATGAACTCCCCCAGATAATGCCAAAAAGGGGGAGAAAATTCAGGAGTGGAGAAAGAAGGGATTGATAATGGTCTGTATATTGAGCCAGAAAAGGATGCTATGCTCAGAAAAATTCCCTTGCCAGATGGTAGCAAGAAGGTTGATGTTACTCAAAATGCACTTGATGAAGGAGTAGCAAGTGTAAAAAGAGATAGAGCGGCAAAGGATATGTCAAGGTGGAATGAAGAAAAAAGAGCTTATATGGAGCTGAATGCGCAGGGTTGTTCTGGGCTAAAGGATGCTCAAAATCCTGTGCCAAAAAGAAATCTTACTAGAAAAGTAAGGAAACCCAAGTCCACACCATCCAGACTCACTAAGCATACTTCAAAACCACCATCCAAAAGCCACCAACATCAAATCTCCACCCAAACAGTTGCTGAAACTCCTGCTGTATCAACATCTGCTGGTACTTCAGTTGTTTCAACAACTGCTCTCACTACAACACACACCACTTCAACACACACTACAACCACTGCCTTACCACCACCACCATCACCACTTAAAACAACATCTCCACTATCACCTCCTGTCAAAAAGCAGAAGACATCAGAAGTTACAACATCTGTTGTAATGACAACAATGGTTGAAACACCAGTTGTTTCAACAGCTGTTAGTCAATCACAAACCACTGCCTCTCATATCACCACCACTGTTCCACTCAAAACATCATCTGCCTCTCCTACAATAAAAAGGAGAAGGGTTATCATACCAGATGATGATTCTCCATCACCACCACCAACATCATCAAAATCTCTAGCACTTGTCACAATTCCAAACCCCATTCCTCTCTCTTCAGCTCAAATTCAAAAGCTATTACCTCCTGCAGGTGTTTTATTTCCTTTGGAACTCATAGCAGTTAGAGAAGAAATCAAATCTTTCTATTATGAGGATGACCCTGCTAAAAGGAGTTTGCCATCAATTGAAGGATATCCCAGGCCAAACAACATTGAAGAATATTTGAAAATCAAGGCCAAGCAAGCATAGGATATCTCAAACAAAAATAAACAGGGGAAATCTGATAGAGAATTTCAGCAAAACTATCAGTTTCTACTCACACAGGTCAGATCTATGGAGCAATTTGCTAAAAATGTATGTCAGCAAATCTCAGAAAGGGCAGATGAGTCCTTGAGAAAAGACTACATTGATAACATCATGACCTACAAGAAATACAAGGGGGGGGGGGGAAACACATGTACAAAAACTGGACCATTCCTGAGCTTGAAAGTGAGGTGATGCGTGTGTAGTGTAATATATTTTAGATGTATATTTTAAGCCCCTTTTACACTTTTAGCCAAGTTTTAAATTTATAAAACACGATATTTACTAACACTAAACACACATATGGGCAAGTGCACCCATCGTGGACGTAGTATAGTGTTGGTAAGATACCGAGGTCGTCCAAGGACACAAGAGCTTTTAGTACCGGTTTATCCTCATCGTCTAACCAAATCAAAATGTTAGAAAAGATTTTTAAACTAAGAAAATAAAACTAACTAAATGCTGAAAAATAAAAATAAAAATAAAAACAGTAGACAAGATGAATCACTTGGATCCGACTCGTGTATTAGTATAACCTTTGATTATTTTCGCACTTTTGCACTTATTTAATAGATTATCTTAGTTATTGTAGTAGGCCCCTCTTTTGAAGGCGACGTTACCCTCAACCCAGTAGTTTGAGTCAGCAAGGATACAATCCTACAGGGTCGGATTATTGAAAGATAATGAATTAAGTTATTAATGCAAATTATGGTAGGCCCATCTTTTGGAGGTGACGTTACCCTCGACTAAGTAGTCTGAGTCAGTAGGGATACAGTCCTAAATAGCCGGGTTATAGTATTAATAGTAGTTAACTTATGAGGGGGTCAAAGAGTTTGGATCCCCGCCATCCAATACCTTTGGGTATTGAAGGAGATCCTACTAAATTTGACTCAGGTCCCTTGCAGGACCTCTAAACGCTCAACAAGGGCAAGACCCTTACCAAACCGTTCCCTTAACCCCCGACCAGGTAGCCAACATACCTCCATATAGGCCGTGGAGATATGAATGGTGAAAATCTTTTATTTTATATAGACAGTAAAATAATGCCAAGACACCACGGACAAACGATAAGGAAGAATCATCTTCAACATAAGCAACTAGTTATTAAAGTCATTAATACAAAACCAAATAAAAAGTGCAAAAGATTAAAAATAAAAAGTATCATACTAAACACTTGTCTTCACCAAGTGATGTAAGAGACTTAGGCAAACATGGCCTTGATTGTCAAGAACTCTTACGATCAATCTTGGATCCCGAGACGACTCACACACTCTATGATGGACAATGGATGATGGTGTTGTGATGGTGGTGGGTGGTGGATGAAGTGTGAGAGAGGTGGTGTGCCAAGGGATGAGTTGCAATGAAGCCAAGCACTCCTATTTATAGGCTGAACAGAAGCCTGGGCACGGCCCCGTGCCCGTCTGACAGTCTCTCTCCTCATTAATTGTAATTCGCAATTACAATTAATGCGCCTGCAGTACTTTCGCCACGCCCCCGTGTTCAATGGGCACGGCCCCGTGGTGGGCAATAGAAGCTTCTATAGGTTTGTCTTATCTGCTGCTTCTTGGGCACGGCCCCGTGCTGGCTGAGCACGGGGCGTGTTCAGTCTTCTGCCTTCTCTGTTTTGCTTGGGAGGATGCTGTCGAGGGGTCGGGCAATCCACTTATGTTCCTTTTCTTGTATTTATGTGAGATTTATCTGCCTTTTTGCTTCTTTTGTTAATTTGAGCTCATTTAATCCTGAAAATACAAAAGGAAGACAAAAACACTCTTTTTCCAACATTAGTACTTAAAAAGGGTTAGTTTTATGCCTTATTTGATGTAATTTATATGTTGCATTTTACACACATCAAATATCCCCACACTTGAATTTTTGCTTGTCCTCAAGCAAAACTCTTTAATATGTGGCTTACACTCCCAAATGGAATGGGTAGAAGAGAAGGTTTTGGCTTGTCATAGAGTGTCAGGAATCCAAGATCTTTATTGGGTTTTATCTTTACTTATTTACAATCCTATTCATTATGATTTATTTAGAACGTTTCATAAGAGAAATTACTTATTTGGGCATAACATGCCTTTTTAAAATTCCATTTATATACAAGTTCACATACCTCACGGGAGAAATCACTCACACTCAGCCGAAGGTGTCTTTTTTTAGTGAATCACTCGAGAGCGGCATGGAACTTATTCCTACCATAGGCTTGCCAAGCAATCAATCCTCCTCCTTTTTAACTTCTTACCTTTGTAAATATCAAGAGGACTTTTTGGGTAAAGGCTTGGGCTAAAAGTGGGTAGTTGGGTTAGTGGTTAGTAGAAAAGGGCGAAAATCGTAAAAAGCGTCGGTTTTCGTAAAACATTTTGTTTTAGTGACTTTTTATTCTCAATGAAGTATTTCTTCAAACAAGCTTTTTAGGAGCTTTGTTTGTTTATTTCTAACTTATTGTAAAATTCTCTCTTCTTTTTTTTTTTTAGTCACACGAAAACCAAGCTTGTTACTAAAATAAAGGGTAAAAATAAAAAAGGTTTTTGGTGGGTAAAAAGGGTTTTGGGTTAAGAAATGAAAAGGTTTAGGCTCAAAGGGGTTAACTAGGGGGAGTTTTTGGGTAGGTGAAAAGAAAAATAAAAATAATGGTTTTGAAAGAAAAAGGGTTAGTCCTAATGCCTCCATCATTTACTTACTTGGGTTTAAGTTGGTAAGGACCGGGAATGAATTGTCGTGGCAAGTTCTAGAGTCGTAAGAACCAAGCGGCTATTCACACAAGAAACGAAACATGAGCATTTAGCGTAAAGATGTATATTTGTATGCTCAATAAAGGCTCAAAACTCACTTTTGTGGGAATGGATTTTTTATGTGATCAAGTATATATAATCGAATTTTAACTAAGCTTGTCATGCCGTTTCATAATTTTCTTATGTTGGTTCTTTTTATCACAACGCTATCGGTTGTAAATTTTTAAAAATATAACCTTGTTGGTCTTAGAATTCCCAACTTAAACTTTAGACAAGTACAAAAAATGAAAATTTTTGAAAAAAAATTGGGGTGATTAGCGGTTCCAATAGAGTTTTGTGTAAGGCTTGTTATTAGGACTTGCAAAATTCAAGGTTTTAGCATCCCCCCACACTTAAATTACACATTGTCCTCAATGTGTCCCAAAAATAAATTTTTAGGTTGATTGAATGTGTAACATAGTGTTAAAAGCAAAAATTTATGTTACTGGCAGTCTGGACACGGCCCCGTGTCCGTCGGACACGACCCCATGGTCAACTGCCAGTAATGAAAACTTACAGAAGGTGGACACGGGGGCATGTTGGCTAGGCACGGCCCCGTGTCTGGCAAAAATCTGCAGAAAAGTAAACAAACAGCAGGTCTGGGAGGTGGGCACGGGGGCGTGTCGGCTGGACACGTCCCCGTGTGGACTGTCTGTAAGCCTGAAAAATAGGTTTCTTCCTCCGGTCTCCCCATCCTGGCTTTGTGAGTGCTAATTCTTAGCACTCTAAGCCTTGGTTTGTACCTGTTTCATCACTAAATACCACACCAAGCAATACCAACATCCTAAATTACCATAGTTAATTGTTCAAACCATAGAGTAAAAGAAAAATAAAGCAGAAAATAAAAGAAGTTAAGGAAAGTAAATTGTTCAACACTTGGCACGCAGGCCACAAATTGTTTCGATAGATAAAGGGACCTTAACCTGTGGGCTCGCCATCAACCCACTCCTGCTCCTTCAACCCCCTAGTCCATGTCCTCATCGTTGTCATCACCTCCATCCCCATGACCCGCCATATACTCCCGGATGCTGCAGATGTCGTCTTGTATATCGTTGATGTTTCGTTCGATAGCTCCGACCCGGTGGTATGTATTGTTGGCAATGTTGTAGGTGTTCCTGGTGCACATGAGGTTTTCCTGCAAAAGATCATGTAAACTTTGAAGGTTAGGAAAACTGCCTCCTTGTGAGGAGGATTGACCCGGATCACCATGGGGTTGATACTGGTAATGAGGAGGTGGAGCGTGAAGAACTAGGGCCTCCTATGGATTCCATGCATGGCCTTGCATCCTCTGAAAGCTCACTGATCCGTCTTCCGCCTCGTAAAGTAGGTTCATGGCGCGACAAATGTGATAATCAACTCGTCCCGACCATGGGCTCCTTTCAAAGGACCTAGGGATGCGCGTGAAGTGCTTGAAGAGGTGGTACACCCATCCTCCAAAGAAGATAGGTGTTGGTGCACGAGCAAGACGGTTCAGATGCATGTTTCGTAGCAGGAGATATGGAACATCGAGGGCCCTTCGGTTGTGGATGCAGTGAAGGACTACCAAATACAACCCCACAACGCCACTACTGTCGTGTCGTTGGCTAAGAGAGTAAGTGAGGAGCCTATGAATGTAGTGGTAAAGCGGATCCCTCAGCGTAGTACTCTTGGTGCTGCTGGGGTTGTAGATTCCTTCACCGATTTGGGCCCATGCGGCTTGACGTTCATTTTCATCCAAATCTCGTAACCCCCCGGTATTTTCCTCATTCCCCGATTCTTCTTCCGCGTACAGTCCCACTATCGCCCCGAATTGTGCCATAGAGATCGAGTGTCTCGTCCCACCACATCGAAATGCAACCCCTTCATTGTCGAACGGGTCACACCTTGAAGTGAAGGTAAAGGTACTATAGAACTCCATGGTGCATTGATGCACCGACCGAAGTCGAGTGGTTAATGCAACTCTTAGTGGTCCCGTAACGATGTTGTTGAATCGGTCAAGCTGGTTTACCAAGGTTAAAAGGTCCGTGCATGCTTGTCTGGGGTATTCCTCGGGCCTTGTTTGAAGTAACTCGTATCTTGCCCTAGCGTCTAGCTCATTCGCGTTAAACCTTGTGAACTTCGACATCTGAAAGAATACACCAAAAGTTAGTACGAAACAGTGAGATTTTCAAAAGAAACTGCAAACAGTGGGCTGGACACGGCCCCGTGTTCAGCGGGCACGACCCCGTGTCCAGAAGTCTGTTACTCAACAACTTCATCTTTCGTCCCGGTCCCGAAAATCTGAAAATTTTTAGCCAAGTAGGAGCGGTTTCCCCCGAAAATGAAACCCCAAGTGTCGTTTTTCCCAAAACAACCCGTTTACCCCTTCAATTTTATCTTTTTCGGTTCAAAAACAAGGGTTTGAGGTTTTGGTGAGAAATCGGGCAAATCTATCAACAATACAAGTGTATTTACTTCCCATTACACTAATCTAAACTAATACTAACAGATTATATCAAAAATTTGAGGTTCGATCCGGATGAACTTGAAGAACCCTAGATTTTTCCCCAAATTTTTGATGTTTAACTACATGCAAGTAACTAATCTAACTACTAATGATGATAGAATCATACCTTGATGTTGTTAAACGTGGAGGTAACGTTGGAAATCTGCGGAAAATCGCCTTGAACCAGAGCGTTTTCGGCAAAACTGGGCGTGTGGAATGAGGTAACTGTTATGAAAAGAGGGTTTTATCCCGACAGTTGCGTCGACACGGCCCCGTGTCCAGCAGACACGGCCTCGTGCCGAGCAAAGTTTTTTTTTTGTGCTCGTGTGAGTGCCCATTTTTCCGAAAACATGGTTAGAAGACTTACCGGTTTCGATGTATACTCACTTGTTCGTAACATACCAGGTATGATGTGGGTGCTTTTCATTCGTTAACCGTTTGAAGCGAGATCTCTTCCTCCTCATCCTCAATGGATCCTCGATAGAGTTTCAGCCGTTGGCCATTGACTTTAAATGGAATCCCATTCCGAGCTTTAATTTCTACTGCACCGTGAGGAAAAACATGGGTGATGGAAAAAGGTCCTGACCACCTAGATTTTAGTTTACCCGGAATAATCGAAGTCGTGAATTAAACAACAGAACTTGGTCTCCTACTCGAAATTCATTAGGCTTAATATATTTGTCATGTAAATTTTTCATTCTTTCCTTATAAATTTCGGAGTTAGAGTATGCATAATTCCTTAATTCGTCTAATTCATTCATTTGACAAAATCGATTTTTACCTGCAGTTTCTAAGTCTAGGTTTACGTTTTTTATTGCCCAGTAGGCCCTGTAAGCTATTTCTACTGGCAAATGACAACTTTTTCCATAGACGAGCTTATATGGGGTTGTGCCTATAGTGGTTTTATAAGCAGTTCGAAAAGCCCATAAAGCATCATCTAATTTATCAGCCCATTCTTTTTTATTTAATCCTACGGTTTTTTCAAGTATTCGTTTTAAACCTCTGTTAGTCACTTCGGCTTGTCCATTCGTTTGAGGGTGATATGCTGTTGAGACCCGGTGATAGACCCCATACCTTGTTAAGATTTTTTCGAGTTGATGATTGCAAAAATGGGTACCCCTATCACTTATCAAAGCTTTTGGTGTTCCAAAATGAGAGAATAATTTTTTCATAAATTTTACCACTACTCTTCCATCGTTTGTTGGAAGAGCTTCGGCCTCGGCCCATTTAGACAAGTAATCAACTGCCACAAGTATATATTTGTTTCCTTTTGACGGCGGGAAGGGTCCCATGAAATCGAGTCCCCACACATCAAAAATTTCACAAACGAGAATGTCATTCTGAGGCATTTCGTTCTTGGAAGAAATATTACCTGATCTTTGGCAAGCATCACATGTCTTTACAAGATCTTGTGCATCTTTGTAAATGGTTGGCCAAGAATCAAATACCTTTCGTGCGGTACTAGCGGCACCATGATGTCCTCCATATGGACCTTCATGACAGTGGCGGAGAATTCTTTGTGCTTCGCTACCATGGACACACCTTCGGATGAGTTGGTCGGCACACATTTTGAAAAGATAAGGGTCTTCCCAAAAGTAATGCTTTACATCGGCAAAGAATTTCTTTCTTTGATGATGTGGCCATCCTTTGGTGACTATACTGCTAGCTAAGTAATTAGCATAGTCGGCATACCATGGTTCTTGTCTGCTTTCCACCATTTCCAAGGACTCTGTGGGAAATTTTTCGTTGATCTGCTCGTCCCTGGTTGCCTCCAAAGCTGGGTCTTCTAGGCGTGAAAGATGATCTGCAGCAGTGTTTTCTGCTCCTCTTTTGTCTTTGATTTCAATGTCGAATTCTTGGAGGAGTAGAATCCATCTGATCAAACGGGGTTTTGCGTCTTGTTTCTTGAAGAGGTATCGGATAGCTGCATGATCTGTATAGACTACAGTTTTAGAAAGAACAAGGTAAGAACGGAATTTATCAAAAGCAAATACCACAGCTAGTAACTCTTTTTCAGTAGTTGTGTAATTTTCTTATGCATCGTTAAGTGTTTTACTAGCATAATAAATTGGGTGGAAATGCTTTTCTTTTCTTTGTCCCAAGACTGCTCCAACAGCAAAGTCACTTGCATCACACATGATTTCGAAAGGAAATTTCCAATCAGGGGCTATCATTATAGGTGCATTGACTAGCATTTCCTTGAGGGTTAGAAATGCTTGATTGCATTCCTTGTCAAAGATGAAAGGTGCATCTTTTTCAAGTAATTTTGTTAGAGGTCTTGAAATTTTTGAAAAGTCTTTGATAAACCTTCTATAAAATCCGGCATGCCCTAGGAAACTTCTGATTGCTCTAACGGAGGATGGTGGAGGTAATCGAGAAATAGTTTCTATTTTTGCTCGATCTACTTCCATTCCTTCGCTTGAGATTTTGTGACCGAGTACTATTCCCTCTGTTACCATGAAATGGCATTTCTCCCAGTTAAGGGCGAGGTTAGTTTCCTCACATCGGGATAGCATTCGTTCAAGGTTATCGAGGCATTGGTCATATGAGTCTCCAAAGATAGAAAAGTCGTCCATGAAGACTTCCATTGTCTTTTCTATCATGTCATGGAAAATGGCCACCATACAACGTTGGAATGTTGCAGGTGCATTACATAGACCGAATGGCATGCGTCGATAGGCGAAAGTTTCGTAGGGGCATGTGAAAGTTATCTTTTCTTGATCTTCAGGTGCTATTGGAATTTGAAAGTAACCTGAAAACCATCCAAGAAACAGTAAACTTTATGACCGGATAGTCGTTCTAACATTTGATCAATGAAGGGCAAAGGAAAGTGGTCTTTCCTTGTTGCTTCATTTAATCGTCTATAGTCTATACAAACTCTCCATCCTGTGACGGTTCTTGTTGGTATTAATTCATTTTTTTCATTAGTTATTACCGTCATACCTCCTTTCTTTGGGACTACTTGGACGAGACTTACCCATGGACTATCAGGGATAGGATAGATTAGTCCGGCGTCAAGTAGCTTGATGACCTCATTTTTAACCACGTCTTGCACATTGGGATTTACTCTTCGTTGTGGTTGTATTACTGTTTTGTAGTCCTCATTCATTAAAATTTTGTGCGTGCACATGGAAGGATTTATTCCTTTAATATCTACAAGCTTCCAAGCGATCGCATTTTTGTGTTTTTTAAGAAGATTGACTAATTTTTCTTTTTCTATGCTACTTAATTTAGACGAAATAATTACAGGTAAAATACCATCTTTGTCTAGAAAAGCATATTCCAAACCCTTAGGAAGTTCTTTGAGCTCAATGGGTGGGTCTTTAGGAGACACCTTATTTTGTGGCTCATCTAGATCAAGAACCTTAAAGGTTTGTTCTATGGCGACCTCTTCTTCAACAAAGTGGTCATCTTCTTCAGTTGTATCGGGTGGCTCATCTTCATCTTCAATTAGGGGATCATTATTGCCAAAAGGATATTTCATTGAACGCTCAAGATCTATGTTCCTTTTGAATGCCCCTAATTGAAGAGGTAGATTGTTAAATTTCCGGTTTTTCAAAGCTTCATGAGTTTTTACAAAAGGTTTTCCCAAAACTAGAGGAGCGTCATCGAGGATGACAAAGTCGGTTGGAATAACCATTTGATTTGTTTGAACCAAGATATCCTCAACTACACCGATTGATTTTATTACCTTCCGATTGGATAGAAAAATGGGTATTTGAAGTGGAGCAAAATCACTAATACTTAGCTTTTCAAAAATGTAGTTAGGCATTATGTTAACACATAGATCTTTATCGATGGTGACATTACTAATAAATGAATTTTGAAAGAAACATGGAACCGGTGTAATGTTAATTTCAAAAGGATCTTCTTTTATTAGCGAAGTTTGATCATTAGTTAACTTAACACTTACCATTTCTTCAATTTTAGTGTTAGTGTTTAGCTCTTTTAAAAACTTAGCATGAGTGGTAACTAAACAATGATTTTCGAAAGAAGGTGACAAGAGATTAATTTCTTCTAAATTAGACTCTTCTTGAATTTTATCGTTATCGACCTCACCTTTTTCGTTGTTTAGCTCATGAGTCGGTTTTTCACATATTTGTTCTTCCATTTTTAATTCCTCAATTATCGTTTCTTCTTTTTTTAATTCTTCCCTCGCGCGGGACTCCTCTTCCCTTGCGCGAGATTCTTTTATGCATCTTTCGATAAATTTGAGTTTTTCTATTATCCTATCGGCTATGTCGGTGATAGAGTAAGGATCGGGATCCTCAAAGCTTGAATCCGGTTGTTCGATCCTTGGCTCCTCATAGTACTCATATGAAGTAGATGGTTCACACCATTGTTCTTCATGATAAGTATATGATGGATAAGGGTCAAAACTTTGTTCTTCATAGTACTCATATGAGGTGGGTTGTTCACGCCATGCTTCCTCATAATAAGAGTATGAAGGTGGTGGCTCATATCTTGAGTCCTCAAAGTATGAGTATGAAGGCTCATACCTTGGTTCATCAAAATATGAGTATGAGGAAGGAGGTTCATACCTTTGGTCTTCATAGGATGTGTATGAAGTTGATGGCTCGTACCTGGGCTCCTCATAATGGTTGTATGAAGTGGATGGTTGGAACAAGTTATAATATCGTACCGAGTGCGGGTTACCACAATTAGTGCAATAGTCTCTCATATAATCATCCTCCTCATAGGTGTAGTTGTAACCTCCTGAGTATTGATCCATAAGAATCACTCAGCAGACCACAACTGAGTCTCGGGACCAGAAAACAAAATAAAAGCAGAAACAGAAGGCTGGACACGGCCCCGTGTTCAGTGGACATGGCCCCGTGTACAAGATCTGTATCTGGGTGTTTTAATTAAAGTTACTGGTCTCGTTGAGCACGGGGGCGTGTTCAGTGGACATGGCCCCGTGTTCAGACTCCGTATCTGGGTATCTAACTAAAAATATGCAGCACGGGGGCGTGTTCAGTGAGCACGGCCCCGTGTTCAGCCTACTGTAAATGCAAACTAAACTAAAATGCAGAAAAATGTGCGCGCGTTTTGAAAAGGTTTTGAAAAACTGATTAGGCCGTTGATTTTAAGCTTTCTTAAAATCCTTGTGTCCCGGCAACGGCGCCAAAAACTTGATGCGTGTGTAGTGTAATATATTTTAGATGTATATTTTAAGCCCTTTTTACACTTTTAGCCAAGTTTTAAATTTATAAAACACGATATTTACTAACACTAAACACACATATGGGCAAGTGCACCCATCGTGGACGTAGTATAGTGTTGGTAAGATACCGATGTCGTCCAAGGACACAAGAGCTTTTAGTACCGGTTTATCCTCAACGTCTAACCGAATCAAAATGTTAGAAAAGATTTTTAAACTAAGAAAATAAAACTAACTAAATGCTGAAACATAAAAATAAAAATAAAAACAGATAGACAAGATGAATCACTTGGATCCGACTCATGTATTAGTATAACCTTTGATTATTTTCGCACTTTTGCACTTATTTAATAGATTATCTTAGTTATTGTAGTAGGCCCCTCTTTTGAAGGCGACGTTACCCTCAACCCAGTAGTTTGAGTCAGCAAGGATACAATCCTACAGGGTCGGATTATTGAAAGATAATGAATTAAGTTATTAATGCAAATTATGGTAGGCCCCTCTTTTGGAGGTGACATTACCCTCGACTAAGTAGTCTGAGTCAGCAGGGATACAGTCCTAAATAGCCGGGTTATAGTATTAATAGTAGTTAACTTATGAGGGGGTCAAAGAGTTTGGATCCCCGCCATCCAATACCTTTGGGTATTGAAGGAGATCCTACTAAATTTGACTCAGGTCCCTTGCAGGACCTCTAAACGCTGAACAAGGGCAAGACCCTTACCAAACCGTTCCCTTAACCCCCGACCAGGTAGCCAACATACCTCCATATAGATCGTGGAGATATGACTGGTGAAAATCTTTTATTTTATATAGACAGTAAAATAATGCCAAGACACCACGGACAAACGATAAGGAAGAATCACCTTCAACATAAGCAACTAGTTATTAAAGTCATTAATACAAAACCAAATAAAAAGTGCAAAAGATTAAAAATAAAAAGTATTATACTAAACACTTGTCTTCACCAAGTGATGTAAGAGACTTAGGCAAACATGGCCTTGATTGTCAAGAACTCTTACGATCAATCTTGGATCCCGAGACGACTCACACACTTTATGATGGACAATGGATGATGGTGGTGGATGATGGTGTTGTGATGGTGGTGGGTGGTGGATGAAGTGTGAGAGAGGTGGTGTGCCAAGGGATGAGTTGCAATGAAGCCAAGCACTCCTATTTATAGGCTGAACAGAAGCCTGGGCACGGCCCCGTGTCCGCTGGGCACGGCCCCGTGCCCGTCTGACAGTCTCTCTCCTCATTAATTGTAATTCGCAATTACAATTAATGCGCCTGCAGTACTTTCACCATGCCCCCGTGTTCAATGGGCACGGCCCCGTGGTGGGCAATAGAAGCTTCTATAGGTTTGTCTTATCTGCTGCTTCTTGGGCACGGCCCCGTGCTGGCTGAGCACGGGGCGTGTTCAGTCTTCTGCCTTCTCTGTTTTGCTTGGGAGGATGC
This sequence comes from Helianthus annuus, assembly GCF_002127325.2. NCBI lineage: Eukaryota > Viridiplantae > Streptophyta > Magnoliopsida > Asterales > Asteraceae > Helianthus > Helianthus annuus. The sequence goes on along the minus strand of NC_035436.2, from coordinate 45,931,531 downwards.
TGTCGAGGGGTCGGGCAATCCACTTATGTTCCTTTTCTTGTATTTATGTGAGATTTATCTGCCTTTTTTGCTTCTTTTGTTAATTTGAGCTCATTTAATCCTGAAAATACAAAAGGAAGACAAAAACACTCTTTTTCCAACATTAGTACTTAAAAAGGGTTAGTTTTATGGCTTATTTGATGTAATTTATATGTTGCATTTTACACACATCATGAGGCAGTCAGGATTCAAGAAATGATCAAAAATAAGGTTAAGCAAACTCCTCCTGAAAAATTCAAACAGTTTGAATCTGACAAAGCTTTAGAGTTGAAGAGAATGAAAGAGGAGCTGATAGCAGCTGATTATGGGTCAAAGAATTCTGTGACAAAGTGGGGAGAAGATAGGGTCAGGGCCACCTACAAAAAGTTGGAGGAACTTAGGAAGAAAGATCCAACAGTTCCACAAAAGCTTGACTATTCCAAAGCAGAGGTCTCAACAAAACCACCAAAGCTGCATGTCAAAAGAACCACTGCTCCAGCTAGTGCTGCCATCTACAAAAGAAGGAATCAAAACCAAATGGGAGCTGAAACAATCCAAGAACTAATGGCTGGTGATGCTCTTGTAAAAGAGGGCCTTAAGATAATGATTAAAGAAGAATCTGGATTGGAAAAATCTGCAAGTACTGTTCAGACAGTCATGAATAGGCCTGCATCACCAAACTCCTCATCCAATAAAAATTTCCCAAGAAACCCACCAGGCTCAAAAGTACTACAGTGGAAAACTGATAAACAGACCCACGTACTGACAGTGTTCAAGTCTAGTGGAGAAGTGAAGAAATTAACAAGGGAACAAGCTCTTGGCCTGAGTCTTGAAGATTTGCAGGATCTCCTTGATCTTCCACTTAGCAGTGATGATGATGACACAGATGCCTTAACCTTTGAATTACAACTCAAAGGGCAAATAAGGGAACTGCTGATGAGGCAATAAAGATCTACCAATAATGGAGAGTTTTGGCATTATCTGTTCTAGGGGAAGATTGTTGGGATTGAACCCTGCCAAAGGAACAGATAATAAAAGCCAAAACTGGATCAGAGCAGTGGATCCAGAATAAGCAGATGTTATGCATGCAAGTCTCTCCCCTTGAAAGTTGGTTTCAACATCTGCTAACCTCCTATCTACTGATCATACAAACTGCTGACCTACAACTGCTGATCAAGTCAAAGACTGATGAAGAACTAAAGCTCTGCTGCTCAATCTACTGCCTTGTTTCAAGCACTGCTGATCATGACAAGTACTACTGGGTTCACAGCAGTGGAAGGATGCAATAGTTGTTTTATTTACTTTATGTAATGTATTGTAATATTAGTAGTTAGCATAGCAGTGTTTGTATAGGTCAGATGTTAGAGTTTGTTAGGAGGTTAGATGTCACTTTCATGGTGACGTCAGCTTAGATGCTTCAGTGGTTTGCTCGTGCCTATAAATAGAACAGTGCTCTGTACTGTTCTGTTTAGCTCATTCACCATTCTCTTTCTGCACGAACAAATTACTGAGCTCGGGCTGAGGGGGAGTTTGCAAAGCATACATGCAATTGTAATCAAAGTTTGAAATAAATTTAAGCATTTGGTTCTTTGTTGAAAATGTATGTTTGAAAGCATTTCTTCTGTTTGATTGTGAAAAGTTTGTTTCCATTATAATTCCGCTGCACAACTCATTCATCTTTCATCTTAATTCAAACGTAAAACACAACCAAAACCAAACTCAGATCCTAACACTTATGGAGGAGGAAGAGGAAGACGTCTCGTCTGAAAGCGTTATTACCAGACGAATACGGATTAATAGAGACCGCCAAAATTTATCATTAATAAATTTTTTATCCTTATTCCTTATTTCCTCGTATTTATATATTTTTTACGACAGGAGCGCACGAGAAATTGGTGAACGATTATTTTTCAGATGCACCCCTTTACAATGCCGACATTTTCAGACGAAGGTTCCGAATGAGTCGCCGGTTATTCACACGGATTGCTGATAATTTGGCGGGGCTTGACCCGTTTTTCACGCAACGACCTGATGCTCAGAATTATGAAGGGTTCAGCACGTTACGAAAGTGTACTGCGGCCATTCACCAACTGGTGTACGGGACAATGGAGGACGCTTTGGACGAGTACTTACAGATGTCGGCAAGAACTACGCGGGAATGTTTGTATCGGTTTTGCCATAATGTGGTGAAACTGTATAGCAAAAAAATATTTGCGGAAACCAAACGTGTATGATGTTCAACAGTTGTACCAAGCTCATGAAGCACGACACGGGTTTCCGGGAATGCTCGGTAGCATTGATTGTATGCATTGGGCGTGACATAACTGCCCGAATGCGTGGCGAGGCCAATATACGCGAGGTGATCACGACCATCCAACCTTAATACTTGAGGTCGTGGCCTCACAAGATTTGTGGATCTGGCATTCTTTCTTTGGTCTCCCTGGTTCACTCAACGAACTCAATGTGCTATACCAATCGGCGATCTTTAGCGATGCCGTTAATGGAATCGGGGCGAGGAACATGGCGAAAGAGGACTGTCTATCCAAAGCCCTTCTCTTCTTCATTCAAAGGGGCAATGCACCAGCCAGCGAGTGTGGTGGCGAACACGCTGTGCTGTAAGCTAAGCAGTTACCTTGTAGACGGAGGAGAGATAGAAAGTGTGCCGTGCTTGATTCATAAGATTCTATAGTAGACCCAGTATATTATTTCACTTAGCCTGCCTCTCCCATGACTTTCCGGACCAACCAACCTGGATCTGTCTTCGAAGGTCTCTCTGCATTTTGGAAGCAGTGCATGCAGAAAAATCGAGCGATGGATCTTAGAAGCATTCCACTTTTTCGGCACGACTCTTTCTATTTCCGCGCTGACATTTGAGTTATCTCTCTTCTTTCTTTCAATCGGCACACTCGACGCAGATAACTCCAATGGCCCCCTAGCTGAATAGGTGTAAGAAAGCTACCTGAAAAAAGGCAAGGTGCACCATGGATTGAACTCGACGAATTGCGTTTTGCCAGATATCTTTTTTTTTGTAGAAAGATTCCCCATTGGTAATGAAAAAGAAAAAAATCTAAACTAAATACTAAAGAAAGGCGCATACGTGGGAAGGGGCCTTACTACTTCTTCATTCGGGGGGGGGGGGACACCCGTTTTAGAGTTTCTGGGGTTGAGTATAGACGCGGGTATTATCTTGCTGACGGAATATATCCGTCTTGGTCTACAATTGTCAAGACTATTCCATTTCCCGAGGACGAAAAAGGGAAAAAATCGCCAAGCGTCAAGAAGCTGCAAGAAAAGACATCGAATGTTGTTTTGGTGTTTTACAAAAAAAAAAATGGGCCATCATTGAACAACCGGCACATGCGTTCACACCGAAGAGGTTGCGGCTTTGTATGTACGCTTGCATTTTGCTCCATAACATGATTATTGAAGATGAAGGTCGGGTGATTTGTGAGTATGATGAGAATGCATCTTACGGGAATACTGTCCCGGTAGATCCGACGCAGTAGGATTTAAACTCGTTCGCGCTAACCAACGACTTCACGCATGCAAACCTTCAACAGGATTTGGTAGAACATATATGGAACAACGCAAACGACGGGGACGAAGACAATAGCGAGTAGTGTAACTTTTTTTTTAGGTTATGTAATTTTTATTTATGTTATGTAATGGATTTTATTATCTTTTTTATGTCTTATTTTAAGTTTAAATTTTTAGTTGTTTTTATAAAGTTAAACAAATAAAAAAGTTAAACAATAAATATTAAACAATAAAAGTTAAACAAATAAAATAGAGTAAACTGCCATTTTGGTCCCTGAGGTTTGGTCACTTTTGCTATTTTAGTCTAAATTTGAAACCTTTTACATCTGGGTCCCTGTGGTTTCACTTTTGTTACCATTTTGGTCCAAAAATAAATCAAGTCATATTTCTCAAATTAAATCATGGTATTTTGTCCTTTTCCTTAGGGGCAAAATGATCATTTCTTTTTTATTTTATTTAAATCTTTTATTAAACAATAATCTTTTGGGGTCTCACCACAACCCCTGTTCTTCTTCTTCCTCCCATCATCAGAATTTTTTTCCATTCCCAAATCTATCTTCTTGTCGCCAGTCATTAACAATATCGGGCCGAGCTAGGTTTTTTTTCTGAAATCTGGGTCATACCCGGGACTATGTCTTTCATCATAACTTTTTCTAGAACTTCCATCACTTCTTCTACTGGGACTAGGCCTATCACTGTAACGCCGCTCGTTCTCGTAAGGTGGGCTCCTAGAACCTTCTAATTCCCCTGTTTGATATGAAAATGCATCCAAATTTAAATACCATTACATGATGCAGAACTTAAAACTACTAATTACAAAAACACTTAAATCTCTTTCCAGAAAACCCAAAAAAAACAGAGCCCGATCAACACAAACTAGTCACAAAGAAAAACCTGAAAACACAAACAAATATCCACAAAAAAACTGCACACAATTACCTTCGATTCACAGACGTTGATTTGATCGCTTCCCGCCATCAACACTCACTCTGAAGAAATTCAAACTGTACGATACGTATCACGTAGAACAAAAACCCTAAGCTAACAGTGACGTATTACGTATATGATTCAGAGTTTCGAAGCATCATCACATTTCAAGGAGATATTTTTAGTAAGAATAAGATTCCAAGCGGTTAATATTACGGATCCATAGAGAGGATGACAGGAGGAAGAAGAAGAACAGTGGTGAAGATAGGGATTTTTGGGGGAAGATAAGTTATGAGGGTAGGGATTTTTGGAGAAGAAGATTATTTGGGGCAATATAATCTAATCTTATTGATTAGGGTAAATGAATTAAATATAATTAATTTAATTATTAACAGGTTATAATAAATTGAGATGAATAATTTTGCCTTTGAAGAAAAAGACAAAATAACCAGATTTAAATAGTCAAATAAGAGGTGAATTTATTTTTGGACTAAAATGGCAATAAAAGTGAAACCATAGGGATCCAGATTTAAAAAGTTTGAGTTTTGAACTAAAATGACAAAAGTGATCAAACCTCAGGGACCAAAATGGCAGTTTACTCAATAAAATAAATTTAACATTAAAAATAATGTGGGGTAGGCTCATCCTCCACCCCCTCAAAATGCAAGGAGGCCCATCCTCCATGGGATGGTAATGTGGCGTCTAGATGGTGGCCCATCCTCATGAGGATGGGGCTCTCTATACCCTCTAGCCTTACATGTGTTTTAAATACCCTCATGTTTGATTATTTTTTCTTTATTTTTAATAGAATTCTAGTGAATTTATTTTCAAAAACTTTTAACTTTTTCGTTAATGAGTTTTTAGACCAAAAAATAGAACCTAAGATGGTGTTTGTTTTCAAAAAAAAAAAACTACGCTCTTCTGTCTGCGTCGCGCAGACCACGCGTACACATTGTCATCTGCAGACTGTTTGTTTTTACGAAGACGTTTCGTTAAAAACGTCTGTGCGAGCTCTTCTTGGTGCAGACTTGGTCCAACCACTTATAAGATTTTATAAAGTCTGCAAAGGGTTAAACACCACCACCCACCACCGTCCATCACGACCACCACCGTCCATCACCACCACCACCACCATCCACCTCCATCGTCCACCGTCCATCACCACCATCACCATCACCACCACCACTATCCATTACCACCACCAATGTCCACCACCGACCACCATCGTCTACCACCACCACCCACTACCACCGTCCATCATTACCACCATCCGTACACCACCAATTTATTTTTGAGGTCTACATACATTAAAAAACAAAGAGCTTTCTTCTTGCAGACTGTATAGATTTGGTCCACATCTTCTTCTACAAATGTCTGCAGATGTGGTCCGCACTACAAACATTTTACCTCTTAAAAAACAAACAACCCCTAAGTCATCGTAATCGTCACATTCATAAGTGAACTAAAACGATACCATCCGAACAACTTCAATAGTAGCATGAATATATGATCATTTATTTTTATGGTGTCCGGTATAGATTGCGTTCTGATTCTGGTCTAACAATATGGAAAGCAAAGTCGTATTCAAAACAGAATATACTTTTTTTGGTATTGTAAGCTATAGCGAGTGTCGGTGACATATCTCGATGCCGTAATGAACTGACACTAGGGTTGGCATATCGTGTCAGATATGACCTGTTAAGACATGAATACAATAAGACACGAACACGGCATGAATTTTTATCATGTCAATTTTTCCAAACACGAGCCTGATAATAAACATGTTACACGAACACATCTTGTTAAGACACGACAAAACTTACAAGCGTATCATACGACTTGTTAAAACACGAAAAAACTTACAAGCGTATCACACGACCTGTTAAGACACAAACTAGCCCTGGAGGATTAAGACACAAACTAGCCCTGGAGGGGTGGTGTGTGGAATCTAGGGCTGGTATATCGTGTCAGACATGGCCTGTTAAGACACAAACACAATAAAACACGAACACGAAATAGGTAAACACCAACACGACACGGAAATAAGTAGGTCTTGGCGTGTCGACCTATTTAAGACACGAAACCTGTTAAGGTTCAAACACGAACTTGTTAAGGTCGTGTCATTTTGTGTCCGTGTCTGAAATTGCCAGCCCTAACCAAAACAATTCCGACCAAACAACATCGACACCGACATTCGTTTTTATTGTTTTTGATCGATGTAAAACACATGTGAATATGATTTTGGACATGTCACCATTTCCTTAGTTTTTAAGATTTTCTCAATCAATTGTTACAGCGAGTATCGATTCCATAACACATGAAACCGATACTAACCAAATTCTCACCACGTATCACATCTTCCCACTAGTATACATTATTTAAAGCAAAACAATAATAAAATACAAAGTGGGTGATCAAACTCCGATAGTCAACGGTTATTGAAGTCCCTATCCCAATCCATGACCAGATTTCTCTTTCACACACAACTAACAATGAGTTTTATGCTTCTTCTTCCTCTATTCTTCATCATACTCACCATCCTCTACAAATACATATGGATCCCACTTCGGATCCAACTCCACTTCCGTCAACAAGGCGTCCGCGGTCCCGGCTATCGTCCGATATTCGGAAACTCAGCCGGGACCCGGCGGAAGATGATCACTGAGGCGGAATCATCTCGCCCGGTTTCTTTCAACCATGAGGGAGTGGTTCAAAGAGTGATGCCACACTATTACAACTGGTCAAAAGTTTATGGAGATACTTTTTTGTATTGGTTCGGGTCAAAGGCTAGGCTGGCGGTATCCGACCCGGATATGATCAAAGAGGTATTGGTCAGCAAAAGCCGGTCGTTTGGGAAGATCCGGTTTAACCCGGTTTCAAAGGCTTTGTTTGGAGAAGGGCTTGTTGGGTTGGAGGGGGAGAAATGGGTTGTTCATAGAAGGATCACTGGTCAGGCCTTTAATATGGAAAGAGTTAAGGTATCTTTTTTTATAGACTTTGTGTACATGAAATATAGAAATTTAATAAATGTTAATTTTTGTAGTCAACATCTACAAAACATAGACAAAGTAACAAAAATAAATATTTTTTTGGTTTAGTTTTAGGGTATGTAAATATTCCAAATTATTTACAATTCTATAGTTATATCATATAAGAAATTATTAGTGTATTACTAGATATAGCTCCAAGGAATCGTGTAAATAAGCCAAGGTGCTCGTTGAATGCTTGAACCTGAATTAAAGATTGTTCACTAAATGAGTTGAGTCCGAGCTACATATACATAGTTTGATTAATCTTGCGACTTGTGAACCTAATCAACCTTGTTATTTGTTTAATATATTAGTTTTTATTTGATACAAAATATCATGGTTGTAATCCCGACTAGGCGCTGATTAATCTCGATTAATTGCCGATTAATTACGATTAATCCCAATTAATTCCTATAAATCCATGATTAATCGCTAGTCTACACCCTACTGGCCGACTAGCTACTAGCGATTTCTATAACCATGTAAAATATAGTATATGATCAGTATAATAAATAATCAGTAAATACCAAATAAGTAAAACTCAAAGTTTTGATTATTTCTCGAAAATAAACATTGATGGATCTAGTTTATCTATGTTAATGTGAATATTACTAAAGAGAAGTTGACGTCTAAAAGCCCATTGGGCCTGTTTTTGTTTGAACTGGGCCTTAGGAATGGGTTCCTGAAATCGTAGATAGCATTCAAAACATGATGAGCAAATGGGATGCGAATATTGAAGCAGGAAACAAGTCCGAATTCGAATTTGACGTTCACAAGGAACTTCATCAACTCTCAGCGGACATTATATCGCGAACCGCTTTTGGAAGCAATTTTTCAGAGGGCAAACGAATATTCGAATTGCAGGAGCAGCAAGCTGTGCTCGTTTTGCAGGCCTTGCGAAATGTCTACATACCAGGATCCAGGTAACTATGCTATACTTCTTTAATATAACCAACATATAATTACATAATATATAATATTATATGAATAAGTATGATTGTGACCTCGTGAACTAGAAAAAAATTGTGAGCTCCTTGTAAACAATATTAGTGGTACGAGAGGCCGAATGTTACTATTATAATACTAAATAATATTTAGTAAATATTATTTGACTTTCTATATATAACTATACATATAAAAAATATATGTACATGCGTATAGAAGATTAATAAATAAATAACGAACGAGTCAAGCTTGAGCTTGAGATATTACGTCTTAGTTAGACCGTAGACGTAAACTTTAGATATAGAGCTTGAGCTCAAGCACTTCAAGCTAAATGAGACAGGGTCAGACTCCAACTCGAGCTCTCTTAGATTAAACTTGATGACACCTTAGTGTTGGTTGTCTGTGTTAACCTTAGAACTTGGTGTAGGTTTATACCAACAAAAAGGAACAAGACAATGTGGAAGCTCGAGAAAGAAACAAGAGAATTAGTAACGAAATTGATCGAGAAAAACAAAAACACAAAACAAAATTCGAATACTCTACTTGCCACTTTGATATCACCTTCTAAGAAAGACGACATACTTGATCTAAAGGAAATTGTGGATGAATGCAAGACGTTTTACTTCGCGGGAAAAGAAACAACGGCTAATCTTTTGACATGGGCGTTTCTCCTTCTCGGGTTGCATCAAGAATGGCAAAACAAAGCTCGAGAAGAAGTTGACCGTGTTTGTGGTCAAAATGTGTTTCCTCGTGCCGACACTTTGGCAGACTTAAAGATCGTAAGTCTACACGACTATAATTTCATATAAGGGTGTGAATTTGTGACACAACACGAAAACAAGACATGAACCTAACACGAAATTTGTGGGTTTGAATTTAGTCTAAATGGGTTCAAGTTAGATTTGGGTCAACCGGATGGGTTCGTGGGTTTGCCCATTTATCCATTTATTTTATACAATTTTGAAAAATATGTTTTAGGTCATATATTAAACTGATTGAGTATTATATGTCAAATTATGAAAAATAAAAGAGAGATTATAGTTTAAACGTAATTATTTTATATAGATTTGTACTTTTTGTTGTAAATATATAATTTTAAAAGTACTAATGTGTAAAAAATAAAAATAAAATAAAATATTCCAGTCAACCCGTGAAAACTCATGTGGTGTCTAGGTTCATGTGTCTAACAAGTATTCAGGTTCGTGTTGGGTTCAACTCGTAAAGTCGTAAACACGACTCATTTAACACCACCAAAAACAATTTGAATTTTGATCTCTTGTAGGTTACCATGATCTTGGATGAAACACTTAGACTCTACCCTCCGGCTGTAATGATGATGAGACAAGCCTCGGAAAACGTGAAACTTGCGGGTCGACTCGATGTTCCAGTCGGTACACAACTTTTCTTGGCCATGACAGCGGTCCATCATGATGTAAGAATATGGGGAGAGGATGCAAATGTGTTCAACCCCTTGAGATTTTTGGAGCCTAGGAACCATTTAGGCGCGTTCTTCCCGTTCGGCTTGGGCCCGCGAGTTTGTGTTGGACAAAATCTAGCAATGGTAGAGGCTAAAATCGTCTTGGCGATGATCGTTAAATGTTACTCGTTTGTAGTTTCGCCTTCTTACGTTCATGCTCCGATGCAGTCACTAACTTTGCAACCACAATACGGTGCTCAAATGATATTTAGTAGGAGATGAATACTTGTTCGACGAATACATGTGCTTTACTTTTTGTAAAAATAGTTTTAGTTTAAAAAAAGAGTTAAATGTCATTTTAGTCCCTATGGTTTGGACCATTTTACCAGTTTAGTCCAAGGGTTTCATTTACTGTGGGTGTAAAAAGGTTTCACCATTGTCATTATAGTCCACTGGGTTAACTTCATCTATTTTTTCGTTAACGAGAAAGGCAATTCTGTCATTTTATATGTAATTCTCTTAACTAGAAGGGCAATTCGGCCATATAAAATGACCGAATTGTCATTCTCGTTAACAGAAAAAATAGATGAAGTTAATCCAGTGTACTAAAATGACAACGATAAAACATTTTTGGACTCACATGCGAAAATGAAACCTTTGGACTAAACTGGCTAAATGAGCCAAACCACGGGGACTAAAATGTCATTTAACTCTATAAAAATGACAATACATGACGATGGTACTTTAAAGTACTTAACACACCATTTGTCGTCACTGTTTGTGTGAAAGCCTTTCAAAGATAGACAGCAGTAAAGGTGTTGTCACTGTTGTGTGAATTTGTGGTTATAATTGTCTTTTCCTATGCTCCTTTGTTCTATTGTCATGATCAAAGCGTACTTGTAAGTTGTAACACTCGGATTCTAAAAAGGGTCATGCTAATTACACACGCCAAAAATAATTTTCACACCCCTAAGCACCGCGCTATGGCCAAAGCGGGGCGCTTAGGGCGACAAAAGTTGATACGAGGTTTCGAATGACTGACTGACTGACTGACACAGAGATATAAAGGTGATACGAGGTTTCAGTCGCCCCGTGAACCCTAAGCGCTGCGCTTTGGCCATAGCGCGGCGCTTCGACCCCAAATGCTGCCTTTAAATCCCTGGACAGACTCGACATTCATAATTCGGATTGTTTTTTGTCGATCTTCTTTACTCTATTAGTTACATGTTTTGAAAAAACGATGTCGTGGTTAAGTAATTATCTTTTCGGTCAATATTCTGAAGAGTCAGTTGTTCCTGATTCTTACGAGGGGACCGCTATTTCTAACTCGTTTGAGAAACCGGTGTCGTCCAACTTGAGGGAGACAGAGGTTGTATCTGGCATTCATTATCGTGATAACACGGTGCAGCTGGATTTGAATACCCCTGCGGAGGACCCTTACGCACAACAAGGTTATTCGAATTTCAATTACGGTGGCGACTATAGCTTTGTACAGCAGGAGTGTTATCCAAACGACAGTTACGGTTATCAACAGAGCTTACAAGGTTATTCGAATTTCGGTTACGGTGGCGAGCAAAGCTTTGTACAGCAGGAGTGTTATCCAAACCAGAGTTACGGTTGTAAACAGAGCTTTGAACATCAAGTCTATTCGAACCTCGGTGACGATGGTGAGCCGGAGGATGTGTCTGTTGACGAGGAAGGTTGTTACCCGGTTACATTTTCGTTTGATACAACGCAGACCTTTTCGTCACGTAAAGAGTTGGTGCGTTGGGTACAAGACACGGCAAAAGACAATGGTTACCTCATTGTGACTAAGAGTTCGAATAAAAGAGGAGAGAATTACAAGATTTGGTTTCAATGTACTTTTGGTGGGGAGCATAAGAATATAGCTACACAGAGGAAAACGGGTAGCAAGAAAATAGGTTGCCCGTTCGAGATGATCGGGTTTTCGGAATCATCCAGAAGTGTTTGGAGGATCGAGGTGACGAAGGCGAAGCATAACCACACTCTTATTGAAAACTTCGAGGGTCACGCGTATGCAAGAAGGCTTTCTTCGGAGGACAAAAAACTGGTTAAGGAGTTGGCAGAGCAAGATATTCCCAACCAAAGTATCTGGCGAACGCTGACAAAAAACAATCCGGCTAGAAAGCTTATTCCGAAAGATATACACAACGCTGTTCAGAAGATCAACGCCGAAAAAAATGTCGGTAAGTATCCGATGCAAAAACTTGAAAACATTCTTATCGAAAAAAATTACACTTATTACATGCGCACGAATGAGATATCGAACGAAGTTGAAGACGTCTTCTTTGTTCACGAAAAATCATTCACTATGTGGTGTGCCTTCCCGCATGTGCTAATGATTGACGCCACCTACAAAACGAACATGTACAACCTGCCATTTGTTCAGGTCGTAGGCATGACGTCGACAAACAAATCGTTTACGGCTGCTTGTGCGGTAATTTCCGCTGAGAAGTCAGAGAACTACCTATGGGTGTTGCAGAGGATCAAGTCTATGCTGGCAGGATGTATGGAACCGCGCGTGATTTTAACAGACAGGGATTTTGCGCTAATGAACGCGTGTGAACAAGTTTTTCCAAAAGCGCATAAGTATCTTTGTCGGTTCCATATTCAACAAAATATTAATAAGAACAGCAAGAAGAAATTCTCTAACAAGGAGTGGAAAGAATTCGTACGTACATTTTGGACATTGTGCGAGTCTACGACCGAGGAAATATACAGGTATAACTTGGAAAACCTTGAAGCACAGTTGAAAGAAGCTGACCGTGAACGTGAGTATTTCTTACATAATTATGTTCAAATTTTATATAATAACAAAAATTGACTATTTACGTTTTTTAATTTTAGAGGTTTTTGATTATTTGAAGAAATCCTGGTTGGATCCGTACCGTGAAAAGTTTGTATGTTGCTGGATTAACCAAACTATCAACTTTCACCAAACTACGACCAACAGGGTTGAGGGCATGCATGCAACAGTAAAAAGTCATTTTCCAAGTCATCGCAACACACTGGATAAACTTGTACTGTATGTTGATCATGTTGTTGATAGACAATACGCCGAGATCAGAAGTAGCTTTGAAACAAGCCTCCGAAAAGTGATGACGCACCACAAGAATCAGCCCATGCTTGCATATATTCTCAGAAAGGTTTCAATATATGCAATTGAGCTTTTGAGTATGGAACTAAAACGTAAGGAAAACGGGTTGAGAGCCTACGGTGCAAGCTGTGGTTGCCAACTTTTTACCAGCTGTGGTTTGCCATGTGTCTGTCATTTGGAAAAGTTGGAAAATAAAGGTAATTAATATTTTTGACCTTTCTCGTTATGATTTTGCCACCTAATTTGTTTTCATCCACAGGTCAGCAAATCCGGATCACACACATAGACGTGTTTTGGAAGAAGCTTGACTTCAAGCCTGCAAGGAATAACATAGAGGATATCGATGTAGACGCGGAATTTGAAAAATTGAAAAAAACAGATCGATCCAACACCCCCTCAAGTGAAAAGGAGCTTCTTTGAAAAGTTTCAGCAAATCCTCAATCCAGGGAACAATAACAAAAAACCTCCTGCTGTTCTGAAGAAAACTCGTGGTCGCCCAACATTGAAAACGCAGGAAGAAAGAAAGGTTGAAACCGCTAGATAAAGCTCTTACATTCCGTCAGAAGAAACTTGGGTCGATGCCTCAGACGATCTTCCCCGTCACAGCTCGTACATATCAGCCGAAGATTCTAGAAGAGAAAAGAATACGAAACCGCTCAACCTACACCCTGATTTCCCGAATATCAAGCTCGGTCCTAAGACGGATATAGCGATCCACAACTACGCATCTCAGATTCCCAAAGTGATCCATCCATACATCGTTAGAATAAAGGACGTGAAACCAGATGGTCATTGTGGATTTCGATCGGTGGCTGTTGGGTTAGGAGTGAAACAAAATTCATATTTGAAGATCCGGGAACAACTTCTAAAGGAGTTACGTATGAGCGAATCGCTTTGGAGGCAGGTTTTTGATCCGGAAAACATAGGACATTATGATGCGTGATGTACTGCAAAGTACATATGTTTATAGTGTATATTTAGGTCAGTTTTCAGTCGTTTAGCGTCTAGTTTAGGTTAGAACTGCGATACTGCTGACGTTAAGCTTTGATTTCAGGTCCCGTAGCTTAAAGTGTTGAAAAACGAGCAAAACCGAGCAGTTTGGAAGAAAATCGGGATTCGTACGCGCGTCGGGAAGAACTGGAAGCTGATCAGAATAAAAAAATAAAAAAAATATATATATGGGAGGCGCCGCGTGACGCGACACCCCGTAGGCGTCACGCGACAGGTGCTGATTTCTGGGAAAATTAGGGTTTTGTTGAATTGAATGAAAAGAAACTGAACACAACTCTGGATACGAATCAAGAAACCCTAGGACGAATTTCGGAGGTGATTTTGAGCATTCTGGAGTATTTTGCCGAACGAGAATCATCCGGTTGAAGCTTGGATCGTGAGAGTGAAGATCTTTCGGGTTTTATCTCCCGGTGTTCCTTATTTTCGCGTTTTCGATACTTTACGATGAATTCTTGTTTTGAACTTGTTTTGTTTGTTTTGAACATCTTGTTTCTTGGCTAGACTTTAGATACTACCTAGATTTGATGATGGTTTAATTTACTTATGGATCTTTTAACGGTTTTTATTGAATTGATTATGGATTGACTTCGAAAGTAACGTGTTCTAGATTTTCTGATTTGGTGCGTGTGCGTATTTACTTTTGATTGTGGATTGTTTACTGTTTCACATAGATTTTGGTGGATGTCTTTCACATAATAGATCTGTGTTGATTATTTGTATCCTTGCGGGTTCGGGTGATCTTTGGGTAAATCGGCTGATAGCCTTAGAAACAGTAATTAAAATATAACTAGAAGTAAATATTTTGCTTAACTTGTCGCTGAGAGGCTCGAGTTAGTTATTAGGCCGCGGTGCAGTATATAGCTAATTGAGATTTTGAGAGAAGTCGACGTTAGTTCCCTAATTGCATTTGTGTCTAGTAAACCAAGTCAGAACCTAGAATTGCCTTAGATTGTCGCGCTGAGAGGTAGATAGTCGTATTAGGGCACTTTTAGAGTCGTTAGAGGACTGAGAGGAAATCTAACAGTCGGTAATCATAACAGCCTTGTAGGGTTTCCTAGGTTTCTTCTTGAGAAGGGTCGGGAAGTCTTAGCATTGAAATACCTTAAGGTTTAGTATCTTACGATCCCGGCTCCATACATCAATAAAACCGTTAGAAGTCCATTAGTAGTTAAACTGGATTCAAGTCTAGGTAGTCCTTAATCGCATCTGAATTAAAACCCTAGTTTCATTCGTAATTTAGTTTAATTTCAATTTAATCACAATTTTAGGATTTTAGTAAACCCCCCCCCCCAAACACAATATTTGTTTAGTCGTGTCAGTGTCTAGTCTAAGTTTAGTCGTTAACGTAATTCATTAGAGTCCTTGTGGGTTCGACATCCGGACTTACTTTTCTGTGCTAGAGTCGACCGGTACACTTGCCGGTGAGTAGTTTAGTCAGGTTAAAGAATCTAGATTTTTATTACTTGAGTCTTAATTTAGGGTAATTTAGTTTATTTAGTTGAACTACTTTTTCCACATCAAGTTTTTAGCGCCGTTGCCGGGGACTCTTGGCAATTGCGTTAACTGCTTTGTTTGGATTTCAACTGATATCGTTACGTGCTTTTTGTGTGTTTATGAGTCGCAGGAGTCCAAGTAGTTTTAGTGTCTTTTTCGTATTTCTTTGAGTCTTTTATTGGAGTTGACTTACTTGTTTTATTCTTGGTTTTGCAGTTCATGCCCCACACGCGTTCGCAGGGACCAGTGAAGCCACCAATTGACAAGTCTTCCTTCTCCACACCAATCCCGCGCGTTCGAAACCCCCAACTTCATCTTCAGCCCTTTCTGACTCTACACTTCCATCTAAACCACCGAACTACGACTTCACTCCGAAGTCATCACCCCATAATTCCCCACCACCCTCCCGTCACCCTAGTCCACCACCAGTTCACCAAATGGCCGAAAACCAAACTGTCCACCAGCGTTCCACCGCGGGTTTTACCGCAAACTCACCCATCACCCTCCCTGAAATCACCAATGATAAGTCTTGGCAAATTCCTTCATACATCATGATTGCCATTAACAACTCTTGTCAGTTTCACGATCGTGATGATGAAGACGCGCCAGCACATATCAACCGTCTCACCCGTCTGTGTAGCACCTTCGGCATCGAAGGTGTGAATCTTGATGCCCGCTATCTCCAAGTCTTCCCCTTTTCGCTTGCTGGCCGCGCAGCCACCTGGCTTGATTCGCAGCCGGCAGGTACTTACACCACTTGGGCTGGACTTAGAGATGCCTTCCTTGCTAAGTATTTCCCACCTGCGAAGGCCTCCCGCCTTCGAGATCAGATCCATTTCTTCATAATGGAGCCTGACGAACCTTATCACTTAGCATGGGAGAGGTTTCAAACATTGCTCTCGCGTTGTTCCCAACATGTACTGTCGGATTGGGCCTTAGTAGAAAAATTTTATAATGGTCTTACCCCTGAGTGCAAGGCCCGATTCGACACATCCGCAGGAGGCCACCTAATGGGAAAGAAAACTGTGGCTGACTGCAACGACCTCTTTGAGATCTTCGCTCATGCTGATATAGATCATAGTGCTACCGGCAGGAATTCCAATCCTGTGATTACTTCCTCATCTTCTCGAGGAGTGAATCAAGTCGTTTCAGACTCAAAGGTAATATCTCAGCTTGACTATATCACCAAAGAGTTGCTAGAAATTAAGAAGAAGGTAGATAGATGCGAGGTTTGTAGAGGGGGACATGACACCATAGATTGCCCAACCATCACCCTAGAGCAGGTCGAGTATTTAGCAGGTCAAAATAGGGGTCCAACTAACCCGTTCAACAATAGTAACTCTAATTGGCGTGCTAACAATTATCGCTCCTCAGGTAACCCCCCTGGTTTTCCGTCAGGTCAATACCAAAGTAGGGGGCCAGGTTTTTATTCTAGTGGGGGGTCGGGTCAAACAGGTCAATTTGCTAGTTCAGGTTCAGGGGGGCAGTTCAGAGGTGAAGGGTCAAACCAAGAGGTTCAACCTAAGAGTAAGGGGTCAGGTGGTAGTTTGTCTAGGATAGAGGACCTTCTTTCCCAATTATTGGTTAAGGATCAGGCTACCCAACGTACCTTAGAGGACCACGCTACGCTCCTAAAGAATAATCATTCAAGCTTCTTAGACCTTCAAAGGCAAGTTGGGGATATTGCACGCCAGTTGCAAGAACGACCTCCCGGTCAATTTTCGGGCAACACAAGGCCCAACCCATCTGGCTCTTTGAAGGCAATTTCAACCCGTAGTGGTAGGACCTTAGGAGAGGTAGTGGGACCCGAGAGTGTTGAGATAGAAGATGAGGACCCCGTAGATGAGGAGATTGAAATGGAGGCGCCTGGTAAAGTGCAACCTAGGTTAATCCCAGAAAGTACCGCACACACTGGGGGGCCTTCGAGTGAGAAGAGTGTAGGAAAGAAACCCATTCACGTTGTCCCATCACCCAATGTTGATATTTCCCGTGCTCCGTTTCCTTCCTGCCTTAAAAATCAAACCTATTCCAAAGAGTACGGGAAATTTTTAGAGATCTTTAAGCAGCTTAGGATCAACCTTCCTTTTATAGAAGCTCTTCAATCAATGCTGAAATATGCAAAATTCCTAAAAGACCTTCTAAAACGCAAGGATAGGTTAGGAGAGGTTTCTAACATCCCCCTTAGTGGAGGATGTTCCGCCGTAGTGTTGAATAAGGTTCCGGAAAAATTGACGGATCCGGGCCTTTTTACTATTCCGTGCTTGTTTGGGAGTGATACCGAGTGTAGGGCCCTAGCCGATCTAGGAGCGAGTATAAACCTAATGCCATATTCATTGTATGAGAGGTTAGGTCTAGGAGAGTTGTCACCTACACGCATGTCTTTGTCGCTAGCCGATAGGTCCGTTAAGTATCCACGAGGCATTATTGAAAACCTTCTAGTCAAAGTAGATAAGTTCGTCTTCCCCGTAGACTTTGTCGTTCTTGATATGGAAGCCGACGAAAAGGTTCCCATCATTCTAGGACGCCCATTCTTGTGTACTGCCAAGGCCATCATCGATGTCTTTGACGGGAAAATCACACTTCAAGTCGGCGAGGAGAGGGTGACTTTCGAGATAGCACGCTCCATGGAACACCCTAGTGGTTCCGATGATCTTAGTAGTCCTTGTCATTCGGTCTATTTCATAGAGTCTTTCTTATCTTGTGTTGACCATTGCTTTGACTATATTAGTGGAGCCGACCTAGTCGAGAGTAGGATAGAGGAGGTAGTTGAGAAGGTAGAGGAGATTGTTAGTGAGAGTGAAGAGGTAGACGAGGACGAGTGGGTCCCTGAAGTGCTAGAATTGAGTGAAATTAAGAGTGAGAGTAAGAGTACTCCTATAGAGAAACCTGCCCCTTTAGAACTCAAGGTCCTCCCGTCCCACTTAGAGTACGCTTTCTTAGGTGAGGGTTCCGAGTTTCCCGTCATTATTTCGTCTAAGTTAGAGGAGGGAGAGAAGGGTAGGTTATTAGAGGTGTTGAGAGTGAATAGGGAAGCCATTGCATGGCGTCTTTCGGATATCAAGGGCATAAGCCCCGCCTATTGTACCCACCGGATACTCATGGAAGATGACTATAAGCCGGTGGTGCAACCTCAAAGGCGCCTAAATCCGAACATGCAAGAGGTCGTTAAGAAAGAGGTTCTTAAGTTGTTAGATGCCGGGGTGATCTACCCCATTTCCGATTCACCATGGGTTAGCCCGACCCAAGTCGTCCCAAAAAAAGGTGGGATGACGGTGATCATGAATGAAAAGAACGAGTTAATCCCTTCCCGTACCGTTACCGGTTGGCGTGTATGCATAGACTATAGAAAGTTAAACGACGCCACCTGGAAAGACCACTTTCCCTTACCATTCATTGACCAAATGTTGGAGCGTCTAGCGGGTCAACAATTCTATTGTTTTCTCGATGGATTTTCGGGTTATTTTCAGATCCCCATCGCCCCGGAGGATCAAGATAAAACGACATTCACATGCCCTTACGGCACTTATGCGTATCGCCGCATGCCTTTCGGGTTATGCAACGCTCCGGCAACTTTCCAAAGATGCATGGTTGCCATATTCCAAGACATGCTTGAGACTTCCATGGAGGTTTTCATGGATGACTTCTCAGTTTATGGCACCAATTTTGAACAATGTCTTTCTAATCTTGATAGGATGCTTAAGAGGTGCATAGAGACAAATCTTATGTTGAATTGGGAGAAGTGTCACTTTATGGTGACGGAGGGGATAGTGTTAGGACACAAGGTGTCGAGAGAGGGCATAGAGGTGGATAGGGCCAAGATAGATACCATAAGTAGATTGCCTCCACCTACTAGTGTTAAGTCCGTTAGGAGCTTTCTAGGTCATGCGGGCTTTTATAGGCGTTTTATAAAAGATTTTTCCAAAATCACACGCCCGATGACTAGGCTTTTAGAGAAGGATGTACCTTTCGTCTTCGACGAGGAGTGCATCAAGGCGTTCGACTTCTTGAAAGAAAAACTTGTTAGTGCCCCGATACTTGTTTCGCCCAATTGGAGCTTACCTTTCGAGCTCATGTGTGACGCAAGCGATTATGCCGTAGGTGCGGTCCTAGGTCAAAGAGTCGATAAACACTTTCATCCGATCTACTACGCGAGCAAAATTCTAAATGATGCTCAAGAGAACTATACCACGACGGAAAAGGAACTCTTAGCCGTAGTGTTTGCGTTTGATAAGTTTCGCTCATATCTCGTGCTTTCCAAAACCACCGTGTTCACCGACCATTCCGCTTTGCGATTTCTGTTTCAAAAGAAAGACGCAAAGCCGCGTCTTATTAGATGGATTCTTTTGCTCTCTGAGTTCGACATAGAAATTAAGGATAAAAAGGGAGCGGAAAACGTGGCCGCCGACCACTTGTCACGATTAGAGGATCCAAAGAGAGAGGAGGTTCGTGAGGATTCCATAGGAGATACCTTTCCCCACGAAACCATAGACTTCGTTAGTGCCGAGGTAGAGGGTTTGCCATGGTTCTCGGATTTGGCAAACTATTTAGCAACCGGAGATCTTGTGAGGGGTATGTCCTACCAACAAAAGAAAAAGCTTCTTAGGGAGGCTAGGAAGTACATTTGGGACGACCCTTACCTCTTTAGGATAGGTGGAGATAGAGTGCTTAGGAGATGCGTTTCAAAGGAGGATGGTTTAGACATCCTTAGACATGTGCACGAGGGTTTAAAAGGAGGCCATCACGGGGCGAATGTGATGGCACAAAAGGTATTTGATAGTGGGTTTTATTGGCCAACGGTAGTTAAGGATGCCGTAGAGTTTGTTAGGACTTGTGACCGTTGCCAACGTACCGGCAACATCTCATCCAAGGATGAAATGCCTCAAAATCCCATCCAAGTCTTGGAAATCTTTGACGTATGGGGCATTGACTTCATGGGACCTTTCCCATCCTCTAGTGGGAATAGGTACATCCTCGTGGCCATTGACTACGTTTCAAAGTGGGTCGAAGCTCAAGCTTTGCCCACCAATGATGCCCGAGTGGTGGTGAGATTCCTTAAGAAGCTATTCACGCGTTTCGGAGTCCCTAAAGCTATCATAAGTGACCGTGGCACGCATTTTTGCAATTCCGCCATGGAAAAGGCACTTGCACGCTACGGTGTCACTCATCGTCTTTCCACCGCGTACCACCCGCAAACTAGTGGCCAAGTTGAGAATGCTAACCGAGGGGTGAAGAGAATCTTAGAGAAAACGGTAGGAAAAAGTAGAAAGGATTGGTCGGAAAAGCTCGACGACGCTTTGTGGGCATTCCGTACTGTCTATAAGACATCGTTAGGAACAACACCCTTTATGATCGTGTATGGCAAAGCTTGCCATCTTCCGGTAGAATTAGAGCATAGCGCATTGTGGGCATTAAAAACCGTAAACCTTGACCTTACCGAAGCTGCAAGGAGGAGATTCTTCCAGATTCATGAGTTGGAAGCATTAAGGGATGCCGCCTATGAAAGATCATGGAGTATCAAGGAGAAAACCAAGGCATTGCATGATAGGCGGTTGCGAGGTTTGAAAGATTTTAAGGTAGGTGACAAAGTACTTTTGTTCAATTCACGGTTGAAATTGATAGCAGGAAAATTGAAATCGAGATGGAGTGGCCCGTATGTGGTGAAAGAAGTGTTTCCATACGGCACGGTTGAGCTATACGATGAGGTAGACAAAGGTGTGTGGAAGGTAAACGGTCATAGACTGAAACATTACTTGGGAGGTCCTATTGATACTACTGAAGAGGAAGAAATTCCTCTAGAGGACCCACCTACCTTCATCGATCAGTGAGCGCGAAAAGCTTCGCGTGTAGAGTATGTACCGTTTGTAAATTTCTTATTTTTTCGTGTTTCTCGTAGTTTTTCGGTGTTTCTTTTGTGTCGTTGAGAATTTTGCAGGTTTCATCACCGATACAGAACGGAGACGGCATGAGAAAAGAGGTCCCAGGTAAGTGTCTTGGACACTTAGAATCATTTTTTGAGGGTTTTGGATGGGTTAGGAAACTTTCAAAAAATTTTCTAAGGCATGGAACCAATTTTTGGACGAAACATTCTGTGAAAAACGATGCCTCGCGCGACGCCTAGGCCCTTCGCGTCACGCGAGGGCTTAAGGTTCAAAAATAAAATTATTCTGACCCGCCGCGTTACGCGAGGCCCCCAGGGGTACCCAACGCGTCACGCGACGCTCTGTTGAACCTTTTAAAATCGTTTCTTTTGAACCTATCGCTGCATTTGTTCCTTTTTCCCTTTTCCAAACCCTAGAACGCGAAATTGAACTAAAATCACCATAACTCACTCATTTCTTCACCAAATCACTCCGTTCTTCTTCCTAAATCACCACAATCACATTCCCCACAATCTTAACCATCTATTTCACCTGATTTCACGCTCCATTTTCACGTTTTTGGGCAAATTCGTGTGCAAAAAGTTCAAGACTTCATTTTTCTTGTTCAATCCGATTCCAAGGTATGTTTTCTGTAATTTCTCACTAGTAGGTAACTTTATTGCTTTGCTTTAGTGTCGGGTCAGTCATGTCTTGTTTTAGGGTTTGTGTAGGGTCTTAAAGTTAGAATTTTTGAACTTGTTCTCATGTTAGTGGTATGCGGGTGGTTATGTTTGGATGTTTACATACGAATTGGGTCTGCGGATGGTTTGGGTTGGTTTGCTTGAGGTTGTTTGACACTTGTGGGGTATGTTTGGACTACTAGGCGTCACGTTTGAGCTTTATGGGTTTGTTTGGGTATAACTATGAATTTTTGCTAAAAAAAATATAAGTTTTTGAACTGATTTTTGAAAATGAAGTTAGTTTTCTAAACAGATTTTGTTGCCACCAAAGTTGTGTCAAGGTTTAAAATGTCAAACTCTCACGTGTGTTCGCCTCAAGTGTGGGGATATTTTGGCACTTAAGCTTAATTGAGGACAATTAAAGTGCCGGGAGGAGATAATGTACATTGAGTCGTAGGTCGTTCGAGTCGTTGAGTTTAGAAGTGTCTTTAGGATAGTAGTTTGAGTCTAGTGTCGGGTTTACTTATATGCATGTACAAGTTCACAACTTTTTGCCCGTACTCAATCTCCATTCGGGTAGAATGATGTGTAACTTAAGCTTTTGTAAACGGTAACCCATATTTTCGAAATTAGCCGCGAATGAAATGCTATACGGCTATTTCTTAAATGTTTTTATTTCATAAAAAAAAAGATAAAAACACAAAAAAATTTAAAAAATTAAAAAATACCAAAAATAGCTTGTGATACTAACAATCTGCATTATTTTCTTGTCAAATATTTCTTGTTTTGCAGATCATGTCAGGTGCAGGTTCCTCGTCAAACCCAAGGAAAAGAAAAATTAAGTCTTTGTCGCTAGCCGATAGGTCCGTTAAGTATGCACGAGGCATTATTGAAAACCTTCTAGTCAAAGTAGATAAGTTCGTCTTCCCCGTAGACTTTGTCGTTCTTGATATGGAAGCCGACGAAAAGGTTCCCATCATTCTAGGACGCCCATTCTTGTGTACTGCCAAGGCCATCATCGATGTCTTTGACGGGAAAATCACACTTCAAGTCGGCGAGGAGAGGGTGACTTTCGAGATAGCACGCTCCATGGAACACCCTAGTGGTTCCGATGATCTTAGTAGTCCTTGTCATTCGGTCTATTTCATAGAGTCTTTCTTATCTTGTGTTGACCATTGCTTTGACTATATTAGTGGAGCCGACCTAGTCGAGAGTAGGATAGAGGAGGTAGTTGAGAAGGTAGAGGAGATTGTTAGTGAGAGTGAAGAGGTAGACGAGGACGAGTGGGTCCCTGAAGTGCTAGAATTGAGTGAAATTAAGAGTGAGAGTAAGAGTACTCCTATAGAGAAACCTGCCCCTTTAGAACTCAAGGTCCTCCCGTCCCACTTAGAGTACGCTTTCTTAGGTGAGGGTTCCGAGTTTCCCGTCATTATTTCGTCTAAGTTAGAGGAGGGAGAGAAGGGTAGGTTATTAGAGGTGTTGAGAGTGAATAGGGAAGCCATTGCATGGCGTCTTTCGGATATCAAGGGCATAAGCCCCGCCTATTGTACCCACCGGATACTCATGGAAGATGACTATAAGCCGGTGGTGCAACCTCAA
Source organism: Helianthus annuus (assembly GCF_002127325.2). Classification (NCBI taxonomy): domain Eukaryota; kingdom Viridiplantae; phylum Streptophyta; class Magnoliopsida; order Asterales; family Asteraceae; genus Helianthus; species Helianthus annuus. The sequence continues at coordinate 45,907,898 of NC_035436.2, read as the reverse complement.
AGGCGCCTAAATCCGAACATGCAAGAGGTCGTTAAGAAAGAGGTTCTTAAGTTGTTAGATGCCGGGGTGATCTACCCCATTTCCGATTCACCATGGGTTAGCCCGACCCAAGTCGTCCCAAAAAAAGGTGGGATGACGGTGATCATGAATGAAAAGAACGAGTTAATCCCTTCCCGTACCGTTACCGGTTGGCGTGTATGCATAGACTATCGAAAGTTAAACGACGCCACCCGGAAAGACCACTTTCCCTTACCATTCATTGACCAAATGTTGGAGCGTCTAGCGGGTCAACAATTCTATTGTTTTCTCGATGGATTTTCGGGTTATTTTCAGATCCCCATCGCCCCGGAGGATCAAGATAAAACGACATTCACATGCCCTTACGGCACTTATGCGTATCGCCGCATGCCTTTCGGGTTATGCAACGCTCCGGCAACTTTCCAAAGATGCATGGTTGCCATATTCCAAGACATGCTTGAGACTTCCATGGAGGTTTTCATGGATGACTTCTCAGTTTATGGCACCAATTTTGAACAATGTCTTTCTAATCTTGATAGGATGCTTAAGAGGTGCATAGAGACAAATCTTATGTTGAATTGGGAGAAGTGTCACTTTATGGTGACGGAGGGGATAGTGTTAGGACACAAGGTGTCGAGAGAGGGCATAGAGGTGGATAGGGCCAAGATAGATACCATAAGTAGATTGCCTCCACCTACTAGTGTTAAGTCCATTAGGAGCTTTCTAGGTCATGCGGGCTTTTATAGGCGTTTTATAAAAGATTTTTCCAAAATCACACGCCCGATGACTAGGCTTTTAGAGAAGGATGTACCTTTCGTCTTCGACGAGGAGTGCATCAAGGCGTTCGACTTCTTGAAAGAAAAACTTGTTAGTGCCCCGATACTTGTTTCGCCCAATTGGAGCTTACCTTTCGAGCTCATGTGTGACGCAAGCGATTATGCCGTAGGTGCGGTCCTAGGTCAAAGAGTCGATAAACACTTTCATCCGATCTACTACGCGAGCAAAATTCTAAACGATGCTCAAGAGAACTATACCACGACGGAAAAGGAACTCTTAGCCGTAGTGTTTGCGTTTGATAAGTTTCGCTCATATCTCGTGCTTTCCAAAACCACCGTGTTCACCGACCATTCCGCTTTGCGATTTCTGTTTCAAAAGAAAGACGCAAAGCCGCGTCTTATTAGATGGATTCTTTTGCTCTCTGAGTTCGACATAGAAATTAAGGATAAAAAGGGAGCGGAAAACGTGGCCGCCGACCACTTGTCACGATTAGAGGATCCAAAGAGAGAGGAGGTTCGTGAGGATTCCATAGGAGATACCTTTCCCCACGAAACCATAGACTTCGTTAGTGCCGAGGTAGAGGGTTTGCCATGGTTCTCGGATTTGGCAAACTATTTAGCAACCGGAGATCTTGTGAGGGGTATGTCCTACCAACAAAAGAAAAAGCTTCTTAGGGAGGCTAGGAAGTACATTTGGGACGACCCTTACCTCTTTAGGATAGGTGGAGATAGAGTGCTTAGGAGATGCGTTTCAAAGGAGGATGGTTTAGACATCCTTAGACATGTGCACGAGGGTTTAAAAGGAGGCCATCACGGGGCGAATGTGATGGCACAAAAGGTATTTGATAGTGGGTTTTATTGGCCAACGGTAGTTAAGGATGCCGTAGAGTTTGTTAGGACTTGTGACCGTTGCCAACGTACCGGCAACATCTCATCCAAGGATGAAATGCCTCAAAATCCCATCCAAGTCTTGGAAATCTTTGACGTATGGGGCATTGACTTCATGGGACCTTTCCCATCCTCTAGTGGGAATAGGTACATCCTCGTGGCCATTGACTACGTTTCAAAGTGGGTCGAAGCTCAAGCTTTGCCCACCAATGATGCCCGAGTGGTGGTGAGATTCCTTAAGAAGCTATTCACGCGTTTCGGAGTCCCTAAAGCTATCATAAGTGACCGTGGCACGCATTTTTGCAATTCCGCCATGGAAAAGGCACTTGCACGCTACGGTGTCACTCATCGTCTTTCCACCGCGTACCACCCGCAAACTAGTGGCCAAGTTGAGAATGCTAACCGAGGGGTGAAGAGAATCTTAGAGAAAACGGTAGGAAAAAGTAGAAAGGATTGGTCGGAAAAGCTCGACGACGCTTTGTGGGCATTCCGTACTGTCTATAAGACATCGTTAGGAACAACACCCTTTATGATCGTGTATGGCAAAGCTTGCCATCTTCCGGTAGAATTAGAGCATAGCGCATTGTGGGCATTAAAAACCGTAAACCTTGACCTTACCGAAGCTGCAAGGAGGAGATTCTTCCAGATTCATGAGTTGGAAGCATTAAGGGATGCCGCCTATGAAAGATCATGGAGTATCAAGGAGAAAACCAAGGCATTGCATGATAGGCGGTTGCGAGGTTTGAAAGATTTTAAGGTAGGTGACAAAGTACTTTTGTTCAATTCACGGTTGAAATTGATAGCAGGAAAATTGAAATCGAGATGGAGTGGCCCGTATGTGGTGAAAGAAGTGTTTCCATACGGCACGGTTGAGCTATACGATGAGGTAGACAAAGGTGTGTGGAAGGTAAACGGTCATAGACTGAAACATTACTTGGGAGGTCCTATTGATACTACTGAAGAGGAAGAAATTCCTCTAGAGGACCCACCTACCTTCATCGATCAGTGAGCGCGAAAAGCTTCGCGTGTAGAGTATGTACCGTTTGTAAATTTCTTATTTTTTCGTGTTTCTCGTAGTTTTTCGGTGTTTCTTTTGTGTCGTTGAGAATTTTGCAGGTTTCATCACCGATACAGAACGGAGACGGCATGAGAAAAGAGGTCCCAGGTAAGTGTCTTGGACACTTAGAATCATTTTTTGAGGGTTTTGGATGGGTTAGGAAACTTTCAAAAAATTTTCTAAGGCATGGAACCAATTTTTGGACGAAACATTCTGTGAAAAACGATGCCTCGCGCGACGCCTAGGCTCTTCGCGTCACGCGAGGGCTTAAGGTTCAAAAATAAAATTATTCTGACCCGCCGCGTTACGCGAGGCCCCCAGGGGTACCCAACGCGTCACGCGAAGCTCTGTTGAACCTTTTAAAATCGTTTCTTTTGAACCTATCGCTACATTTGTTCCTTTTTCCCTTTTCCAAACCCTAGAACGCGAAATTGAACTAAAATCACCATAACTCACTCATTTCTTCACCAAATCACTCCGTTCTTCTTCCTAAATCACCACAATCACATTCCCCACAATCTTAACCATCTATTTCACCTGATTTCACGCTCCATTTTCACGTTTTTGGGCAAATTCGTGTGCAAAAAGTTCAAGACTTCATTTTTCTTGTTCAATCCGATTCCAAGGTATGTTTTCTGTAATTTCTCACTAGTAGGTAACTTTATTGCTTTGCTTTAGTGTCGGGTCAGTCATGTCTTGTTTTAGGGTTTGTGTAGGGTCTTAAAGTTAGAATTTTTGAACTTGTTCTCATGTTAGTGGTATGCGGGTGGTTATGTTTGGATGTTTACATACGAATTGGGTCTGCGGATGGTTTGGGTTGGTTTGCTTGAGGTTGTTTGACACTTGTGGGGTATGTTTGGACTACTAGGCGTCACGTTTGAGCTTTATGGGTTTGTTTGGGTATAACTATGAATTTTTGCTAAAACAAATATAAGTTTTTGAACTGATTTTTGAAAATGAAGTTAGTTTTCTAAACAGATTTTGTTGCCACCAAAGTTGTGTCAAGGTTTAAAATGTCAAACTCTCACGTGTGTTCGCCTCAAGTGTGGGGATATTTTGGCACTTAAGCTTAATTGAGGACAATTAAAGTGCCGGGAGGAGATAATGTACATTGAGTCGTAGGTCGTTCGAGTCGTTGAGTTTAGAAGTGTCTTTAGGATAGTAGTTTGAGTCTAGTGTCGGGTTTACTTATATGCATGTACAAGTTCACAACTTTTTGCCCGTACTCAATCTCCATTCGGGTAGAATGATGTGTAACTTAAGCTTTTGTAAACGGTAACCCATATTTTCGAAATTAGCCGCGAATGAAATGCTATACGGCTATTTCTTAAATGTTTTTATTTCATAAAAAAAGATAAAAACACAAAAAAATTTAAAAAATTAAAAAATACCAAAAATAGCTTGTGATACTAACAATCTGCATTATTTTCTTGTCAAATATTTCTTGTTTTGCAGATCATGTCAGGTGCAGGTTCCTCGTCAAACCCAAGGAAAAGAAAAATTAAGTCTTTGTCGCTAGCCGATAGGTCCGTTAAGTATCCACGAGGCATTATTGAAAACCTTCTAGTCAAAGTAGATAAGTTCGTCTTCCCCGTAGACTTTGTCGTTCTTGATATGGAAGCCGACGAAAAGGTTCCCATCATTCTAGGACGCCCATTCTTGTGTACTGCCAAGGCCATCATCGATGTCTTTGACGGGAAAATCACACTTCAAGTCGGCGAGGAGAGGGTGACTTTCGAGATAGCACGCTCCATGGAACACCCTAGTGGTTCCGATGATCTTAGTAGTCCTTGTCATTCGGTCTATTTCATAGAGTCTTTCTTATCTTGTGTTGACCATTGCTTTGACTATATTAGTGGAGCCGACCTAGTCGAGAGTAGGATAGAGGAGGTAGTAGAGAAGGTAGAGGAGATTGTTAGTGAGAGTGAAGAGGTAGACGAGGACGAGTGGGTCCCTGAAGTGCTAGAATTGAGTGAAATTAAGAGTGAGAGTAAGAGTACTCCTATAGAGAAACCTGCCCCTTTAGAACTCAAGGTCCTCCCGTCCCACTTAGAGTACGCTTTCTTAGGTGAGGGTTCCGAGTTTCCCGTCATTATTTCGTCTAAGTTAGAGGAGGGAGAGAAGGGTAGGTTATTAGAGGTGTTGAGAGTGAATAGGGAAGCCATTGCATGGCGTCTTTCGGATATCAAGGGCATAAGCCCCGCCTATTGTACCCACCGGATACTCATGGAAGATGACTATAAGCCGGTGGTGCAACCTCAAAGGCGCCTAAATCCGAACATGCAAGAGGTCGTTAAGAAAGAGGTTCTTAAGTTGTTAGATGCCGGGGTGATCTACCCCATTTCCGATTCACCATGGGTTAGCCCGACCCAAGTCGTCCCAAAAAAAGGTGGGATGACGGTGATCATGAATGAAAAGAACGAGTTAATCCCTTCCCGTACCGTTACCGGTTGGCGTGTATGCATAGACTATCGAAAGTTAAACGACGCCACCCGGAAAGACCACTTTCCCTTACCATTCATTGACCAAATGTTGGAGCGTCTAGCGGGTCAACAATTCTATTGTTTTCTCGATGGATTTTCGGGTTATTTTCAGATCCCCATCGCCCCGGAGGATCAAGATAAAACGACATTCACATGCCCTTACGGCACTTATGCGTATCGCCGCATGCCTTTCGGGTTATGCAACGCTCCGGCAACTTTCCAAAGATGCATGGTTGCCATATTCCAAGACATGCTTGAGACTTCCATGGAGGTTTTCATGGATGACTTCTCAGTTTATGGCACCAATTTTGAACAATGTCTTTCTAATCTTGATAGGATGCTTAAGAGGTGCATAGAGACAAATCTTATGTTGAATTGGGAGAAGTGTCACTTTATGGTGACGGAGGGGATAGTGTTAGGACACAAGGTGTCGAGAGAGGGCATAGAGGTGGATAGGGCCAAGATAGATACCATAAGTAGATTGCCTCCACCTACTAGTGTTAAGTCCGTTAGGAGCTTTCTAGGTCATGCGGGCTTTTATAGGCGTTTTATAAAAGATTTTTCCAAAATCACACGCCCGATGACTAGGATTTTAGAGAAGGATGTACCTTTCGTCTTCGACGAGGAGTGCATCAAGGCGTTCGACTTCTTGAAAGAAAAACTTGTTAGTGCCCCGATACTTGTTTCGCCCAATTGGAGCTTACCTTTCGAGCTCATGTGTGACGCAAGCGATTATGCCGTAGGTGCGGTCCTAGGTCAAAGAGTCGATAAACACTTTCATCCGATCTACTACGCGAGCAAAATTCTAAACGATGCTCAAGAGAACTATACCACGACGGAAAAGGAACTCTTAGCCGTAGTGTTTGCGTTTGATAAGTTTCGCTCATATCTCGTGCTTTCCAAAACCACCGTGTTCACCGACCATTCCGCTTTGCGATTTCTGTTTCAAAAGAAAGACGCAAAGCCGCGTCTTATTAGATGGATTCTTTTGCTCTCTGAGTTCGACATAGAAATTAAGGATAAAAAGGGAGCGGAAAACGTGGCCGCCGACCACTTGTCACGATTAGAGGATCCAAAGAGAGAGGAGGTTCGTGAGGATTCCATAGGAGATACCTTTCCCCACGAAACCATAGACTTCGTTAGTGCCGAGGTAGAGGGTTTGCCATGGTTCTCGGATTTGGCAAACTATTTAGCAACCGGAGATCTTGTGAGGGGTATGTCCTACCAACAAAAGAAAAAGCTTCTTAGGGAGGCTAGGAAGTACATTTGGGACGACCCTTACCTCTTTAGGATAGGTGGAGATAGAGTGCTTAGGAGATGCGTTTCAAAGGAGGATGGTTTAGACATCCTTAGACATGTGCACGAGGGTTTAAAAGGAGGCCATCACGGGGCGAATGTGATGGCACAAAAGGTATTTGATAGTGGGTTTTATTGGCCAACGGTAGTTAAGGATGTCGTAGAGTTTGTTAGGACTTGTGACCGTTGCCAACGTACCGGCAACATCTCATCCAAGGATGAAATGCCTCAAAATCCCATCCAAGTCTTGGAAATCTTTGACGTATGGGGCATTGACTTCATGGGACCTTTCCCATCCTCTAGTGGGAATAGGTACATCCTCGTGGCCATTGACTACGTTTCAAAGTGGGTCGAAGCTCAAGCTTTGCCCACCAATGATGCCCGAGTGGTGGTGAGATTCCTTAAGAAGCTATTCACGCGTTTCGGAGTCCCTAAAGCTATCATAAGTGACCGTGGCACGCATTTTTGCAATTCCGCCATGGAAAAGGCACTTGCACGCTACGGTGTCACTCATCGTCTTTCCACCGCGTACCACCCGCAAACTAGTGGCCAAGTTGAGAATGCTAACCGAGGGGTGAAGAGAATCTTAGAGAAAACGGTAGGAAAAAGTAGAAAGGATTGGTCGGAAAAGCTCGACGACGCTTTGTGGGCATTCCGTACTGTCTATAAGACATCGTTAGGAACAACACCCTTTATGATCGTGTATGGCAAAGCTTGCCATCTTCCGGTAGAATTAGAGCATAGCGCATTGTGGGCATTAAAAACCGTAAACCTTGACCTTACCGAAGCTGCAAGGAGGAGATTCTTCCAGATTCATGAGTTGGAAGCATTAAGGGATGCCGCCTATGAAAGATCATGGAGTATCAAGGAGAAAACCAAGGCATTGCATGATAGGCGGTTGCGAGGTTTGAAAGATTTTAAGGTAGGTGACAAAGTACTTTTGTTCAATTCACGGTTGAAATTGATAGCAGGAAAATTGAAATCGAGATGGAGTGGCCCGTATGTGGTGAAAGAAGTGTTTCCATACGGCACGGTTGAGCTATACGATGAGGTAGACAAAGGTGTGTGGAAGGTAAACGGTCATAGACTGAAACATTACTTGGGAGGTCCTATTGATACTACTGAAGAGGAAGAAATTCCTCTAGAGGACCCACCTACCTTCATCGATCAGTGAGCGCGAAAAGCTTCGCGTGTAGAGTATGTACCGTTTGTAAATTTCTTATTTTTTCGTGTTTCTCGTAGTTTTTCGGTGTTTCTTTTGTGTCGTTGAGAATTTTGCAGGTTTCATCACCGATACAGAACGGAGACGGCATGAGAAAAGAGGTCCCAGGTAAGTGTCTTGGACACTTAGAATCATTTTTTGAGGGTTTTGGATGGGTTGGGAAACTTTCAAAAAATTTTCTAAGGCATGGAACCAATTTTTGGACGAAACATTCTGTGAAAAACGATGCCTCGCGCGACGCCTAGGCCCTTCGCGTCACGCGAGGGCTTAAGGTTCAAAAACAAAATTATTCTGACCCGCCGCGTTACGCGAGGCCCCCAGGGGTACCCAACGCGTCACGCGACGCTCTGTTGAACCTTTTAAAATCGTTTCTTTTGAACCTGTCGCTGCATTTGTTCCTTTTTCCCTTTTCTAAACCCTAGAACGCGAAATTGAACTAAAATCACCATAACTCACTCATTTCTTCACCAAATCACTCCGTTCTTCTTCCTAAATCACCACAATCACATTCCCCACAATCTTAACCATCTATTTCACCCGATTTCGCGCTCCATTTTCACGTTTTTGGGCAAATTCGTGTGCAAAAAGTTCAAGACTTCATTTTTCTTGTTCAATCCGATTCCAAGGTATGTTTTCTGTAATTTCTCACTAGTAGGTAACTTTATTGCTTTGCTTTAGTGTCGGGTCAGTCATGTCTTGTTTTAGGGTTTGTGTAGGGTCTTAAAGTTAGAATTTTTGAACTTGTTCTCATGTTAGTGGTATGCGGGTGGTTATGTTTGGATGTTTACATACGAATTGGGTCTGCGGATGGTTTGGGTTGGTTTGCTTGAGGTTGTTTGACACTTGTGGGGTATGTTTGGACTACTAGGCATCACGTTTGAGCTTTATGGGTTTGTTTGGGTATAACTATGAATTTTTGCTAAAAAAATATAAGTTTTTGAACTGATTTTTGAAAATGAAGTTAGTTTTCTAAACAGATTTTGTTGCCACCAAAGTTGTGTCAAGGTTTAAAATGTCAAACTCTCACGTGTGTTCGCCTCAAGTGTGGGGATATTTTGGCACTTAAGCTTAATTGAGGACAATTAAAGTGCCGGGAGGAGATAATGTACATTGAGTCGTAGGTCGTTCGAGTCGTTGAGTTTAGAAGTGTCTTTAGGATAGTAGTTTGAGTCTAGTGTCGGGTTTACTTATATGCATGTACAAGTTCACAACTTTTTGCCCGTACTCAATCTCCATTCGGGTAGAATGATGTGTAACTTAAGCTTTTGTAAACGGTAACCCATATTTTCGAAATTAGCCGCGAATGAAATGCTATACGGCTATTTCTTAAATGGTTTTTATTTCATAAAAAAAGATAAAAACACAAAAAAAATTTAAAAAATTAAAAAATACCAAAAATAGCTTGTGATACTAACAATCTGCATTATTTTCTTGTCAAATATTTCTTGTTTTGCAGATCATGTCAGGTGCAGGTTCCTCGTCAAACCCAAGGAAAAGAAAAATTAAGTATCGTGGGAATGACAGGAGAGTGTATGCCCGGATTGAAAGGTTGGTTGATCATCCGATGTTGGATTTTGAAGAAGATACCGAAGAAAGGGTAAAGCTCAAAAAGTATGTGGTAACTCAGACTTTGGAGCATCGTGTCATAGACTGGGAATGGTTGCAAAGTATGGGAGCAAGTGAGCGGGTGGCAGAGTTGTTAGGACCGAGGTTGAGGATGGCTATGGATGCTTGTGACGAGACGCAATATACCGAGCTTACTATCGAGTTTCATTGTACCTTCCATCACAAAGAGGGTGCTTTTTCTGAAGCTAATGCGGTATCGTTTTCTTTGGGTAGAAATCTTTATGAGATGACCATACCTCAGTTTGGAGTGGCGTTGGGTTTGTACTCTCCGGAAGAAGTGGCAACGGAGGAGTTCATTAATGGTTTAAGGGGTGTGTTTAATCACCCTCGGCCCAAGTGTTTGAATTCGGTGGATTTGGAAAGATTTTGGGATACAATTGCGTCTCAACCATTCTCGCGTACGAACCTTATCACATCGGTTCGTGATCCTATATACAGGTATAATTTGAAGATGTTGGCGACGACAGTTGTATCGAGGAAGTCGGGGGAAAACAAGGCGAATTGGTTGGATATTTTTGCATTGATGTGCATGGTGGAGAAGCGGAACTGGAACTTGGCTAGTTTCTTTGCATGGTTGTTCAATAGGCCTCGTCGGGGAGGTAAAAGGGCTGATATGGATCTAGGCTCTTACATAGCTAGGTTGGCGAAGAATATCCGGGCCCTTACAAAGTACAAGACTGAGCAGATGAATCTGGGTATGCCAACGGTTCGATGGGATGTTGTGAACCTACAGTTGGCAGGTATTCTTACACACTCGGATCCACCAGAGTGGAACTTCGAGGTTGGTGCTCCTCCGCCACGACAGCCGGCACCTCGACAGAGGCGTGAGATTCCTCCACAGCAGCCAGTTAGACCACCGAGACCCGACCCGTTCACTCCTGAGGCTGCTTTTGACTACACGCAGCAGAGGGTTGATCAGATTGAGAGCAGGATACGGGTTGACCACCAGTGGACCATGCAGAGCCACCACCGACAGGACGACATGCTTAGGTACATGATGTCGGGTATGTTACTAAATGCTCCGATACCTCCACCCTTTGCAGGATTACTACCTCCACCAGTTTATGGAAGTGAGCAGCAGACCCCGTACGTTTATGGTCAGTATCCGGGGTATGACCAGTGGGGAGGTCAGAGTGGTTATGCTTATAGTGGTCAGTTCGGGTGGCAGCAGGCTGGCGGTTCAGGGACGCAGCAGATGGAGGAGGATTCTGAGGAGGAGTGATGTAGCAGACTGCAGCAGCATATATATCCTTTCATGTTTTATTTTATTTATGCTGTTTCTGTAGTTCGATATGGTTGTATCTGCTAGACATATTTTTATTTTCTGTTTGAACTTGGGATGTTGCTACGATGAACGTTTGTAGAAGTATGCTTGTTATGGTACTTATGTTAGGTTGATGATGTGGAGCCGCTTTCCGTTCGTGTGAGAGAGAGTTTGGTATTATTTGCTGAGCACGTTCGGTATTGGAGGGCTTATGTGGAAACGACTGGCACTTTGACAGTCTCACATATTAAGTTAAGTCGTTTTCCTTCTTGTTGTTGTTGTATTTTTATTTTTATTTCGTCGTCTAGTCTAGTTAGTTAGTTCGTTATTTATTTAGTAGTTTTAGGTAGTGTCGAGTCGTGTTTTCTTTCTTGCATTAGGGACAATGCAATCTCTAAGTGTGGGGATGGGAATACATGTAAATAATCGAGTCTTAATTATAAAAATCCAAAAAAATTAAAAAAATTGAAAAAATACAAAAAAATTTTTGAAAAATCAGAAAATGTCTTTCGAAATAAAAAGAAGTTTGCAAAAAAAAAGCGGAAAATGATAGAAAAGAAAAATTTTTGCTTGGGTTCGAATAATAATAATATGAGATTTAAATAAATCGAGCTTGCGTCTAGTTAGGGATATGTGGATAGGCACGGGTTTGTTTTAAGTCCCTTTGAGCTAATATACCTTAATTGTCGGTCCGCTAGTGGGTTTTCGCCTGGGAGATATGGGAAACTAAAACTGCCAATAATAGTATAAGGGGCACCGTTATAAGTTAAAATTGTTATAGTTTGTGATCATGTGAAAAATATGAAAAAAAAAAGAAAAAAAAAGTGAGCTAGAAACTAAATGAAAGTAACACAGGTCTATGTAATCCGAGTTGGGGATAGCGACTCTACAGCCGGAATGCCTCTGGGATGTGTGAAATCGAATTGCCGATTAAAAGTACCGAAACCTAAGTAATCTGTGGTTGGGGATAGCGACTCTACAGCCGGATTGCCTCTTGGTTAGGGAAAGCATCGTCTAGACTCACGAGAGAAAAAGAAAAAAAAGAGCAAAAAGCAAAGCAAAAATAAAAAATAGAAAAAAAATTGATTGTAAACTCTCTTGGTTTTGATATAAGACGGTTGGGAATTGGTCAAATGATCGTTCTTTTAGTCCTATAAGCTTGAGGCGGGAGTAGGTGGACTGTTGATTCTAGTGTGAGACCCTAGGTGGATTGACCGCACTTAAATTAAATTCACATGATAAGGGTTTAGGATTGGATTCGGGTTTAAAGTGGATAAAGTATATTCGCAATCGCAGCTAACGCAAGCCTTGGTTTTAATTAATTATACCTATAATTTTCGACCCAAGTGAATATTTATCTCTGATTCCGTTGCATAATTCTTTTTCGAGGACGAAAAAAGAGTAAGTGTGGGGATGTTTGATGTACTGCAAAGTACATATGTTTATAGTGTATATTTAGGTTAGTTTTCAGTCGTTTAGCGTCTAGTTTAGGTTAGAACTGCGATACTGCTGACGTTAAGCTTTGATTTCAGGTCCCGTAGCTTAAAGTGTTGAAAAACGAGCAAACCGAGCAGTTTGGAAGAAAATCGGGATTCGTACGCGCGTCGGGAAGAGCTGGAAGCTGATCAGAATAAAAAAATAAAAAAAAATATATATATGGGAGGCGCCGCGTGACGCGACACCCCCTAGGCGTCACGCGACGGGTGCTGATTTCCGGGAAAATTAGGGTTTTGTTGAATTGAATGAAAAGAAACTGAACACAACTCTGGATACGAATCAAAAAACCCTAGGACGAATTTCGGAGGTGATTTTGAGCATTCTGGAGTATTTTGCCGAACGAGAATCATCCGGTTGAAGCTTGGATCGTGAGAGTGAAGATCTTTTGGGTTTTATCTCCCGGTGTTCCTTATTTTCGCGTTTTCGATACTTTACGATGAATTCTTGTTTTGAACTTGTTTTGTTTGTTTTGAACATCATGTTTCTTGGCTAGACTTTAGATACTACCTAGATTTGATGATGGTTTAATTTACTTATGGATCTTTTAACGGTTTTTATTGAATTGATTATGGATTGACTTCGAAAGTAACGTGTTCTAGATTTTCTGATTTGGTGCGTGTGCGTATTTACTTTTGATTGTGGATTGTTTACTGTTTCACATAGATTTTGGTGGATGTATTTCACATAATAGATCTGTGTTGATTATTTGTATCCTTGCGGGTTCGGGTGATCTTTGGGTAAATCGGCCGATAGCCTTAGAAACAGTAATTAAAATATAACTAGAAGTAAATATTCTGCTTAACTTGTCGCTGAGAGGCTCGAGTTAGTTATTAGGTTGCGGTGCAGTATATAGCTAATTGAGATTTTGAGAGAAGTCGACGTTAGTTCCCTAATTGCATTTGTGTCTAGTAAACCAAGTCAGAACCTAGAATTGCCTTAGATTGTCGCGCTGAGAGGTAGATAGTCGTATTAGGGCACTTTTAGAGTCGTTAGAGGACTGAGAGGAAATCTAACAGTCGGTAATCATAACAGCCTTGTAGGGTTTCCTAGGTTTCTTCCTGAGAAGGGTCGGGAAGTCTTAGCATTGAAATACCTTAAGGTTTAGTATTTTACGATCCCGGCTCCATACATCAATAAAACCGTTAGAAGTCCATTAGTAGTTAAACTGGATTCAAGTCTAGGTAGTCCTTAATCGCATCTGAATTAAAACCCTAGTTTCATTCGTAATTTAGTTTAATTTCAATTTAATCACAATTTTAGGATTTTAGTAACCCCCCCCCCAAACACAATATTTGTTTAGTCGTGTCAGTGTCTAGTCTAAGTTTAGTCGTTAACGTAATTCATTAGAGTCCTTGTGGGTTCGACATCCGGACTTACTTTTCTGTGCTAGAGTCGACCGGTACACTTGCCGGTGAGTAGTTTAGTCAGGTTAAAGAGTCTAGATTTTTATTACTTGAGTCTTAATTTAGGGTAATTTAGTTTATTTAGTTGAACTACTTTTTCCACATCAATGCGCTGGTTACACGGATCGATTTCAAGGGGGTGGGACGAGCAGGTATCGAAAATTACATGTCGATGCCTGAGACGGGGTTTCTTATTGCCCAACGATACGGTGTGATTGTTCACACCTTCGACATTCGTGGGAGCGATACAATTTTCCCTCTGCTGGGCGGGCCAAACGAAGCTGAGGAACCTCACCTGGTAGTTGCGGTTGTGTTCGTCGACAATGGGCATTTCATACATGTAGAGCTTGGAGGTTGTTATCCAATGCCTCCCCCAAACCTACTCTGGACAGCGAACAGAACAGAGCGCGCAGCAGCCTGGCATACATTATACAGGGATCAGATCAACACGTACGAAATGCTTACGTATCGTGCCCCTGACCTTAATGTAACCCCATATGTTCACGATGTATCTTAAATGTGTTTAATAATAATCACGTTTGTGTTTGTTCAATATACGCGTCACATCACGTTAAAAACCGAATGTCACCGACACGACCCAATCAGATTCAATACGCACTTGTACGACCCGAAATGACAATATACATCATAATACTACAATTAATGAAAAAATACGTCATGTTCATGTACGGTAGGCGGCTGATACACATAACACTTCTCACAGGAGTACTTGTGCTTTCAAACCTAAATGATACGAGATAACGGAATAAGACATCACACGTAACCGATTTAATCCGGAACTTGCAGTATAGTCCATATATATTAAAAAATGATGTATAATGGAAAAAACGGAAAATTTAGACTATTTATCGACGCGTTTGTGAATTAAAAACAATTTTAAAAAATTTAAAAAATGCCCAAAACGCCCCGCTATGGTCATAACGCAGCGTTTTGGGCCAAAAGCGCCACGCTATGGCCATAGCGGGGCGCTTAGGTCCCTCGTTATACACTGAAGCGGGGCATCTTCTCCCCCACTTCACCCAAACACAAAAAACACACACTAAGGTGTGATCTCACACAGTCGAGCCATTTTCGGAGATTTTTCGAGCTTTTCAACCTCTAAAAGGTGCGAGGTAAAACCCTTAATCGTTTTGCTTTCACACATTTTGATTGTTGATTGTTGATTGTGGCTTTTGATCCTGCTGTTGGGTTCTGTTCTTCAGAATGAAGAACCAAAGCGCCGCGCCGAGGCCAAAGCGGGGCGCTTTGGTTCATGTTTATTTTTTTTTTGTTATTTGTTTAATTATTATTAATTGTTTAATATTATTTGTTTATTAATATTTGTTTAATATTATTTGTTTATTAATATTTGTTTAATTATTATTAATTGTTTATTAATATTTGTTTAATATTATTATTTATTTAATTATTATTAATTGTTTATTAATATTTGTTTAATATTATTATTTGTTTATTAATATTTGTTTAATAATTATTATTTGTTTAATTATTATTAATTGTTTATTAATATTTGTTTAATATTATTATTTGTTTATTAATATTTGTTTAATATTATTATTTATTTAATATTATTTGTTTAATGATTATTATTTGTTTAATTATTATTAATTGTTTATTATTATTTGTTTAATTATTATTAATTGTTTATTAATAATTGTTTAATATTATTATTTGTTTATTAATATTTGTTTAATATTATTATTTATTTAAAATTATTTTTTTAATATTATTTGTTTAATATTATTATTTATTTAATATTATTATTTATTTAATATTATCTGTTTAATTATTATTAATTGTTTATTAATATTTGTTTAATATTATTTGTTTATTAATATTTGTTTAATATTATTATTTATTT
Organism: Helianthus annuus; assembly: GCF_002127325.2. Lineage (NCBI taxonomy): Eukaryota > Viridiplantae > Streptophyta > Magnoliopsida > Asterales > Asteraceae > Helianthus > Helianthus annuus. The sequence goes on along the minus strand of NC_035436.2, from coordinate 45,892,486 downwards.
AATATTATTTGTTTAATATTATTTGTTTAATTATTATTATTTGTTTATTAATATTTGTTTAATATTATTATTTATTTAATATTATTTGATCAACGTGCAGGGATGGATTTATCCGATGAGGAGATTGTGCATATGGAGGCTGAGGGAGAGGTGGGGGACGAGGAGGAGCCGGCATGTCCGTACCTGCAGTTTCCGATGGGGTCACGGGCGAGGGGGAGATACGCTAGGTTGCGCACCATAGAGATTGAGGAGCATGTAGGCATAGACTGGGAGCTGCTGAGTAGCTTGGGAGAGGTCGAGCGGGCGCGTGAGATAGTTGGGCTAGATACTCCTTGGTCGCGCCTATTTGAGTTAGCGATGGAGGACTCGTACCCTGAGCTTACGGTCGAGTTTCTTTCTACGTTTACATACGCGCCGCATCCGGCGGATTACGTGGAGGACTCTGCTTTTCCAGTCCACGAGGTTACATTCCGTCTCGCCGGTCAGGAGTTTGAGATGAGTGTGCGGGAGTTTGCTGTCCACACAGGTTTGTACACTGAGCCTGAGCTTGATACTGATTTATATACGCAGGCGGTTACGATGATGGACAGGCAGACGCTTATCAGTTTCTGGAGGGTCATTTCCAGGGCTCCCTTTGGGAAATCCTGGCAAAAGGCCACCACCATTAGAGACCCCTTGTACCGATACCTGCACCATGTTATTGCGTCGACTATCGTGCCGCGGGGTTCCAGCAAGGAGAAGGTCAACCTCAGTGACCTTTTCTTTCTATACTGCCTACTACGCCGCCAGCCCTGCGATCTAGCAGCCAGCCTGGCAGATTACTTTTCTACTGCATACCACCGGCAGCTCCGCAGGCAGCTGCACACTGGCTCATTTATCACCGCCATTGCATGCTCGCTAGGGATCGTGCCCGAGCATGATCCGCTGCTGTCCGATCCGGTCCCGTCATCCAGGTTGGGCCGCGCGTCAGTATCCGCTATGCAGATCACCCGTACCTTTGATGTCGGTCTGAGGTTCAGGGGTGCTGACGGGCTGATTTGGCAGCCGGAGGTGTTGCTGGAGGTCATCCCGGTTGTTATTGAGGTGAGGCCTGGATTGTTAGCCCCTCCTGATGTTCAGCGGGCCGCTCGGTAGGCTCAGCTACAGGCTCTGGGCATCGATCAGCCTCAGGCTCAGGCTCAGGCTCAGCCTATATTCGAGGATCCGGCGCAGGAGGAGCGGGTCGAGGAGGTCCCGGTACCACCAGTTCAGCCAGCTCCTGAGCCGCCACAGTACCCGCAGCACGTTTACGCTGACCTGCCTCCGGCAGCGCGTGAGGTGGCTCGGGACTTCGACCGGCGCCTCAGACGTCAGGGCGCACGCATTGACTGGATCGTCCAGACGCTCGTTGATCTACAAGAGCTCGCTGCGTTGCCTCCACTTCCCCTCCCACCGTCCCCACCGCACGAGGATTAGTACATTACTTTGTTTGTTTGTTTAGTGTTTTGTTATGTATTATGTACTTAGTTGTACCTTTTTGTTGTGTATTGTATGTACAAACTGATATATATATATATATATATATATATATATATATATATATATATATATATATATATTGCAGTTAATCTTCTATTTACATCACGTTGGTTCTGGATTGTTTACGTTTAATTCTTATGGCTTTCTGTACATTTTATTTAACGTGTTCGCTTTAATTTAACAAAATAAACAACGTTAAGAACTTATATTATACACATTCTATAAAAATAATGACGTAATGACGTAATTATAAAACAACGTTAATTTAACAAAATAAACAACGTTTTAATTCAAAAAGGCAACATTCAATCATTCAAAAACAAATTCCCATTCACAACGGCAACTCTCACATAAAAATAAACAACGTTAATTTAACAAAATAAACAACGTTTTAATTCAAAAAGGCAACATTCAATCATTCAAAAACAAATTCCCATTCACAACGGCAACTCTCACATAAAAATTTTTTCCTCCAAAAATCCCTACCAAACTAATTCAACCAAAAATCCCTACCAAACTAACCCACATCAACCCCAACCAATCTGTTTAAAAAAAAACATCCAAAGCGTCTCGCTATGGTCAAACCGGGCGCTTTGGCTTGGTCAACAGACAAGGACTGACTTCTGTCAGTCCTTGTCTGTTGACCAAAGCCAAAGCGCCCCGCTTTGGCCATAGCGAGACGCTTTGGATGTGCAAAAAGACAACAGCCGTGTGCGAATAGACCCACCCTTCTAAAAATGATAAGCTTTTTTTAAATTTTTACATGAAAGATTTAAAACACTATATTTACCAAAGTGTATCCTGTTTCTAAAAGCATACTTTAATTCGTGTTGACGGTTAAATAGGTGAACCGTTAACTCAAACATGACCCTATATATTTGTGTCAAACACATCAACTCTAACCCAAACACTTAAAAATGTGTGTTTTTAGCTTCTAATTTAATGTGTATTTGTGAATATGAATAATAAATGATAAGTTAGTGATAATTTAAATGACTAATAACTCTAGCTTACGTGAATTTCATTTTGTAATTATCGCTCTGTTAGCTTTCGTTCTTTATTTCTTAGTCTCGATTAATAAACTTGGGTTTATATATTTAGCTTAAGGTTAGAGGAACGTACTCGAAAACAATAGTTGGAAGAAAAAATAAATGTAAGTATCAAACTTTAAACGTTATTTTTTTATAGATGACCCCTACAAAAATCTAAATATAAACTTTTTAATTTTTAAAAAGAACCCCTTAAACATAAATGTGTTAACGGATCAAACCGTTTGTTAAACGAATCATGTCCGGGTTCCCTCGTTTATGATACATTATTAATTATATTGATGTCAACAAGGCGTCTAGAAAAGGTAGGGGTCAAAGGGATTGTGCCCCCATATGTGGTTGAGGCGTAATGCCGCCTTTGGCAGGGTTATAGAACAACACCCCTGGCGGTGGTCAGTGGGAGAGGCTAAGGGGCAGCCCCTAAATCCCTAAACCTTAAACTCAAAACCTATACAGTTTTAAGTGTATATGCATGTAAGTTGCGTCAAACCAATTGCATATTTGATGCACTATTGTCAAGCTTATTGTAATGAGAAACCTATATAATATAACAAGGTTTAAGCAGATGTAAAGAAGACTTTCAAACACTTGCATAAAGTCAGAGATAAGCCTATAGAACCAGCTTGCGCACTCATGCTGCAAAGATCATTGGCATGCTGTATTGATCTCTCATTTTGTATTTGGACTTCTATTTGACCTAATAAAATAGTTTTTCATGATCATGGATACGATCAGGGCCGGCTCAACCAATTTGGAGACCTAAAGCGAAATATAAAACCGAGCCCCTTTTTCACTTATATTTTGGGCTTACTAATGAATTTATAAACTAAGTGTTTTTTTGTCAAATAAAGTTATGAGTATTTCTTTGAATATTTTGGGCTTACTAATGAATTTATAAACTAAGTGTTTTTTTGGTCAAATAAAGTTATGAGTATTTCTTTGATAATATTACCATGTATGAGGAAACTTGAGGTATTTAGAGAGTATTTTTACTTTATTCAAATCGCTTACTCGAAATATGCTATAGTCTACGAGGATCATAGGTTTAACCGGCTACACATAAACATTCTCTAATATTTGATACATTTTCATACATTTTTTTTATTGTTCTTTATAATTAACACAAACAATATTAATATTTGTAAAAGTAACGTTCTACTATAAAAGTAGCAATATGCAGCTAAAATATTCATGAATTTGTTATTAAAACTTGAACAGATGAAAAACCAATGTTTTAAACTAAACTAAAATAAAATGAATTTATTATTGAAATTTGGATAGATGACAAAAAAAAGAATAAAATTTATTCCAAATTTCCAGTGGCTATTAGAATTTACACAAAATTCAAAATTTAAGGCCTTTGATGTATATAAAAGGAAAATTAAAAAAGAAAATACAGCCACAGTAGTCAAACCTGGGATTCGAACCGAGGCCTATATGGGAAAAGAAAGCAACTTTTACACCAGACTGCATTCAAATTAATTGTTATAATTGTCAAAACAAGATTAATATACACATTATACGCTTCGATTGTTTTTAGAACGAGGCCCTAAAATTTTGGTGGCCCAAAGCCCTAGCTTGTTTTCGCTTATGCTTGGGCCGACCCTGGATACGATAACTTATATATAATATTATATAACGATATAATCTTTTACACATCTCTTCGTATATTTTTTAACCAGATGTGTCACAAAGATGTATTAGCATATGTTAGGCGCAATGGTTTAGTCGTGTAGTAGAAAAAGAAAGATTGTTGACGTTGTATCTTTTTAACAAAGATGTATTAGCATAGGTTAGGTACATTGGTTTAGTCGTGTAGCAGAAAAAAAAAGAGTGTTGACATTATATATTTTTAAAAGTGTTTGTAATAGTAATTTGTCTTTAAATGTGTTGTGTTTTATTGTAGTTTTTATGATAGTAATTAGACTTTGAATGTGTTGTGTTAAAAATTGTCATTGTATGTACCGAACCCTGCCCGCGACAAGTACTAACTTTAGTTTATAAGATTAAAAGAGTCAAGTACCATTTCGGTTCATGTGATTTATTCACTTTTGCTATTTTAGGCTAAATTTTAGAATTGTATCATTTTCCTCTCTGACATTCTTAAAACATGTCATTTCGGTGCAAAAAACTAACCCCCATTAAAAATCTCAGTTAGCTCAGGGACGAAAATGACATTTTAATTGAGTTTTTAATAATAATAATAATAATAATAATAATAATAATAATAATAATAATAATAGTAAGTTTAAAAAATAAAAAATCTAGAATGTTATTTTCGTCTTTGAGTTAACTGAGTTTTTTAACCGTGGTTAATTTTTTGGACTGAATTAACACGTTTTGAAGAAAGAAAAAAAATAAAATTTTGATGTTTGGCATATAATGATAAAGTTTGGTCCTTACAAATTGGTCCAGTGGTTAGTCACTTGATTTCTCTCATTGAGTCCCAAGTTTAACTCCCACTAGCATCGCTTTTAAGGACATTGGTGGCGGCAATGAAGTTTAAACCATATCGAGTACCGCACTATATCACAAACAGTGTTGTAGTCAATTGATGTAATCTAGTCTAGGTATTTTCGCGTATTTTTATAGTATTAAATACTGATATCATTCCGATTTATGTGTGTACAGAATTTCTGGTACACCATGAGAGAATTCCACAAGTTGCGTAAAATAAGCAAATTTTATTAAATAATTTTGAATGTCCTACGATGATGTCTATGACCATCCTCCACCCCGCGTTACAAACGTCCTCATTGTCTTGCTCCTAATTGACGTTACCTCTGTCCGAATAAGAGGTCTACGGGGCTGTTTGGTAGCCTCTGAATGGTCATTAAGAGGCTATCTCTTAATGGAACCATTAAGAATTTTACCAGTGAGAAGGTAGAAGAATGTGACATGTGATGATTTACCATTCAGAGGTTACCTCTTAACCATTCAGACTTGAGGTTACCTCTTATTCATTCAGAGATTTTAAACCATTAAGAGGTAGCATCTGAATGGTCATTAAGAGGCTACCAAACAGCCCCTACCTCTTAATGATTCATTAAGAGGGTTGCCAAACAGCCCCTTATTATCCCAGTAGAATATTAAAGTACACAAAAGCTCTGTATGTTTTTGTTTTATTTCGGTTGATGAAGCAAAGAGTGTGTCACTAATCTCTCTCCTCTGTCTCTTACACACACTCGTGTGTGTAAATTCACCCACACACACTTCTTCGAGATCCTACAACAACTTCATCCATTTTCCGATTCTACAAACAAACGCAAAATTCACTCTATATGCTCACAAATCCTGTCGTTCTCCGCATCCTCCAATGGCTGGCAGTTCATCTACTCTGTAAGTTTTCACTCTTCCGTCACATTGTCCTAATCACAAATTCATCTTACTTTATGTTTTAGGTTAACATTTATCTCTCACGCAATGATTACGTTCCGTTTGCTACTAGTTTATTCCTTTGATCTGTTAATTGTGGTCTATGATTTGTTTCTGTAACCGCCACACGAGATCTGAAATAATATATTAGGTTTTTGTTCTTCTAAACCTAAATGTTACAAATGCAGCAAAATTTCGAGTCTGTAGTTATTAATTTGTTGTAATTTGACGTTTTTTAAGCTTCGAATCGGATAATGTATGTTGTTGGAGACTAATTAGTTTTGATTTGATGATATTATGTGTTACTGTGTGTTTATGAAATGATGAAAGACTGAAAGTTATAGTGTTTAGGGGTGAAAGTAGACATGCGGATTCTGTTTTGCTTTTTGACCTTCACACGCTATGTTGTGTGTTCTTTTTTTTTTTCTTTTTCTACTTTACTTTTAAGACTGTGTTTTAGGGAGCATGATGATACTTGTGAATGCTGTAAATAGTTGTGATTGTTGTTTGTATGTTATTTGTTCACATTTTTTCGCTCTCGGAGTCTCGGTCATGTGCTTTTTACTGTTTTGAGAAGCTTGTAGTTTAGGAAGTGTATTTTTTATGATTGTGTAAAAAGAATGACGGATAGGCGTGTCCTGCCAGAAATACTGTTAATGATCAACAGTTGAAACCTGCCGAACTATCCAAACCGAAGGAAATAGGCCAGCTTGAGGTTTATATGGTTCTTGGTTTGAAAACTAGGTTTAATGCTTCACGATTTGGAACATGCAAAAACACCGTGTAAACTGAACCCTGTTTATCTTTATTGTTAAATACTTCCTTTTCACTTTTGGAATATGCAGTTATGACTCATTGACTCATGCATATGCATAGTTAGTATTCATGAATCTTTGTCCTTTCTAAAAAATTAATAAAAGCTAACGAATGTGAAAGAAAAATAAAAAAAATGATTCAACCCGGCCCATTGGTTTCTAATTTTCAAAACCTTATTAGCGGTTTCACCCTGTATTTTTGTCAAAACCGGCCGTACCTGGACCGTGAACAACCCTTTTTATTTTAACTATAATCTCAAAACCTTAGTTATTAGCGGTTTGCGTATAGTTTTTGTCAAAACCAACACTCAATCCTTATGCATTTTAATGGAAAGAGAGAAACGGATGTTTAAATATACCATTTCAGATGAATAAAATAGAATATAATCTTTCTGAAGTGCGATTAGTTTTCCATTGTGGTGCCTCCCATTTGACATAGCCTTTACACATTATTGTCACTTGGTACAATAGTACCATCTGCATTTATCCATCTTTTATAGCTCCTGTAACCATCAACACTTATTAAATATAATCAAGTCCTCTTTAATGCCTCATATCAATCAATTTATTCTCACATCCTTGAGTTAAAATCAAGATATCAATACAACTTTAATTTATGATATTATAATTGCTATACTTTATGGTCTCAATGCACATGGGGAGTTTTACGATACCTACCACGTAATTATGTTTGAACTTAATGTTGTATAATTGACTTTTTTTCATGGGCTCCCGCTAATGCCCTTCGACCTTAGCTCTAGTCTATGCTAGATAGTCAACGTTCATGAATCATGATAATATGATATGAATTATATATAATCAAGTGCCTATATGTGTGGGTATTCCATCAAGTTGTCAAAGTCAACTGAAAGAGCTTATGAATAAAGTATGTTTCCAGAAAGTAAATGGAATAGCAGTTGGATGTGCAATAGATAAAGTAGTTGTCAATTTGTTAGCTGATTGATGTGGTTGGTGGAAATTAGAAAATTAATACCGTTTGTTTTGAAGTATTTTTATAACAAAAAGTCAAGTATATGAATGCAAAAGAATCAACTTCTTTCAAAAACAAATATAATATTGTTATTGATGTTCCCTTTATATGGTGGTAGTTCTTTTTTGACATAAAATCTCTGAATTGTTGAAATTGTATGCTTATGTAGGATGGTATATAGGCGTTGACCGTGTTGACCGATTTCTGTCTTCAACCACCGGAAGGACCATGAAATTTGTAACCAAGAAAGGACTAAAGTCTATAGTGCCACTCCGTTTAAAAGGAAAATCAGCCACTCGTTTTTGTTTTTTCCCGAAAATAAAAGTGGAATACGGGCCAGGAAACACACCGGTTTATCTCAATGTTTATGATTTGACACCCATGAATGGCTATGCTTATTGGGCTGGATTAGGCATCTTTCACTCCGGTGTAGAAGGTACGTTACTCCATTTGTTTGTTTACATCGAGCTTACACGCGTGTTATCTCAAACTGGTTAAATAGTTTAAGCTAAAAGGGGAACATATGTCTAATGGGTCAAACACTTGAACGGGTTGAAGGTTGACCATAGATTATTTTTAATGCACATAGCCTTTTAAATTATTTCATTTAAAGATATACAATACGGTTGTAATAATATGGTGTTTGTAAACATAATCTCTGCTTTAATAATTTATATATAATTCTATGAGTAAAATGCCATTTTCATCCCTGAGGCTTGGCCAGTTGTGCGACTTTCGTCCAAAGGTTTGTTTTTCCGCATTTGGTTCCAAAAGGTAGGAAATCTTGCCATTTTCATCCGGCTCGTTAACTCCATCTATTTTTCGCAGTTGAGTCAGGGGTATTTCTGTCTTTTTACATACTTTGTTTAGTTTTGAATACTTGTTACATTATGCTAAATGCGTGTACATAAAGTGAAAAAGACTGAATTGCCCTTTAAGTTAACAAAAAAGACGAAAATACCCTTGACTTAAAGGAGAAAAATGGACGGAGTTAATGAGCTGGATGAAAATAGCAAGATTTCAAACCTTTTGGATCTAGATGTGGAAAAACCAACATTTGGATGAAAGTCGCAAAACTGACCAAACCTCAGGGACGAAAATGGCAAATATCTGATGCATGATTTTTGCACTTGACAGTTCACGGTGTAGAATATGCATTTGGAGCACATGACTATCCATCTAGCGGTGTGTTTGAGGTCGAACCACGACAATGCCCGGGGTTCAAGTTTCGGAAGTCAATATTAATTGGGACTACATGTCTGACCCCTGGTCAGGTCAGAGAGTTCATGGAGCATCATGCCGCAAACTACAATGGTAACACATACCACCTAATCATCAAGAACTGCAACCATTTCTGCAACGACATTTGCTACAAGTTGACCGGCAAGCAAATCCCTAAATGGGTTAATCGACTCGCTAAATTGGGTAACAATATTATTCCTTTTTTTTTTCTGCTGATAATATAACCCTAGATACCAAAGGTGGCAAAATACGCAGGTTGGGTAACGGGTCAAGTAGCGCTGCAAACGAACTAAACGAACACGAACAAGACATTGTTCGTGTTTGTTTGTTAAGGAAATATGTGTGTTCATGAACACTTACTGAACAAGATTTTGTTCGTGTTCATTCGTTAAGAAAATTAATGTGTTCATGTTTGTTTGTGTTTGTTTGTCAATTCTAGGCAATAAACGCAAACGAATGTTCATGAACACAAATGGAAACAAACGAACACAAACAAGCATTCATGGACAAAATATATAACACACTGATACTTATTATATATTTTATTTGTCGGAATTTTGAAGTATTTAAATAAATTATAAAAACTAATAGCACCAATGAGCTGTCGAACACAAATGAACACGTTACCGAACGTTCATGAACATAATGAATGAGCACGACCTCTGTTCATGTTCGTTCTTTGAACTAAACGAACCAAATTTCTTGTTCATGTCCGTTCCTTTATTAAACGAACAAACACAAATGAACTTCCCGTCGAACGGTTCACGAACTATTCCCTGAATGTTCGTTTCGTTTGCAGCCCTAGTGTCAAGTGAATATGTTATTCTCTACTTAAAATTGGTTTTCTATTAGACGCACCCGATAAAGTAATTCGTGTAGATAAAAGATATTTTTGAGAGTTGAATCAAATTTGGTGTAAGCATGTTATTTTGGAAATTGCAGGTTCAGCTTTTAGCTTTATTTTACCGGAAGCCCTTAAAGTGTCGGGTGTGCAACGTGATCCTCGCTGCTTACCATTCGAGAGTGAGAAGAGAAGACTAAGGAGCAACAGTTTTAGCTGCTTAGCTTCGGTTTCATCAAGACAGAAACACTTGTCAACGTCGTCTCTGTTTCTCCAGTCGCCTTTTAAGGGTTGTTTACTGTCGAGAACTCGTGTCCCCGATTCCGGAAAGGTCACTGGCTAGAGTTGCGTTTTTTATCAGCGAAATCTCCTAAAAAGGCGGTTTTGGTTTGATTGTTACTTAGTTGTGTATGTTGTAATCAAACTATCTGAAACTTTAGGGAAGCCGATGTGTAGAGAAGTTGTTTATCTGACTTTTGTCAATCTGTCGGGTCTCAAATACTGCTCGGTTTTTGTTGTAACCAATATCTAACATCCGAGGCGTACATACATAACGGTGGTCATATGTCCAATGAAACTATCCAAATTGTCCCTCATCATTTTTAACAATTTTATACGAACTTGTGCCTTATAATTTTTTAGTAAACCCGCTCAAACCACCCAAACCAAACCATTTTGACTAGTCTGGTCAATCCAACGAACACAACCGGTTTGGTTTACCCTATTTTGAAACTATAGTTAATAATTCGTCCTAGTTTTGTTTGTTGGAACTTGCTAACAATTTGTCCCGGTTTTGTTAGTTAAAACTTGCTGAATTGGTCCGTGAACGCCCACGCCCTACTTCAAGTTTCAAAGGCAACCCATACTGCCTAACAATATACAATGTATATACATCAGATGTTTTCTGTAAATAGCTTTGAGCAGCAACAACTTGGATGATGCCATCATGTCACCTGATCTGATCAAACATATTTACAAGTTTTACTAATTTCTTCTCTCAAGAAACAAAGAAAAAGAAATGTAAATCGCATGTATGGAAGCGCATCCAAATCTATAATTGACGAACCAAACCAAACCTGCACGAACACAAAAGAGTTGCCTCAGATTAGTGTACAACCTATGATTGTTTGACAACACGCTTTATTCGGTTTCACTGTCCTAGACAGGGGCGGGCCTTCTCTTGCTTGATATATTCCGTTTAGCAGCTAAAAGAGGAATACAAAATCTTACACTAGAACTTGCTTGCATACCCAATCTGATATTATAAAACTCAATTCGAGGCAGTCCAACATTAAGCTAGGGGAGGCAAGGAGCATTCATTATTATTCTGTCTCGTCCCACATCGATAGAATTTGAAAACAAAATGATATTTACATTCATTGCAGAGAGAGGAAAGGGCACGACCTTACTTGAACAGGATCTGTTCTATAGGCTCGTACCTCTGTATTCTTGATTCCTAAGAAGACAGAAACCCATGTCTGGTTGATGAACCAAGACCATGGAGCCAGAGCGTGATTAACAGAGCCTTTGGTCTCGACCATGGCTCGGTAGAGGATTGTTGCTAGCCCATCTGATGGGTCCTGGCATGGCTCCATGGTTGTCTGACAGACACAGACCAATCTTTTTTGATTACCAAACCTAACCTGCACGAACACAAAAGAGATGTTTCAGATTGATGTTGGTTTGACGACAAACTTTATTCGGTTTCACTAGCGTTCGTTTTTTCAGCCAAACCAATTAACCAATATCTAGTATTATTAGCTTACTCTGCACAACCAACAACAATAACCATCAGAGATAAAAAAAAAAAAAAAAAAAAAAAGCCACAAATATATATAAAATCATATACACATCAATGGAGTGTGAATGTGGATTTTAACAAAAGAGCAAAGACTACTTTTGGGTATGGATAGGATCCTAGGAATGTGACATAACCGCTGACCGCTCTACCAGATTTGGTCATTCATTTTTGCTCTCCAACGTTTTGATGGGAACAACAAGAGGGTATAATGGAAAATTAATAAAAGTTATTAATAGCATGTGTTTTAAATTTATAATTTATTCATTGGCAGACAACACTGAAAATAACTAGGATTATGATTAAAAGGGTGGTATTTTGGTTAATTGACATTATTAGGACATATAATTTTCTATAATGTTTTATAGAAAATTATATGTCCTAATAGTTATTAAATCTGAACTGGAAGACCTGGTGGAAATGTTAAAATGCTACGTCTTTGAGGCAGGCGAGGATAAGTGGAATTGGGTGCATGACTCGAGTGGTATCTTTTCCGGTTAGCTCGGCGAGGAAATTGTTGTTGTCAAAATTGGAAAACACGTGGAGAAGACTAAAAACTTTCAGTGGAGTAAGTGGGTTCCTTTAAAGGTGTCGAGCTTTAGTTGGAAGCTGAAGCTAAATAAGATTCCTGTTCAGTCGAACTTGGCTAGGAGAGGAATTCACATTCCGGATATCCGTTGCCCTCTTTGCAGTTTAGAGGATGAGACTACTGACCATGTGTTTGTTAAATGTCCCATGGCTGCTGAAGTTTGGAGATGAGTTTCGTGGCGGAGCGATGTTAGATAGTACGCGGCAAATAATGTGAAAGAGCTTTTTGATATGGGTTGAACTTTTCCTTAAACGGGTAAAGTGAATAAAATGTAATGATTAGTTATAATGGAAATGGGTCGAACATGTCAAAATTTATTGAAAAACAAGTTAAACTATGGGAGGGAGGCAAGTTCATTATTATTTACAGACATTGGAAAGCAATCCTATTGCATTTCTTACTTTTGTATATAATGAAAATTAATGGGCGTTGGCTAGTTCTGGTCTATCTTGTCCCACATCGATAGAAATTGATAGCAAAATGGTAGTTATATTCGGTGCAGAGAGACCAAATGGCACGACCTTACTTGAACAGGATCTGTTCTATAGGCTCGTACCTCTGTATTCTTGATTCCTAAGAAGACAGAAACCCATGTCTGGTTGATGAACCATTACCATGTAGCCAGAGCGTGAACCATTACCATGTAGCCAGAGCGTGATTAACAGAGCCTTTGGTCTAGACCATGGCTCAGTAGAGGATCGTTGCCAGCCATCTGATGGGTCTTGGCATGGCTCCATGGTTGTCTGACAGACAAACCCAACTTTTTTTTTCAGGTTTCTGATTTTCTCGTGGATCATTCAGTCTGCAATCTTTAGCAAATCTCATATCTTGTCTTAGTTAAGAAGTCAAATGATGGATGATATACACACATCTCGTTAGTTGTTAACCAAGTGTGACAATATCAGATATCTGCAGATGAAGGGACTCGTATTATCGTGTGTTTTAGCCAATGCATCCAAAAACACACTTCACTCTCAGTCGACGTGAAGAAGGACGACAACCGCACAAATCTGGGATGCCCTGAAAACTCGTTACGTAGGCGTTGAACGGGTTCAGGACGCTCGGATAGAACAACTTGAAGTTGAGTTTGAAGCATTAAGGATGAAATAATTAGAAGGTGTTAATGATTTCTCTTCAAGAATTAGCCAATTTGTCACCAAGGCAGTCAGCCTTGGAACGACTTATGATGACAAAAAGTTAACCCGTAAACTTCTTGGATCGGTACCACCCAAATACGTTCAAATCGTAGCCTCTATTGACCAATTTATAGATCTGAAGACCATAACTTTCCAAGGAGCGATTGGTCAGTTGAAAACGTTTGAAGACAGAATTAAAGAAGCTTCTTCACAGTCTGAAACTCCAAGTCCGAATTGTCAATGAAACTGTCCGAATTGTCCAAACCAACTTAAATCAACTAGTTAACTAAACTGGCTGTTTATCTTAGTTATTTATTTATTTTTTCTATTTTTAGACGTATGGTTATGCAAATGTATAATAATGATAAACCCTCATCTTAAACCAAACCATTTTGATTAGTCTGGTTCCAACAATAGTGCCAACCTGATGGGTAACCACTTAAACTATTTCGTGTCGTGTTCATGTCAACCCACGAATACATATGTCATGTTCAAGTAAATAAACTTATCTTAAACATATTTATGGAACGATGTAGCTAGTCCAACATTAAGGGAGCCGGGAAGTAAGCAGCAGTCATTCTTATTCTGTCTCGTCCCACATCGGTAGAATTTGAAAACAAAATGGTGGTTATAATAGGTGCAAGGAGAGCCAAGAGCACGACCTTACTTGAACAGGATCTGTTCTATAGGCTCGTATCTTTGTATTCTTGATTCCTAAGAAGACAGAAACCCACGTTTGGTTGATGAACCAAGACCATGGAGCTAGAGCGTGATTAACAGAGCCTTTGGTCTAGACCATGGCTTGGTAGAGGATTGTTGCTAGCCCATCTGATGGGTCTTGGCATGGCTCCATGGTTGGTCTAGACCATGGCTTGGTAGAGGATTGTTGCTAGCCCATCTGATGGGTCTTGGCATGGCTCCATGGTTGTCTGACAGACACTAATATTTTTTTTTTTTTTTAAATAGGAGTGTTTAAGGTATGCTTTTGATGGTTTTTACTTTTTAGGCCAAACCGTTACTGATGATTTGGACTTCTTCGGCCCTTATATAAAAAACGGGTTGATTATCAAGACTTTGGGTTGAAAATAAAATTTTTTTGCTAATTTGTTGGTGGTGATAACTTTCTAATTATACGGGAGTTGATTGTTTCATCATATGAAACTGGCACACTTCTTGTTGATATGGTTAGCAGAAACAAGTAACACTCATAAGTGTTACATCCTTGGCTCCAAAAAGCTTTATGGTCACTTGGTTAATATAAAATATATTTAGGTAAAATTGAGGCCCAATTATGTAACTGCACATATTATAAAATAGAAACACACTCATATTTTATGGTCCGGTCCGATTTTATACGGATGGTTTTTGTATAAACCATAAACCAACCGTTCATTACAGCTTGAGATTTTTTAAACCGACTGACCGGAATTTAGAAAGAAAAAAACTGACCGCAAACCCAAACTGAGTTTCACTGTTTTAAACTGAAACAGGAACACCCCTAGGTGAAAATGTGAATCTCCTGTGGTTATATGCACAAGATGGGTAATTTAGAGATGCATATTGAGTGTTTGATAAAATGCCCAAAAGAGATGATATATTAAAATCACATAAGAGCCTTTGACCTCAATTGTGGAAGTCAATGGATTTTGGTTATGAAAGTCTAGCCATCATTTGCCCTCTTGTCGATTTAACATTGTATTTATCAACCTAGGAGTATATTTGATCATATGAAACCATTCTTTAAATGAGTTGAGATTAAGCGTAGACAAGGTCGGGCTTAGCTTAGCTAGGCTTGTTTACATCCCAAAATGATTAACTAGTTTGTTTGAATAATAATAATAATAATTAAGAAAAGTAAATAGCTTAATCAAACAAACAAAAATAAATAAATTATGAAAAAATATGTAAAATAAACAAGTTGATAAAAAACATGGTAAAGAAAATTATGGTGAAAATTACACATTTTATCTTTTAATTGTAAGGCCAAATTTGTAGATTTTAAAAACCTAATGGAAAAGGTTGATATCGGTTGGTGGAAAGGACATAAAGCGTGATAACTTTTCAAATAAAAGACATTTAAAGCAATTATCAAACTTAAAGGACACAGCCTGTAAATTAATCTATAGTTTAAAACACAAAGTTAATACTTAATCTATAGTTTAAAACACAAAGTGTAATTTACTCTAAATTATATATTTCTTCATTTGGATTGTTATGATTTTGTTTACTAAAACTAAAATTTTGAAAAATGGTAAAATAAACTTATATCAGCAGAAGTGCAAGATTCATATCCAAAAAAACCTTCATTTCATTCACAACAATATATTGATTCACCATGAATGCCCAAAAGATTACTACAATGAACACAATCTTCTTATCTACTTCCATGAATCATAAACATAACCTCAAAATCACTACCATGATTAAACAAACACCAAAACCGACACCGATTCTCAACACCACTAATCATTTAAATCTTACTTCGACTCGACATGATTCAAACTAACCGATAAAATCTAAAAAAGTTCAAACATTCGCGCTTCCAAGGGTGAGCTCAAGATCATCAAACCCGACTTCCTGAAACCGCTCTCCTTTCCACGCCTTTACCCCTTTCCCCTTTTCCACAACTGCATCATTCTCCGCACTCACTCGAGCCATCGGGTTCACAAGATTGAAAGTTGGTGAACTCGGGCTAGTCATCATTGGGCTGCAATCTTGGAACCGCATTCGTTGAAACGAATCGCAGGTGGACCAATAAGACTCATCACACTCCGGTATAGTAGCGGGCCTCCGGGTCGGGCTTGTGGGTACAGAACAGGCTAAAGATTGCAGGTTGACTGATCCAAAGTCAAAACTGTTCTGTTTTGGAATGTTTAATAAAGGTGGTGTCCCCGGGGCGCTGTTTGAGATTCGGAGAGGCGGGAGTGATGGCGGAGTTGAGTTACAAAGAAACTCGAACGGGTTGGTTGTTGTATCAATGCGGGTCGGGCTGCATTGGTATGAAGGGACCGGGCTTGGAAAGGTTGAGGACCGCGGGCTTGGTTTCTGAGAAGAACATGGTGTTGTGTTGTTGGTTGATCTGCCTCGGGATTCAATGGCGGATGGTGGCGGTTTGCATCCCTGCGATTTCGAATACAAATTAGTGTCATAAAGTAATGATCAAGCAAATTGATGCATTTGAAGTAAATAGATTGGATAAATTATCACTAATTTCTGCTAATTTGCTTGATCTTCATTAGGGTTGTAAATGAATTGAACTGAACCGAAAGAGAACCTGTTAGTGTTCGTTCGTTTAATCTAGCTAAACGAACGGAATTCTTTGTTCATTTAACTAATCAAATGGAAGTCTTTGTTCATGTTCGTTAACAAAATTCTTTGTTCATGTTCGTGCATTTATTAAAGGACCACACGTAAACAAATGGAATTCTTTATTCATTTATTTAATCAAACATGACATCGTTGTTCTTGTTCATTTAATTAATTGAACGGAATTCTAATTAATAAAACGAACGGAAACGGGGTCAGTCCATTTAATTAATCGAACGAAATTCTTTGATCATGTATGTTCATTCATTAAACGATAATCGAACACATGGAATTCTTTGTTCATTTAACTAATTAAACAACAATCTTTGTTCACAATTTTTTTATTTCATAAACAAAGGAACCTCCCGCCAAACAATTCATGATGAGTTTGCTGAAAGTTTGGTTCGTTTCTAATCTTGATCAAACAGACAGAATCACATTCAAACTAGGGCTGTTACAACAACCATCCAAATTAAACCAAAATCAAATCTTAAAACCCCCCTTCAATCCCCCCAAATTAAACAACTTAATTAACAAATTTCACGACTACTAATAATAAACCATAGATCTAACATAAATGGAGATGAATACAATTAATTTATACCTTTCGAAAAGTGGTGCCATCAGGAAGAACAACCCAGCCAGCTTCTTTACACAAAGCCTTCAACACCTCATTATTATCACAATGTTTCGGCAAATTATAGTTCCCCTGTGACCTCAACCCATTATATATATTCGCTGCAATCGCCCTTCTTCGCCTCTCTCTCCGACGATTATTCTCTTTCTCTCTCCACGACGGCTTCCTCCGCCCTCCGCCACCCTCCGCCGGCGCCGGTGATGATGATTCCGGTTGCCACGTCATCATGGTTTACTCTGTTTAGAGTCGTTGGTGATGGGGGTGTTGTGAGATTTTGAAGTTTTTAAGGGTGGGTTTTATGTTGTGGGGTTTTGAGTTGGTGTGTGTTTTGTGTGCTTTTTTTGAGGGAAAAGTGATCAAACACTGGCAGTGGTCCACTGGGGAATAACATGTGGGAAGAACACGAGGAACTTGGTTGTATGGGAGTGTGAGAAACTTGTTGGTCATTGGATTATTTTTTTTTATTATTGATTTTTACGATTAAAGTTTAAAAGAAAATCATGAAATTAATTTTGTTTTTTTGTATGATGTTATACCTATAGTTTAAAAGAAAATCATGAAATTAGTTTTCTTTGATTGTTAAGACTAAAGTTTAAAAGAAAAGAGTTATACTAACGCTATGCGGTATGGCGATGGTCCTTCTTTGTAGGATGATCCGTCACGTAGACGTTACGTAGATCGGGTGTGAGGATTGAGCTAAGGAAATGGGGGGATAGACCTAAAATGTATATGTATATGTATATGTTATATGTATAGGGGTGTGTGAGAGAGGGGTTTGTCCTGTAGTGGATCGTCTCCATTGTCCATATCTCGACGCTGCCGGTGGGGGGGGGGGGATGGAAGGAGGACTGGCGCCGGGCGACGACGGGGTGGGACGAAGCCCACACTGTCTAGTCTAATAATAACGAAATAGGTTGAATCTACCATCATGAGTCTAGTTTTTCTGAGTAAATTACTTTTTGGGTTCTTTATTTTACTAGTTTTAACCATTTGAGTCCAAAATCAAAATGTTTAACGCACTGAGTCTCTAGACGTTTTTATAACCATTTGAGTCCAAATTGGACTCAAACCGTTATAAAATGAACAAAATTGGACTCAAAACGTTATAAAATAAATGGCTAGGGACTCAGAACATTAAATTTTTTGATTTTGTACTCAAGTGGTTAAAACCACTAAAACACAGAGACTCAAAAAATAATTTACTCAGTTTTTCTTGAGTAATTTGCTTTATGCTCATCAATGGGGGTTAAAAGTTAGGTTGTATGTGAATCCGTTGTGTTTTATGAATTTCACTCACATATCATGAGCAAATGTACTGTCATTGGTAATTAGGTGACAATTCAACACATATGTATAACGTTAAGGGACATCCTTGGGAAGATAGTTATGGTTATATGGTGGTTAACATGGTCACTACCTTAGTAAGTTAATAAGGAGGTGTGTTATTTTTTTAAAAAGTTACCTTATGATAGTAAAAACATTACATAATTAATGCTCAATTGTTCTTGTATCCTCATATTTTCAATAATGTATAGAAAGTCCATGAGAATAGTTATTGAGATATATTATTTTCACTTAAGTTATTACAACTATTATATCGAATATATATATTAACTATTTTAACTCTTATTATTTATTGAACATCGCGAATATATATATTAACTATTTTAACTCTTATTATTTATTGAACATCGCAACTAAAGTTATACACCATTTTTATTTTAATTGGATTTTAGAACTTTGACGATAGGTAGGTTTTAGGTGTTTTTAGTAGGGAGAGTGAGAAACTGATGTTGATGTTGGAAAAAAGGTGACGAGAATATGAGATAGTCAAATAGAGAAGTGACATTTTATCTTTTTAAAATGAGAAAAAATGATTTGACCATTTTTAGGGAAACCCCTTAGATCAGACGAAGTGGATGTAGAAAAGTAGCGTAAAAGCCTCTCCAAGTCCATGCTAAGCCTACTGGCCCATGGGTGGCGTGTAGGTCGGTGTGGGGGAGGGGGCAGGAGATTTTCCACCGCCGTGGAGGGATTGTGGGGTGTGAGGTGGCGGGCTTTGATTGGTGGGTGTTGTTTGGGTTGGTTTTAATTGGTTGATGTTTAATTTTTTTAATAAAAACGTCAATTTCACGCCCAACACCATCCCATGCTTTTTTACCACCCCTATGCTAACGTGGTTGTCACATGACGCTTAATACCACATCTCCATGCCCTCCCACTCCGTATAGTCTTAAAGCATCCAATTGGTTGTATTTAGAATGTGTTTTTGGGTGTCTACATGGCACTTGCCCAACATTTTGTCGCTCTTGTCTCACTCACACACTATCTATCTCTCTCTCTCTCTCTATCTATATATATATATATATATATATATAAACAACTTTCTCGCTCCTGTCTTTTCCATCCTAATTACATAACCCATTTTTTTCTCATTTTTAATCATGTTTGAGCATCTTGCTAAAGCATGTTCCTTGTTTTATAAAATTGCCGCCTTCAAAAAAAAAAAAAGCATACGCATTTACACTCTCTTTTCTCCATGTCATCACCTCACTCCAACGTCACTTTCTCTCTCTGTAAAAATACTTAAAAATGCATCTATTGTGAATGATCTTATGGCATTATTGAGAATGCTCTTAATTCGAGTGCATATGAATCCATATCTCATACAGTAACATTTTTTTACATATATTTTTCATATGGTTAGCCGTAAATTTTATCTAAAAAAAAGTTATAAAAATTTTGAAGTTGAAAAGTTAAGATATATGAACATGTGTAACAAAAGGATCGTCAAATACCAACAAATGTGAACCAAGCCATGCAATTAGCATGAAGTAAGTCATGCATGGCATGAGGTTTATGATGAAAATGGATTGGTGTATCTCATGGCCATAAGCATGATATTTCTAACATGGTTTACAAGTCTAACGTACTTGGAAAGGTGGCTACTTTTGTGGCATTTTCTAATTTAAACTTTGAAGGGTAATTACAAAAATGATGATTTAATTTAAACTTTGAAGGGTAATTACAAAAATGATGATTTGATTGACTATTATTTATTTTAAGGGAAAATTTTATAGAATAGTAACAATGTTTTCACACTATTACTTTTCTTAGGTGTTTTCTGAGACTCGAGTCCTGAATCATCTTCTAACGAGTTCTCTTCAATCCACACCCTAAAATGTTAGATATATTATCAACTCGGCATCAAAACCCGAACCATCAGAAATTGCAGCAACAATTAAAATTCTTCTTAAATTTGTAATTAAGACGTCACTTAAATTTATATTTATATTTATATTAACACTTATTCAGTTCTAACTTTCATCAATTTTCATATTCTTTATTTCGATCCACGCCAACTATGTTTCAACCCAATGCATAACAAAAAGATCACCATGGACCATATATATTGAGCTAAAAGCACATGGACCATCATTTCATTTCTCAATTTATTATATTTTTGTCAATTTTTTTTATTAAGAGAGATAGGTATCTAATGTTATCGTTTTCTTGTAATTTGACTTCTAAAAACAAAAAAAAACAATAAAAAGTTTTAAATTATAATCCTCAATTGAACTCATAAGAATCAAAAAAAGCATTGAACAAACTAAGAATTTATAAGAATTAAAAAAGGATTGACAAACTAAGATTAAACAAACGTAATCAAATTAACACTTGACATAAATCACAACGATTTATCAACAATACATTAAAGTAAAGATGTGAATGTTTTATTATACACTATCGATTGCAAAACAAGTGAATATGAAATCACCACTCTAAAAGTGTTACACATACCATTAACACTATCTACATATTATACAATATCGATTACAAAACAAGTAAATATGAAATCACCACTGTACAAGTGTTACACATACCATTGACACTATCTACGTATTATCTTACAACACAAATGAAAGTTTTGTTGTCTTTCCCGTCCTCTTACCATCAGTATCGAAAAACCCCACCTCATTTACCCGACCAGATTGTTTTAATGAAAGTCGCCGATCGGGAAAAAAAAATTACCCGACTAGATTCGATCTTCAATCGTCATGGTTTCTTCTATCTCAAGAAACATTTCTTGTTATGCAAGCAATTACTCAAAATGCCAAGAAACATAAATACTTCATAATTTTACGCCTTTTGGTCCTTCTAACATGCTCATTGTTTCCCTCTTTGGATGTGTTTTCAGAAATACTTGAAGAAGATGTTATGTTAACACCATTTGAAGTGCTTGCGGTCCTCTTTTCGGCTTTGGAGGTCTCTTTGACCGGAGGTTTGCACTCTTTATTGTTTACCGGAGATGCCACTGATAAAAATCACAAGAAGCACACATAAGACCAAACTGAGAGATCAGTTTGCAACTTCGGCCCAATTATTTGTTAATGGGTCGACCTGGGGTTTTTAAGCTCAAATGGGTCACATAATAGAAAATTAGCATAAACCAGAACGGGTCACTTAAAACAAAAAATAGCTAAAAGTAGAACGGGTCAAGTAAAACAAAATAACTAAACGGGGAACGGGTCAACGAAAAGAAAATAACTAAAAAGGGAACAGGTCAAATGGGCTAAAATACATTAATCTATGCAACCTCCTAAATAATTTATTATCGAATATTGTTATAATGATAAAAATTTTGTAATCATAACTAATTCGTTAACCATTTACAATTTTTTTCATAACTATTGACACAGAAGTGTTTGCAAATCAACCACAACCGGCATGTTTTGACCACTGCTAAAGATGGGCCGATTCAACCCGATTCAGTTTAACCGCTACCCAATTCATCCATTTTCCCACAAATGGAGGTTACAAGATGAGAAAAAAAACAATACCTGAAGTGGCAGCGTGTAACACCACTTCTTTTGACTTTGCAGGTGCAGAAGGATTTAACTTGCCACTTGAATCTTTCACTTCTTGATCTATCATATCATCTTCAAGTTCTTGGAAGAGAGCCATGGAATCAAAGTATTCTTCTGAAGTCATGGTCAAACCACTTGAATCGGATGAACTGGAAGAACACGATCCCGGATCAACAAGATCGTTTAACTCAATGTAGTCTCCCGTCAAAATACAATCCCGTTCGGACGAGTTTTCAAGAAAACAAACGGGAGATCCCCTGGTCATGGGTGACAGTCCTGATTTGTTTTCCACAGTTTTCCCCTAAAAAACATACATGAATTTGATTAAAATCAACAAAAACCATTGATTTCAATCATGTTCTATCTATATCTATCACGCATCGCAAACACCAGGAGAGAGTATAAGCCGACTCACCACAAGTTCACTGGTCGAAACTGCTTTTTGCCCGAAGTCAATCGAGATTATGACGTTAATATCGGCACTGCAGTGCCCAGAGGGTGGTCTATTTTCATCAACCAAAAACACTCTGCATAATGCTCTAAGATCCTGCATATTATCCACCCTAATCAGTTACAACTTTTGACATCTAAAACAGTGCAGTAAGAAAAACAGATGTCACCACGTATACCATCGGATCATTGTCATACTTGTTGGTTATTCTATATTCTTGCATCACCCAATCAGTCTTTCGTCCATGTGGGGCCCGACCCTCGTGAAACTGAAGGGTAGTTCTTAAACCAAGGATGACAGAGTTAGAAAATATCTCACAAGCCGCCTCGGTTTCCTGCCAGAATCCATACCCTGCATCCGTTTTTACCCCAGAGCACAAGTACCATAAACCAGCTGCAAGTTACATTTGAAACAAGATAAAGTCACACCGATGTTGATTATGTATATTTAATAACAATAGTGAAAGTATTGATGCTAACCAGATAGATCTGAGGGTTTATGTTGGTAAGGATTTACATCTGAAGTTACATTTACGGGCAGAGGTTTCCCGCTTTTGAAGTTGAATAAGGACATACAGATCGCCTCATTCGTCCAATATTCATTTTCGGCTGCAAGTGGAACACATGATGAAGGACACATTGCAGCCTATCCCTAAGATAAACAAAATCTTGGTTCAAAATATAGGTTTAAAGAGGCACGAGGATAATCAAAACTTAGGATACGAGAAATGGACATTACTACAATCAGAACTTGTCTAATAATATATTACAAAATGAATAAATCAAATCAGAAGACAGAAGAAGAAGAATGGTTGAGGCCTTGGTTTTAACACAATAACATGGTTCTTTTAAAACAGATTTCGCGCTTATACGCGTCTATGCAGTAGTTGTACTGTAGGCAAGGCTGCAATTGAACCGAACCGAACAAGCACGAACAAGGCCTTGTTCCTTGTTCGTGTTCGTTAAAGAAATAGATGTGTTCACGAAATGTTCATGAACACTTTACCGAACGAGATTTTCTGTTCGTGTTTCATGTTTGTTTGTGTTTGTTCGTTAACTTTAGGTAACGAACACAAACAAATGGAGCATGAAGCTTACAATAGATACTTACAAAGCTAATATCCCCATGAAGCTAGAACACGCAATAATAAAAAGCACAATGAATTGAACCATACAAGAATAGAGATCATGAAGAAAATGAATCCACGAGATAAGACTAATTAACTTGAACACAAGTACCTGACAATGATAACCGAGTCAAAAAGCTGACTTTCATGGTCAAACTCACCAATTCACGGATCAATCATCAACATTCAACAGATGATGATCAACTGTCCAATTATATGCATTAAATTACAATCATCCACATAACTAAAAGTAAAAAACATCCTTTCAAATCTATTCTCCACTTCAATCACCATCAGAAAATACAATTATACAATAATCTGATCATCAATTTGATATCACAGTCACTCGATCCGAAGAATTGACCACAGTATCCAACGAAATCCGCACACATCAAGAAAAATCATGATCGTAAACACACACTCGTATCGATACATGATTAATAAACATCAAATTTCGTCACAAATTTAGACGATGAACATATATGAGCAGTTAAATTCAATCGAAAGATAAATCTAAATCCGTAAATTAGGCCTAAATCATGATAATAAATACAAAATATCGTAACAATATGCGATCTATAAACGTCAATTGATGAAAGTATATTAACAGTCATCCAATACTCGAATTCAATCAAACGAGATAAACTAAATCCGCGAACATCAACTCATCAAGTCAAAATCATGATCGTAAGCACAAATTCGTGACGATACGCAATCTATAAACATCAATTTTTTAAAAAAATTTTTGACGACGAACGACTATCAGCAATCAAATACTCGAATTCAATCAAAAGAGATAATCAAAATCCGCTAACATCAAGCCAAAATCATGATCGTAAACACACATGTGTAACAACGATACACGATCTATAAACTCGATTAACGTATATCATCACTCAAATCAAATTGAAACAAAAGAATATCAAGAACAACAAGAGATAATATAAAAGAATATTCGGCAAAAGATTAAAAGAATATACCTGTTGCTGCACAGTAGAAGAAGAGTGAGCGCAATCGGGAACGGAGAGGTTTCCCGCGCAATCCACACTCAGAAGTTCACCATTAACTGCGTGCTTTGGTTTTGGTTAAGAGAATGCAAGCGATCAAACAGGTGGTATTTATAGGGGGGAGGAGGAATTAACCAGGGTTTAATTTAGGGAACCATGGTTGGTCAGCTAAACTGGAACGGTTTAGAATTTTTGATCACGTGATACGCACGTGGCGTGACTTCATTGGTTGTATTACGTAGTAGAGGAACGGGGTTACACGGACGGTTAAATGTTAATGGTATACTCGCCGGCGTCATTTTAACGGGGAAAAATACGATTAAAAATGTTTTTCTTTTTGAGTTAAATGTCATTTTAATACATGTGATTTGGATCATTTTGTCAATTTAGTATAAAGGTTTCATTTTTCTTCTGTGTGTCAAAAAAGGTTTCACCATTGCCATTTTAGTCCACTGATTTAACTTCATTAATTTTTTCTGTTAACGCGAAGGGCAATTCGGTCATTTTATATGGCCAAATTGGTCTTCTAATTAACAGTATTACATATAAAATGACCAAATTGTCATTCTCATTAGTAGAAAAATGAATTAAGTTAACACAGTGAACTAAAATGTCAACGGTGAAACCTTTTTGGAACCATATGCGAAAAATGAAACCTTTGAACTAAATTGACAAAATAACCAAACCACAAGGATTAAAATGACATTTAACTCTTTTTTTTTGTTTTGGATTTCTTCAAAAGATACTGTTTTTTTTTGTGTTGCTAAATGCACTCCCATTATTTTTAAATTTACTGCTTACACTCCCCTCTGAAGTTTGTAAATAAATACAACCAACCCTTGTATTTTCTGTTTTTTGAAAATTTGTATTAAACAATATCCCTATTTTTTTTCTAGGGGTTTATCTACTTCGCCCATCTCTTTGATGTGAAATTTTCGAAACCCAGAAACATCTTTACCCAAAGTTACTTGAAGACAATAATAATGTGAAAATGGAGCCCATCTCTTTTGCTATTTCTTTCTGTAATGATTCAAGAAATAGTTTTGGTTTTATAATTTTTATGTAATTTATATTTTAATATTATATTATCATTGCTTTAATCAAATAATAATTGGAGATGTGTTTTACGTCGGCATAGCACGGTGATGTGAGTTTTAGAAAGCTTGAACGGAAAAGTTTGAATATTAGTCGGAGTTTTGAGAGTAGCAATTCCTTTGAATAATAATAGTTGGAGTTTTGTTTGATCTTATTTTCAAAAAATAGAAAACACAAGGGTGGAATTTTAAAAATTATAAAAATAATATTCTTGGAAAAGGAGGTATAAACAGCAAAAATGAAGGTGCATTTAGCCACACCTTTTTTTATGTGGGTAAGTTTTCTAAGCATGATTTGCAGTAAACCCAAGATTTTGCCCTAAATTTCGATTAATAATTTACAAACCGGAATAAATAATATCGGTGGATCAAGAAAAGAGGTTTTGTGTGTTTACTAGGTTATTAGGGGACATGTTATGATGGTTAAGGTGTGTCTCTTGTAATCAAAACGCAACCAAAAAACCGAGGATGATTATCTTAGACTATATAGCAATTAATTTGTTTAAGAAAATAGTAGATTTGAACAAAGGAAACAGCATGAATCCTTGGTCCCCAATATATTGTGAATTTATTATTCAAGATTTTAAACCTTTTTCTTGTTTAATTGAGACATTAATTTTTGTTTTGTCTATTTCAGTTTTCAAAAACAAAAAACATGGTGTAGTACTAGGGGTGCAAACGAGCCGAGCTACTCGTGAGCTACTCGAGCTCGGCTCAAAAAAAAGTTCGAACGAGCCGAGCTTAAACGAGCTCGAGCTTGAGACCGAGCCTAAAAACAAGCTCGTTTAGTAAACGAGCCCGAGCCCGAGCTTCGCTTATCGAGCACGAGCCGGCTCGCGAGCCTAATCGAGCTTTCTGTTTGTATATTTTTTTATTAATATATTAAACATATATTAATATAATAATAATTACCATTTATATAAATATAAAAAATAACTAAATTATATGTATAATAATAATTATAATTAATATAAATTAATTAATAAAACTAAACGAGTCGAGCTCGAGCCGAGCTCGAGCTTGAAAAATTACCTTCGAGCCGAGCTCGAGCTTCAGAAATAGAGCTCGAGCTCGAGCTTTCATATGTTAAACGACCTCGAGCCTGGTCGAGCTCGGACTCGCTCGGCTCGTTTGCACCCCTATGTAGTACTAACAAAGAATTTGATATTTTTTTTTTTGCTTATTTTACGCAATTAGCAATATTCTATTTAGGTATTTTATATTTACAAAATACTATACAGATTAAGTGTTGTCTTAGGCCAAGTGGGGCTAGCCGGCTAGCTCACTTGGTAAATCTTTTACCTTTTAGTAGGGGGTCTTAGATTTAATTCCAAACAATAGTGATTTATTTGTAAATATAGAAGTTTAAGTGAGTAACATTACCCATTAAAAAAAGTGTTGTCTTAGGATGATTAAGCAATTTCGACATATTTAGCATAGTTTTGCCAATTTGATGTTGTTTTGTATGAATTTAAGCTTTTCAAGGTCATTTGTTTGTGTTTGATATTTTCGTTAATTTTATAATACAATTTGTTTGATTTAGTTGTTTCCATAATTGTGTGAGTGTTTTTTTATGCATTTTCGTGGGGAGTGGTTTAAAGTCTTGTGTTGCAACTTGCAACTTATCCAATCAAGACATGTGTATGCTTGTACCATGGTACCTTAAACAAACAACTCATCGACTTCTTTTTCGGTCAAGTTTGGTATTTGGAGGCCAGACATTCTAGAAACCTTATCTAGTGTGCAAAAATTTATAAAAGAGTTCACTCTTTTATAAGAGTACATATATGTGACGAAAGATAAAATAAGTACATGCATAATATTAGTTTTCTGTGGTTAAAGTTTACAGCAAAAAGTGTAAACATTTCTTTTGATGTATGGTGAATGGAATAGAATGGAAGTTGGATAGGTGGAACTACAATTTGATGTATTGATACCTCCTCTAATTTCTGGCTAGAGGTTGGTTTTTATGAATATAGGAACTCCCTTTTCTGTTAAAAACAAAAAATCATAATATCATTTAACTGTAGAAGCTAACTTTATTGTTTGTAGATAAACATTCATGTTAACTACCTTACTAAGATAGGTACTAGCAGAATTTTTACATTGATAGTCAAACATCTAAGATATTTTAGTGTAATCGATGATTAACTTGGTGTCTTGGTGACCAAATGGAATTATAATATACATCGAACAAGTAGGAGGTGCGGAGTGCACGCTTGTTCGAGTGGTTATAATTCTGAGAATTCGGGCGCAGTTTCAAATGGGGGTTCCAAGGGGGCAACGCCCCACTGGCGGGGGCATCATCTCATTCTTGAAAGCCCAGAAATGTTTGTGAAAGGGCCATACCGCTATCCTAGCTCTCGTCACTAACACTCAAACGAGAGGAAGGAAGATTGAAGATATTCCCATCGTTCGCGATTTTCCCGAGGTATTTCCCGAAGAACTATCCGGTCTTCCGTCTCACCGTCAAGTTGAATTTCAAATCGAGCTAGCTCCTGAAGCGGCACCTATAGCTCGTGCACCCTACCGATTAGCCCCAGGCGAATTGGAAGAGTTATCCACACAATTGTAGGAACTGCTAGATAAGGGTTTTATCCATCCTAGCTCGTCACCCTGGTGAGCCCCCGTACTTTTCGTCAAAAAGAAAGATGGTACATTTTACATGTGCATTGATTACCGCGAACTGAACAAAGTAACTCTCAAGAACCGTTACCCACTCCCACGCATCGACGACTTATTCGACTAGCTGCAAGGATCGAGTTTCTATTCCAAGATCGACCTGAGATCGGGCTATCATCAGTTGAGGGTCCGAGACGAGGACATCTCTAAAACCGCTTTCAGAACTCGCTACTGCCATTATGAATTCCTTGTTATGCCATTCACCTGCGTTTTTCATGGACCTCATGAACCGAGTGTGCAAACCTTACCTTGACAAATTCGTAATCGTATTTATCGACGACATCCTGATCTACTCAAGGAATCGAGAGGTGTCACACCCTGGCTTTTGCGGAAGCGTGGATTATTTTGGTGTGACTTCTTAATACCATTGCATACGATCATAACAACACTATATGATTAAAACCAGTAGATGTACATCCATTAATTTAGATTAAAAAGTAATACAACATAATTTTCTGAAATGTCGATACCAAATTTAAGTTACAAACCATAACGTGTTTTAAGGAGTTCAAAAATACTCAACAAAAGATTTTAAAACAAACCCGAGTTTAGGTCCACGTATCTCGTCCAGGATTAAGATACGTCTCCTAAGCCCTAATGACTTGGATGACATCCTTATTCACAACGCAGCTTAAAAACTCCAACGCCCGCCAGATCCATTTACTAATTTCCTGAAATACATGTAGTTTGAAAAATCAACATAAAGTTGAGCGAGTTCATGTAAAAGTGAGTATGTATAAACCTTTGAAAATGTTGTAAGTATATATAAGAGTCCCTGGTATGTAGCAATTAAGGAAAAAGAGATCACCATTGGGTTGCAAAGCCAATGATATGTGTGAAGTGATACAGGAAGACTCAAACCTAGCGGATTTGTGCGTTGGGCACTTAGTCACCACCTGGTCCACTCAGCGGGCTCAGGAGTGGGGCTCGCTACACCCAAATAGATCTATCACTAATGTCCCTCGGTCCTACAACGAGGATTAATGGCCTCAGTTTCCGCCTACCCACTCACATGATCTAAGTAGTAAACCCTCCTTAAGCTAACCATACCATGTATATCAAAGTCTGTAATAGTTGTCACATGTATTTCACCCCCCAAGTATAAAACTGAAAACAGTTAAGAGAAAAGGGGGACATGAACTCACTGTATTGCGTCTTTGTACTTGTAACCCAAATCTCCGCGGCGAACACGACTACCTACAATGGTCTAACGTCTATTAGACGAACGGGTCGTGCCTTGTCTTAGTATGTATGCTTTTGAGTTACGATTCTGGTATTATTCCAAGTTATAATAATTGTATTTAGTTTTGGAATAATCGTTTATACAATATTTCTGTATTAGTACTTCTCGAGTATTCGTATTTGTATATCTTGGCACGTAATGGCGCTGTATTTGGGTGTATGGTTCTTAAATAAAGATACGTTAATATATTCCCAATATATATATATTTCCAAAACCATATATTTCAAGTCTCACTTAAATATATAAATAAACCTTATTTTGTTTAATCATGTATCGTTCCAGAAAATATATATTTTTCTCAAAAATTATATATCTTCTAAATATACTAGGAAAATATATTTTTATCTCCCACTTGGAAAATATATTCAACTCATTTGTCCAAAAATAACGTATTTCCAAAATATATGTATTTTTCCCAAAAATAACATATTTTTATTTCTATAGTTTCCAAAATAATATTTTACCAAAATATACGTATACGTTATAATTCCGAAAAATATATTTTTAAGTCTCACTTGAAAAATATATTTTAATCACTAGTCTAAAATATTTTAATTCCAAAAAATACATATTTTTCCCAAAAATATTATATTTTACCTCTTACAATCTCCAAAATAATACTTATCAAAATATACGTGTGAGAGTATTTTCCGAAATATACATAAGTTATATTTTAAAGTTCGCGTTGTAACAACGATACCGGTGTAACTTAAATATTTATTTGTGAGAGCGTTGGTGTTATTTTGGAGTCGTAGTTTCATGATATTTTCGAGTTAATATTATTTTTGTCCTAAAAATAATATATTTAGTTCACAAAATAATCACATAATCACACAAGCGTTTTATTATAAAATATATATATTCTAAATATATATTTAACAAGTTTTATTTACGAAAATCCACCTCCGACACTTGGTTATGTTGTAATAAAATCATGGCGAAGTTTATTTGGAAAAACAAGTCAAAAATATATTTATAAACACTTGTCACAAAAATATGTCTAAGTGTTATATTTCTGGAAAAATTTCGCCAGAGTTTCCTCTGTAACTGGAGGTGGCCACGCTTACAAGCGTATCATTTTCTTTTCAAAATTTCAATCAAGCAATTTACCAATCATCAACATACAATATTTAAACATCAAACTTGTCAAAATAAGTCTAAATCGCAAACTCATGAACTTGAAAGTTGTGTAAAAATATGTAGTAATTTTCTAACATATTTAGTAGGTTTCGTTATCATTAAATATAACATTAGTTTCTCAAAAACTTTATTTTTAAGGAACTTGAAGTTTTACAACTTCTAATCAAGTTTTACAAAAATATTTCTTTGCCAAACTTTCTTGTCACACAAGTGTTTACACACTTGTTTATTCACTAAAATGCCTTTAGTTTATGTAAGATCCGGGTTTATAACAAGACTTGCATTTCCCGCTTGGTTTTTCCGAAAAAACACTTGTAGGTCTTTAGATCTAGTAGTTTAGAACCTTATTTTACAAGAAAAATTATATTTACACAAGTTCATGTTTCATGGGTGGAAGGGTTCATCATCTTTTACAACTTTTATACTAACACACTACTAGTTCATGTTCTTGAACATGATCTAGTATGGTTATATGATGATCCATCCCACTACTAGCAACAAACAACATCAAGTAATCACAACTAGACAAGATTCACAAGATTTACACCACTAGTTTCTCTTTATCCAACTTATTCATCTTACTTTCATGACTTTTTGTTGTGACCTTGTGTGTTTTTGATTTTTAACCATTACATCTACTATTAACCACCATAAACAAGATTAAGATGATGTTTAGAGGCACTACTACTAGCTCAAGGCTAGGGAAGAAACAAGACGTAAATGAGGTGGATAAAAGAAAATGAGAGCGGTTCTTGCACTTTCGAAAGCACCCGACTTGTTTGTATGTCACCTTGCACCTTTGTGTGTAAGAGGAATGATTGAATCAAGGTTGAAGATGGGTGGATAGTGGTGGAGAGAGGGCGGCCGTAGGTGGTGGTGTAGAGGAGAGAAAGAAGTTGGTTGATGATGGTTTATGAAAGAGAAGTGTTAACCTTTGTTCATATTTATAAACCATGTTCTTGCTATAACCATTATGTAATGTGCATCCTAGATATCAAACATGAACTAATAAAATAATGGAGGAAATGTGGGGGTGTCCCACCCCACATGCAACCGTAATAGGGGGGGAGGTATTAGGGGTTGGGATGTTGTAACAACCCGCACCTTCGTGCGTTGTTACTACTCGATACACTCGTTACGCCTAGCACCAGAGATTCGGATCATAATGTAACTATATCAGATATATCGCTAAATCGAAGTATAATCGAATAATTACGCATATCTACCGCTATTACAAAGCTATTTTCATAAATCATAACACTCACGATGATGTTGAGTGAGGGCTTAATCTACCCTCCTCGATAACCATGAGGTGTCAAAACGTAAACAAACAACGCTGACCAAGACTATCGGGAGAGTACCATGTCTCCAACCATCATGACGATGACGTCAATACGAGCAAGTAGTACCCCGATAATCATTGTGGCACATCACGTCGAATAACGCACACGAAGGCACGCGTAACTCGACCATCGCACCGAATATTGGATATATAGATACGTATATACGACCCTTTTGTGATTAATTATAATAAATAAATAAATAAATAATATAAATATATGAAAATATGGCCCAAACTATCGCAACGCACCGAAAACGAGGATCGAAAGGCCTCCGTTGGCTGGCCCGGCCAATCGGATAGGCCAGCCGATCGGCTGGGCCGGCCGATCGAGCGGGCCATCCGATCCAGGCCATTTCGCCCTCCTTTCCTCCCTCCTTGCCTATAAATACCCCTCATTCACCCCCAAAACACTTGTTATCACTGTTGCTGCTCGACCAGACGTTCCAACCCCCTTTATCTCTCGATTTCTCGCGATTCTTGTAAGTTTTCAATTCAAATCTTGTACATCCTTGATCAATATGCATTCCTTCACCTTTCTATCTAAGACGGAAGCGCCGCAATCTACTTTCCTCTACAAACACTTCAAATCCTGTGACCCGATGGAATTCACAGGTGAAGGAGGTGTGACCCAACTACTCTAGTGGTTCGATTCTATCGAAGTTACCCTTCGTCAAAGTGGGTGTCCTGATAGTTTCCATACTACTTGTGCTACCGGAGTATTTCAATCGCGAGCACTCGACTGGTGGACCGCCGAACGTAACAAACGTGGGATCTCCGCAGCTTACGCCCTCTCTTGGGACGAGCTGAAGGAACTCATGAAGGAAGAATACTGTCCTCCTCACGAAGTCAAGAAGCTAGAAAACGAATTTTGGAAAATCAAGCAAACCGAAGGTGACAATGCTATTCGATCGGACAGCCCATCCGAATGGGCCAACCTTCGATCTGATTTTCGTCTAATTCCGTGTATTCCGATACCATTTAATGCGTAATCCAATACTCATGTTATCAGTATGAAATCAGGGCATTCTCAGGCATTATCCCGTCAATCCAACCAAATACGCACTGTGAGTATACTTGACCCCTTTTTATCGAATTTTGGGTGTAACATACGTTCCTTATAAATCAAACCTATCAAACGAATGATTCAATTAGTAAACTTTTCACTTGCGAATAGCTGTTTGCATAGATATACGTGATGCTAGTTGCATGTATGCTAGGACTTATACTCGTGACGTCCCACCACGACTAGTATAGTACTATTGCACCCGACGGGGTCTAGTTATGCCATTGAAGAATCGAGCATCGAGGACTTAGCTGGTAGTATCAGTTTTGTGAGTATATATGTCGTGTATTACGTTTATGCACGTGGGAATTCGCAGCACTCTTTAATCTATTATGCTATTACATATCAAACATGTATACTCGCCAATACTTTTGTATTGACATTATTTTAACGTATGTTGCAGGTTTAGTGGAAGTCTACATCAAATCAAGCTAGGAAGTCTACTACACTTAAAATCTAGGTTGTCAGATTTGAATTGTTCGAGAGGACAAGAAATCTGTGATGACTTTTGTGATTGTATTATTTGTTAGTATGGGATAACGAATGTAATAAATATTATCGCAATATAGTGTTATGGATTCTCTCGAGCAATCTGATTCGCCATAGGTTGGGGTGTGACAGATGTAATGGAACTTGTTACTTGATTAGTTAGGATCTAATGGGTTTAGTTAGTATATTATAGTGTGTAGTATAATATAAGGTGTGTTAGGGTGTTCGGGGACCCTAACTAGCTCAGAAAAATGAAAACAATGTATTTGGCAATATTTTTATGTTTCGGGTAGAGTCCAGTTGTTCGGTTGGATATTGATCCGTTAAAGTGCTAAATAAAGCTTTAAAGTGCCTTTTATATTATTTTTAGTGACACATTAAATTACCAACACTTTGGAGAGTGTCTAGCATTATTTTACCATGTTTTTTCACTTTACTAGTTATGTCAAATGCTGAATTTCTGCATAAAGTGCAGAATTTTGTATTTAAAATATGTTTTAGGCACTTCCGGTCACTATAACTATCGCCTAGTGACGCAGTTTTATGATCCTCACCTCCCTACACTCCCTACTAGTGTAGTAATCTATTCTCGGCTTATACTGGCCTTAAAACAATGTCTGTCTAGTGCCGGCAATGTCAGCATGTTCTCTGGGTTATCCGCTCACTGTGCTAACTGTGCTTTTGTGCATCAAGTTTGTCACTATTGTTTGTGTATAATAAATGGAGTGACAGCAATAAGGTATGATGCATGAGTATGTATGTATCAGAAAACAGAAAGCAGTTCATTCAAAATTGTAATTAAGCACAGTAATTAAGCACTAATTAAATATTAATTTATTTGTATGGATACCTGGTTTTGTGAGGGTCGTCACAAGAGGAACATGAACAACACCTACATCTTATTCTAGAACTCCTATGAAACGAGCAGCTTTACGCCAAAAAGTGATCGACAGGTGTAAAATGTGGTGTAGTATAAAGAGGAATACATTGGACCATTATAAGTGAACTTGTTCCACTAAAAACTCAAGCAACGCCAATCAAAGTGACACGCCAGTGTATGTGCGGCATACACGGGTGTAGGAGTGGCGGGTTAGGTGCTACAGCGGTGGCGTGACTAAATGGGCCACAACCCCATTTATAATAATAGGCAAGAAGGTTGGAAGGTATTACTCTATGCATAACAGCTGAGAATTTCCAACATGTACTCTCGTGTTTTGTTGTATAGTAGCGCGACTAAAGGCGTGACTTAGTATGGTGCTCACCAGAGATGGCGTGAGCCAGGAAGGTATCCGTCAGATATGGTGGGAGCGAACGAAAAAGTCCGTCGAAGTGGCGGGTAGAATGAATGCTCCCGCCAGCGGCATGGGTGGATGAAAGATGACTGCGTGAGTTGCGGGGTGGATAAAAGCATTCACTAAGGTGACGAAGTGGATAAAAACGTTCGTCGGGGATAACGTGGTGAACCAAAGCACCCACCATAGGTGGCGGAGTGATTAAGTAATCAGCCGAAAGCGACGCAGGGGGATAAAGACATCCGTTGGAAATGTTCCGTGGTGACTAAAAGCTTCCGCCGGTGGCGGCGGGTTGAATAAAATCTTCCGTCGATAGTGACGGGTTGAATAAAAGCTTTCATCGATAGTGGCGGGTGGGACGACCTCATAGCCCAATCGGTAAGGCGTCTAAGGGTGTGCTGATTAAACAGCGACTCTCGCTTGAGAGTGCCATATAGTAAGGTGTTTCGAGTTTCAACCAATGCTTGAGAGGGGATTATCAGGCCAGGAATGGCAAAAGAAGGGTGTGCCGAGAATGGTGCAGCAAAGGGAGTTGTTTTACAAAGTTAGTGTAGACATGATAATTATCCGCTGTTGATTGTGGTGGTGTGGATAAAAAAATTCCGCCTGAGTTTGGCACGTTGAGGAAAATCGTCTGCTAGAGGTGGCGCGACCAAGGAGGTTGTCCGCCAGGGGTGGCGCGATGAAGGAAGTTGTCCACCGGAGGTGGCGCGATCAAGAAAGTTATCCGTCAAGGGTGGGGCGGCGAAAGAAGTTGTTTGTCGGAGGTGTTGGTTTTGTCCATCCATGTTCCGCAATATATGAACAATATTGACCCTCCAGATGGTGTTGCACCATGCTGCATGGCGGAGTATGCTCGTGCAACAGAGGTTACCCATGTGGCGTCGTATGCTCTTGCAACAGAGTTTACCCGCGCTACGGAGTATAGTAGTGTAACAGGTTTTACCCATGAAAACGTCAAGCAATGACATTATGGTGATGAACATGTCACTGTTGTCAAACCCATTTGACCACATGCTTTAACTTCACTGTTATATTCGAAATGAGATGTTTGAAGTTTAACATGTGGTGCATATTTGAAAAGTGGACAAGTAAAATTGTTTAAGCACGTGCCATCTTAATCTTTCACGAATATTACAGACAAATATACCAGTTGGCCTTTTTAGCTTCTTTCATGGTCAACAATAAGACTTACAATGTATTAGTAATGCCTTACGGCGGACAAGGCTTGCCCGCTCAACAAAGTTCGTACGGTGAGGCGGGATTTCATCCGCGCAACTAAATGTGTCCCAGAAGGGTGGAGCCTGCACAAGTAGTGGGGCTAGTCCGGCAAGGTGGAGCGTATCCAAAATATGGGAAGCTTACTCGCGCACCGGAGCTTTACTCGCGGAGGTGGAGCTTATCCGGCAAACAATATACTCGCGCGACAGAGTTTACCCGCGCGACGTAGTATGTCCGGCAAGCGGTGTACCCGCGCGGCGGGTGTGTTCAGCAGGCGTGGCTTATTTATGCGGCAGACAGAGTGGTTCGGGTGTATAGTTGCTTGCGCGTCAGGATATTTTCAGCGAAGGTAGAGCGTCTTCACGCGCGCCGTCGTGTGTATCAAGCGTTTGACGCGCACGGTGGTGGCGCATCAAGCATCTGACGTGTGCCGCGAAACTTGTCCGGTGTGAGCGCCACCAACGGAGAGAGTATCCGTCGTGCGTGGTGGCTTTCGTAACCACACCTATCTAAGGGTGATCGTAAGGAAAAGAGATTGTAAAACGACAACTATTGCTCATTTTCGTGGAAAAAGGACCAGCGGGTGAAGTCCTTGAAGTGTGACATGTCTTAGGGTTGCAGGCTTGTTAACTGTATGGTATATCAGTATAAAGTTATAAGCCTTTATCCGCCAGAAAATAAGCCTATAGATCTCTCCAAGTGAGTAAGTTTCTAGACATCTGTATGTCTTATGTCAAGCATAGAAACGAAGATTTTGACAACGACAAAGAAACTGCAAAACTTGGAAACCGTTATCGCGCAGGTGGCGGAGCATGTTGTCATGCGCGGGAGGCGGACATTGAGATCTTTGGTAAATGTTTATTCATGACATAAGTTAATATATATATCCTTGTTATCACAAAAATCGAAAACTTACACCATATATAAATGGGAAACTTATCTCAAGATTTAATATCTTCACTAGATATATGACAAACTTATTTGTTTGTTTGACCGGCTGAAGGTATTTTTTTTTGAAAAAGGACTCATGACAGAACAAGTTTGCTTTCTCAACATATGCAAATTCACAGTCCTTAATCACCCCTTGGGCTAACAATATAATTAATTTAGAAGAGTATTTAGGATTTCATCAGTGGCGTAAGAGAATCTTGCAAGTTGTTATCCTCTTCACAAAATTTTACTAGCCATTAAAATTGTTTTACATGACTTTGTCATATCTCGATGAGACAAAAACTTGTATCAAAAGAAAAGGAGGTAAACCACTTACTTACCTGAGTAGGTGTATGAATGGTGGTTAGCTTTGTTAAAGGAGGTATAGAACCCCACCAACCATGAATCACAGAATTATTGTTTGAGAAAATCTTGTACGGCTACAGATTTACACCTCTCGTAACTGATGAAAAAAGCCTAGATCTAGAAAATTGGTAGGAGAGAATAGCTAGATGTGGTTCGTGCCTGGTCCTACGGATGGCGCCAATGTAAAAGAGTGAACCCGAGCGGGTCGGTTCTTCTACGGTGATATGGCCACACCTCGTCTTCTTCGCCCGAATCCTAGACCTGCAAATAAGAAGAGAGAAAAACGGGGATGCAGAGACGGCCGGTAGGGTAAGAATCCCCTATTTCCAGCTACAAAAGTGTTTGCCCTATGTTGCATGCCCTAATAAGGAGGTGGAGACCTCCTTATATAGGAGATATGGGAAACCCTATCCTCAATGGGACAGACCCAGTTAGGGGTTGTCTCTACAAGCCCACAGCCTAGTGTAGTATGTAAACTACAATGCGCTGGGCTTCGCGGGTTAGTACGTAATAATAATAATAATATTTAACATAAAAGTGATAAATAGCAGGAAAGTCCGACCGCTTGGGCCGGATCCAGTACCATACCTCGTCAGTTGTCTAACTCGAAAAGTGTTTTTTTTTTTTAAAAAGTGTTTATTAACTTATTATTTTTTTTTAAAATAAGTTTTTAAAAAGTGTTTGGATTAGCTTTGTAGAACATATCAGGCTAGCGTTGGTCATGGTATTGTCTCACTGGCGTGTGGGAGGGGGGGAGTGTGGTGTGACATCGCTGATTTTGATTGGTTGGGTCGATGTAGCCGTTTGGGGGCAGCCGTTGGGGTGGCGGTTATGGTATGGTAAATCAATTTTTTTTAAAAAAAATTACATACTTTTACCTATAATACCCAACCCAAATTACATATTTTCCTATTCTTCTTCAATCAATACCCAACACAAATTACATATTTGGGTAAATTACATTTTTCGTCCTTTATGTTTGTATCGGATTGCAATGGATGCCCTTTAACTTCAATAATTACAATCACAACCCTTTATTTGAAAAACTCGTTACACCCTAGGTCCTTTAGCACTAACCATGTTAAAATTTTGAGTTAAATCTAGTAACATGAGGGTAT
Source organism: Helianthus annuus (assembly GCF_002127325.2). Classification (NCBI taxonomy): domain Eukaryota; kingdom Viridiplantae; phylum Streptophyta; class Magnoliopsida; order Asterales; family Asteraceae; genus Helianthus; species Helianthus annuus. Next base: position 45,853,757 of record NC_035436.2, on the reverse strand, counting down.
TATAGTCATTTCAATTCTTTTTAATATACACACACTTAACCCTTAGTTCTTTCTCTCAACTGTCTCTCCTCTCCATCTTTCTCTCCCTCTCCAACCACCCCCACCACCACAACCGTTGAATCCAACCCCATTTTCTTAATTCTTTATTTTTAAATTTTGTTGTACAAATTCAAAGGCTAAACCTATCATGAAACTCAAAACGAAATGCAGCCAATACATTATGCGGATACAAAACTGGCACTACCACTCATCGTCCTCAACTTCAGATTTCAAACAAATTCAACACCAAAAAAACCTCTTAAACTACCACCACCACAACCACCGAATCAAGTTCTAACATCACTGGATCCACCACCACCGCCGGCAGCCGAACCATCAGATTTGTCCTCACAACTCTCTGATCTACCATCAGATCTGAAATCACTTCTCTCTCTCTCTCTTCGGAATGAAAATCCACCAGATTTGGGTCTAGGGTTTGAAGAAATCCACAAGATCTGTACATGTATATCTTTTCCAACAGTTTGGGGGCTAGGGTTTAATGAGGACATGCGGCGGGAGTGGTGGTGTTTGTAGATCCGGTTGTGGTATTATGAGTTTAGAGAGAAAGGGAGAGAGAGAGTGTGGCGATGGTGGTGTTATGAACTTAGAGAGAGAGTGGCGGTGGTGGTGCCCTGATGGTGGTGGTGGTCATACCACAGGTAGTGGCGATGGTGGACTTAGGACTGGTTTTATTTGAGAGAGAGATGCACTATGTTTTTTGGTTTTATTTATTAAAAAACGTTTAAATAAAAGCATGAAATGACCATAATACCCTCTTATTACTAGATTTAACTTAATGTTTTAACTTGGTTAGTGCTAAAGGACCTAGGGTGTAATGAGTTTTTCAAATAAAGGACTGTGACTGTAATTATTGAAGTTAAAGGGTATCTGTTGCAATCCGATACAAACATAAAGGACGAAAAGTGTAATTTACCCTACATATTTTCAACCAAACCCACACAAAAAAAAAAAAAAAACCGAAAATGGCGCATTGGATCGAAAAGAAGGAAATAGCACTAGTAACATCGATTGTTTACGATTTAATAAGTAGGGTTTTTTATTTTTTAGGATTTATTAAGTAGTTTGCTTTTTAATTTTTCAGGATCGTCCTTTATGTAATTTTTTTTAAATTAATATAAGTTGTGTTATTTTATATAATTGTCAACTCTAAAAAAAACCATATGATAACCCATGCAGGCCGCCTGCCCACACCGCTACCACACCCCACATTTTTTGGTATGAACTGGTAGATCTCACATTCTCACATCTGTCGCATATCTACTCTCAACCCAAGCCTCTTTATACCCCATAGTCTAACGTTTTGGTCCATCGAGCCCTGCTTCCTGCACTACGTAACTCAACCAATGAAGTGACACCACGTACGTATCAGGCGATCAAAAACCACTCCGGTTTAGCTCCCTACCTATGGTTTCCAAAATTAAACCCTGGTTAATTCTTCCTATAAATATCCCCATACGACGCCAGCTTTCTTCACTCTCCTAGGGATGAGCATATCGGTATCCGATACCGAACCGATACCGATACCGCCTAATACCGATCCCGAATTTCCCCCAAACTAGGTACCGATACCGATACCGAAACATGTCGGTTAGGTATCGGTACGGTACGGTATCGGTATTATACCGTATTTTGAGGGTCGGTATCGGTATAATACCGATACCGTACCGTACCGATACCGAAAACGCCAAAAAGTGGATACCGATCGGGATACCGATCGGGATCGGGATCGGTACGGGATCGGTACGGGATCGGTATGGGATCGGTATTCGGTGGCATATGCTCATCCCTACACTCTCCAAAACCAAAAACCAAAACACACACTTAAATAAAGGTGAACCACACTCGATTGCGCGGGAAATATTCATTTCCGATTTTGTTGTTCTACCGTACAGGTATATTCATATCATCTTAAACTAACTGAATGTATCTGTCGTTGCTGCTATTCTTTTCTTTGAATTCTACTGCTGAGATACTTTCATCGTCTAAAATTTTAACGAAATTTGATGTTTATAGATCATGATATTTGTTAGATGTTTGCGGATTTAATTATCTATTCTGATTGAATTTGAGTATTCGAGTTTATCGTGTACAATTTTATTTGAAATTTGATGTTTACAGATCTCGTATTATTACGAGTGTGTGTTATAATCATGATTTTTGCGGATTTTGATGTAAACGGTGGTGAATTTGTCGGATTGAATTTTTTTGTTTGTGTTAACCAATGTTTTAGGACCGCACAACGAACCGGTCGTTTTAGCGGTTCACTGGTTAGACTGCCTATCTAGTCTGACCGGATTTAGGAATGTGACGACATCATAAATAATAGAAAATTTAAAACTATACACATATATCTATCACAACAAAATATGAAACTACTTTATGTTTTTGTTTGGATATGTATTTTTAATAAAATATAAAGACTTTAAATAAATAAAATATGAAGTGTTGAGTACTAATGAATACAAAAATGAGATTTTGAAGGGAAAGTATTAATTAAAAATACTAACAAAATGGAAATATGGTCTGACCACCCAGTCTGGTTCACCTGGTCCACTAGCCCGATCAGTTTTGATGAAGAACGGTCAAAGAGGCCTAACCGGATCGGTTCAATGCCCTGTTCCTGGTCCAACCGATCTGGCTAGTTAGGCGATTCCAGTTTTGAAAACACTGAATAAATTAACTACTGCTCCGACTGTTGCACTTTGACAAAATCATTAAGAAACAAAATGTATGTTAAAGGAACTTAAGGAACTGTGTTAAACGGCCCAAGGTGTCCACCATTCTTCTTTTGTAACATTTATCTAGACGAGTTTTGATTGTATTCATTTCCATCTCTCGTATGCTACTAATCTATTATAAGGGAACGGTATTCTCGTATATCTAATTCGGTTAAAACCTTCTGTATTTTAAGGTAGCAACATATTTTGAGCCAAGATATTGTTTAGAGTTAACTGCCATTTTCGTCCCTATAGTTTGGTCACTTTGGCCATTTCAGTCCATTTTTCAAAAATGCGCCATTTTCCTCCCCGACGTTCTGGAAAGGTGCCATTTCAGTCCAAAAATCATAACCCAGTTAACTCGGTTTGTAAATAAGGACTGATTGTGTAAATTTGTAACATAAAGGACCATTTAAGTAAAATGTATAAATATTAATATAATTATAAAATATATAATATAAAAACACCACCACCACTAGCCCTGCCACCACCACCACTCCGCTGCCACCACCACCGCCACCACAGCCACTGCCACTACTGCCACTACTGCCACCACCACCGCCACCACAGCCACTGCCACCACCGCCACCACAGCCACTGCCACCACCATCAACGTCATCATCGTCATCATCTGTTATCATCATCATCGATCATCATCGCGATCTTCATCATTAGACCTTCATCACCATTGCCGCCGCCTGCAACTCACTGGAAAAACGGCACCCCCACCGTCGCCGGTTCTCTCTCCCGCCTCCTTCTCTCTCTCTCTCTCTCGTCGTTGTCTCTCTCTCTCTCTCTCCGACTTTCTCCCTCTCTCGTCTGATCTGTGAGATGTGGAGGGGTGTGTGGTTAGTTTGGTTCGTGGGGGTGTGGGGTGTCGGAAAGATGGCCGGATTTACTCCAGTCACCGGAGTAGAGAGGTAAAGGTGACGGTGGTGGTGATTGCAGAGCATAGAGAGAGAGAGTGGTGGCAGTGGCTGTGGTGGCGGTGGTGGCTGTGGTGGCGGTGGTGGTGGTGGCGGTGGTGGCGGTGGTGGTGGTGGTGGCAGCGGAGTGGTGGTGGTGGCAGGGCTAGTGGTGGTGGTGTTTTTATATTATATATTTTATAATTATATTAATATTTATACATTTTACTTAAATGGTCCTTTATGTTACAAATTTACACAATCAGTCCTTATTTACAAACCGAGTTAACTGGGTTATGATTTTTGGACTGAAATGGCACCTTTCCAGAACGTCGGGGAGGAAAATGGCGCATTTTTGAAAAATGGACTGAAATGGCCAAAGTGACCAAACCACAGGGACGAAAATGGCAGTTAACTCTATTGTTTATCTTGGGCATACGCTGCAATGTGTCCTGCATTGCGCATATCACTTGCAGCCGAAGACGAAAACAGACCACCCTCTGGGGACTGCAGTGCCGATATTGATGTTAAAGTCTCCATTAATTTGGGGCCAAAAACGGTTTCAACCAATGAACTTGTGGTGAGTTGGCTTATACCCTCTCATGGTGCCTGTAATGCGTTGAATCGGGTAACAGGTTAAATGGGCTCAGGTGTGAGATTAAATATATAAATATAATATTTAATCTTGTAGCCTATATAATCATTTATATTATATTAGATCAAAATATATTAATAACCTATTAATAATTAGTTGGTAATTGTTGATGGACCATATTACCCTTATTAACTAATTGGGTTTCCTCTTGGGTGTATAAATAAGGGGCTTATTAGAGAGTTAAAGGGTTACACACATTACACAATCAAACCCTCATAACATCATTATTTTCGTGACTCTCTCCCCATAACCGAAACCTCCCTATTTCGGTTTCATCACCATCATTAACTTACACCCTAAGGAGGAACCAGATCATCCTGACAATCATGTCGAACTCAATGGCTGCATCTCTGACTGGATTCTCTGCTGGCCTGTCTGCTGTAACAGGTATTATTCATGTTTTCCATTACATTTAAACAGAACTGATCCAACATGTGGTATCAGAGCATATGTTGATAAACCAGTTCTGTTTTCGTATCCATTATTCTGGGATCAAAAATCTGGAAAACGGAAGTTTTTGAAGTCATTAAAATCACGGCTGATTTCGAGTTCTAATGAGACGAAATCACTGTTTCGGAAAAGTATGATTGACAAAATTGACTCGAAATCGTAATGGGTAACTTAGTATCCGAAATCTGTTAACTAAAATCTTAAAATTCAGGTTTCGGATCCCAGAATTATGTTTTAAATTTTTTAGGGTTCATCATAATGTTCTAAGAAAACTCGAAAATTCCCTAAGATTTGGAATATAATTCGGATTAGTGGGTGTTTTACTGTTTTTGATCTGAATTTTATCTACTAAAAATTTCGGAAACTGTTAAAAGATAATCAGTTATTATTTTCAAAATCTTTTGATAAGTTTAGATCAGCATTAAAACAGGAAACATTATCCCACATTCCCTAAAATTTCGAGTTTTCAGTTATCATCACAAAACAGCTGTTAATAAGGTCATAACTCGAGACCATGAGGTTGCTACTCGAGACCATGAGGTTGCTACTCGAGACCATGAGGTTGCTACTCGAGACCATGAGGTCACTACTCGAGACCATGAGGTTGCTACTCGAGACCATGAAGTTGCTACTCGAGACCAAGGTTGCTACTCGAGACTAAGGTTGCTACTCGAGATAATAACGCTACAACTCGAGACTAAGGTTGCGACTCGAGACCTCATAACTAATTCGAGATCTCAAAACTCAGTCGAAACCATGACTCGAGACCATGACTCGAGACCTCACTCGAGATCTCAAAACTTAGGCTGTTTAAATGTGAACTAAAAAATACTTGGTTTGCTATTAAAAAATACTCGATCCGCGCTAACAGGTGGTTTGCTATTAAATACTTGGTTTTGTTAACACTCAATTAATTTATCAGAATCAGATAATTTTTTGCAAAACCAAAATAGCTTTACTTGAATGAGCTTCTGATGTATTAATTCTGGCCAAAGCTGATTTAATACATCTATTTATTGTTCAAGTATTATTAAAGCTATGTTAAGTATGCATTACAAACGTGAAATGTCTTAATTCTGGCTAAAGCTGATTTAATTCATTTATGTTTAGCATGCTTGACAAGTGCATAACTAGAGTGATTGTCTCATTTCTGGCCAAAGCTGATTTGTCACGATTACTTTGCACACATACTTAAATGATTACACTTCTGGCCAAAGCTGATTTGTCTTCGTTTAAGTAGAATTTTAACTAAGTCTATTATTTTTTGATGTTAGTAATAGACATTATCACAGCTTCATAATTAAAATGGTCATTATTTATGCCTGCCTTAGTATAACAAGCCCATTAGATCACATTAGGACTTCTTCTTTTGTATCATAACTTGCTCATCTTATTTCCACTATCAGCACCCAATTGCGGGATTCCACCTTTGACTGGTGATAACTTTGCTGAATGGAAGGATGCCCTCATGCTTACTCTAGGATTGCTAGACTTTGATTATGCTTTAAGAGAGAATAAGCCAGCGGACCTTACCGCTACAAGTACTGCTGCTGAGCAGATAGTCCATGATAAATGGACTAGGTGTAACCGCATGTCTCTCATGTTCATGAAGCAGTCCATTCATAACTCAATCAGAGGGGCCATTCCTGATTCTGAAGATGCTAAAACCTATTTGGCTTCTGTGGAGAATCAATTCAAGGGAACATCAAAGGCACACGCAAGCACTCTTATCCTCAAGCTGGTGACAACTAAATATGATGGGAGGAGCGGCATTCGCGAACACATCATGATGATGCATGACATGGCCAATAAGTTGAAGGGCCTTGAGATGGAAATCAGTGATGGTTTTCTTGTTCACTTCATCATCACTTCGCTTCCTTCGTCCTATGAAGCATTCAAGATCAATTACAACACTCAGAAGGACAAATGGACGATGAGTGAGTTGATCGCTATGTGCGTGCAGGAGGAAGAGCGTATGAAGATGGATCGCACTACTGATGTTGCTAACTTCACCACCTCCAGCTCAAAGAAGAGGAAGAACTCTTATCAAAGAAAGGATGCTTCTAAGGTTCAAAAGCCAAATCCAAATCCTAATACAAGTACACCTTCCAGCTCTAAGAACTCCTTAGGCAAACCCTATTGCAAGTTCTGTAAAAAGACAGGACATAAGCAAAAGGAATGCCCTGACTTCAAGGAGTGGCTGGCTAAGAAAGGTAACGATTTTTTCATGATACTTGAGTCCTTTAATTTAAATGTTCCTGCTAATTCTTGGTGGTTTGATTCTGGTTCTATGGTTCATGTTACCAATTCACTTCAGGGATTCCTTACAATCCGGAAGCTGGGAAGAAACCAAAGAACACTTAAAGTTGGGGATGATCGGGAATTAGAAGTGAAGGCCATAGGAACATTACAATTATTTTTGAAAACTGGTTTATGTATTAAACTTTATGATACCTTATATGTTCCTGAGGTAACTCGGAACCTTGTATCAGGACCAAAGTTAGACATGGACGGTTTTGTCGTTTCTCATGGTCATCGCAAACTCTCTATTCTCTATGATTCCGTTGTTTATGGTACTGGCATTCTGGATGGTGGTCTCTATAGATTAGAACTAGATGATAATTTTTCCAAATCTTTGTTGTCATATAATATAAATGAATCACTCACAAAGATGGAAAAGAAACAAATTCGAGACTTAGAGACTTCATCTATGTTGTGGCATCAACGTTTAGGCCACATCTCAAGAGAACGATTAAATCGTCTCGTAAAGGATGAAGTCTTACCTCCTCTCGATTTCACTGATTTTGGAACATGTGTCAAATGTCTTAAAGGCAAAATGACATCAGCGAATAAGAAAGGTGCCACTAGGAGCTCTAATTTATTAGAACTCATTCACACTGACATTAGTGGTCCCTATCAAATCGCTGGCATCACAGGACATACTTCATTTATCACTTTCATTGATGATTATTCTCGTTACATGTACTTGTATCTTATAAAGGAAAAGTCTGAATCTCTTACAACTTTTTAAAGATTATAAAGCTGAAGTTGAAAAGCAATTAGATCGTCAAATTAAAGTTGTGAGATCAGACAGAGGCGGTGAATATTATGGAAGACATACTGATGTGGGTCAAGCTCCTGGTCCATTTTATGAGTTTTGTAAGGGCCAGGGGATTGTGAACCAATACACCATGCCTGGTACACCTCAGCAGAACGGTGTCGCTGAACGAAGAAATCGTACCCTTATGAACATGGTGCGCAGTATGTTAGCCAACACTAATTTACCATTATTCCTCTGGACTGAAGCGTTAAAAGCAGCTGTTCATATACTCAATAGAGTTCCTTCTAAGTCTGTCCCTAAAACTCCTTATGAACTTTGGACAGGAAGGAAACCGAGTCTTAAATATATGAAAGTATGGGGCTGCATTGCTGAAGCAAAATTATATAATCCTTTCCTAAGGAAACTTGACCCTAAAACAGTTACCTGCTTCTTTATCGGGTATCCTGATCATTCAAAGGGTTATCGTTTCTATTGTCCTTCCCATGTCACTCATATTGTTGAAACCAAGCGTGCTGCGTTCCTGGAGGATTTCAAGGTCAGTGGGAGCAGTACCAACCCTTACGAAGAATTGCAAGAAGTACAAGACGCGGGGGGGAGAGACTCGTCGCTTACCATTACTCCGTTTACTCCTCTTGTACCCCATGCAACTGCACCTGAAGCCACTGCACAAACTCCATCTCCACAACCAGAACCCATCATACCTCATAACGAAGGCACATCAAACGCTCAAAACCAAGACAACGCTGAACCCGCAAATCAGCTCAGGAGGTCATCTAGGCAGAAACGGCCTACTAATTGGGATGATTACGTTACCTACCTGACTGAAATGGATGCTGGAAAGCTCAATGATCCTATCTCTTATAATGAAGCCATTAACAGTGATCAGTCTTCTGAATGGAACAAAGCAATGATTGATGAGCTTGAATCCATGAAGAAAAATGACGTTTGGGATTTGGTAGAATTACCCAACGGTGTCAAACCTGTAGGTTGTAAGTGGGTGTTCAAAACAAAACTGGATCCGAATGGGAACGTTGAACGCTATAAAGCGAGATTGGTTGCAAAGGGCTACACTCAGAAAGAGGGAATTGATTATCAAGAGACGTTTTCACCTGTCTCTCGTAAAGATTCATTAAGGATCGTTATGGCCCTAGTAGCTCATTTTGATTTAGAGCTACATCAGATGGACGTCAAAACTGCTTTCCTTAACGGAGACTTAGACGAAGATGTTTACATGAAACAACCTGAAGGCTTTAAACCTGAAGGTCAGGAGCATCTAGTCTGTAAGTTGAAGAAATCCATTTATGGGTTAAAACAAGCATCACGTCAATGGTACCTCAAGTTTGATGAAGTCATGAAGAGGCAAGGTTTTATGAAGAATCAAGTGGATCAATGCACCTACCTCAAGATGAGTGGGAGTAATTTTACTATACTTGTCCTTTACGTAGATGATATTCTATTGGCAAGTAATAGTTTAGACATGTTGCATGAGTCGAAGCGGTTACTCTCGCATAACTTCGACATGAAGGATCTCGGAGATGCTTCTTACGTCATTGGCATCGAAATTCACCGAGATAGACACAAAGGGATCTTAGGATTGTCTCAAAAGACTTACATAGATCGTGTCCTTACACGTTACAACATGCAACAGTGCAACCCTCCGTCGCTCCAGTAGTTAAGGGAGATGTTTTCGATTCATTCCAGTGTCCGACAACAGAGGTTGAAAAGGAGCAAATGAGCCAGATACCTTACGCGTTAGTAGTCGGGAGCCTGATGTATGCTCAAGTCTGTACTCGCCCAGATATCGCTTATATTGCTGGAATGCTAGGCCGTTATCAGACTAATCCTGGCCTAGATCACTGGAAAGCAGCTAAGAAGGTCCTCAGATATCTGCAAGGGACGAAAGACTATAAACTGACTTATAGAAGAAGTGATCACTTAGAAGTGGTAGGTTATTCTGATTCTGACTTTGCCAAGTGCAAAGATGACAAGAAATCCACTTCGGGCTACATCTTTATGTTAGCAGGCGGACCTATCTCATGGAAGAGTCATAAACAACAGTTGACTACAACTTCCACAATGATGGCAGAATACATTGCTGTTTACAACGCAACCTGTCATGGAATGTTGCTTAGAAATCTGATCACTGGACTCAAAATCGTTAATTCCATTTCTAGACCATTGAAGCTTTACTGTGATAACTCAGCTGCCGTTAGTTTCTCGAACAGTAACAGTTCGACTGGAGCTGGTTTATATCTCGATACAAAATACTTGTTCGTACGTGAACGAGTTGAGGAAAATAATCTTTGTATTGAGTATATTAGTACTAAAGATATGCTAGCGGATCCGATGACTAAAGGTCTCCCACCTAAAGTTTTCGAAGAACATGTATCGAATATGGGACTTACTAAAGACCTTATTTAATGGCATATTGTACTAGCTTATGTTTTAATTAATAAAATTTCCTCAGTTTGATTTTGTATGTCTCTAACATATGTTTTGCCGGTGTAATGACATATAGACAAATATAAATACAAATCAGACGCTAAAGGGCTTATACATATTTTGATCGTAACTATTAGGTTTTAAATTGAGGCTATAGTATGATTAATGGGAGTCCTGAGTCGAATGATGATTCAACGGCTGTATTTCTCTGCTATAGTTCTTGGTTTAAAGCTAAAATGAGTGTTAACTCCTGGCCAGGCTTACCTAATACTCATGATAAATGATTACTTGGCTAAGTGGGAGAATGTGAGATTAAATATATAAATATAATATTTAATCTTGTAGCCTATATAATCATTTATATTATATTAGATCAAAATATATTAATAACCTATTAATAATTAGTTGGTAATTGTTGATGGACCATATTACCCTTATTAACTAATTGGGTTTCCTCTTGGGTGTATAAATAAGGGGCTTATTAGAGAGTTAAAGGGTTACACACATTACACAATCAAACCCTCATAACATCATTATTTTCGTGACTCTCTCCCCATAACCGAAACCTCCCTATTTCGGTTTCATCACCATCATTAACTTACACCCTAAGGAGGAACCAGATCATCCTGACAATCATGTCGAACTCAATGGCTGCATCTCTGACTGGATTCTCTGCTGGCCTGTCTGCTGTAACAGGTATTATTCATGTTTTCCATTACATTTAAACAGAACTGATCCAACATCAGGTTGAATCGGCTCATCTTTAGCAGAGGTCAAAACATGTTGGTTGTGGTTTATTTGCAAACACTTTTGTGTCATTACTTATGGAAAAATTATAAATGGTTCACGAGTTAGTTATGATTACAAAAAAATTAGCCCATTTGACCCGTTCCCTTTTTAGTTATTTTCTTTTACTTGACCCGTTCTCCTTTTAGCTAATTTTTCTTTTATTTGACCCGTTCCGGTTTTTGCTAATTTTCTATTATGTGACCCATTTGAGCTTAAAAACCCCACATGGAACCATTAACAAGTAATTGGGTCGAAGTTGCAAACTCTAATAAAATTGTTCTCTAAATTTGGTCTTATGTGTGCTTCTTGTGATTTTTATCAGTAGCGTCTCCAAGAAACAACAAAGAGTGCAAACCTTCGGCTGAAGAGACCTCTAAAGCGGAAAAGAGGATCGCAAGCACTTCAAATGGTGTTAACATAACATCATCTTCAAGTGTTAATGAATATACATACAAAGAGTGAAACAATGAGCATGTTAGGAGGACCAAAAGGCGTAAAATTATGAAGTATTTATGTTTCTTGGCGTTTTGAGTAGTTGCTTGCATAACATAAAATGTTTATTTAAATAGAAGAAACCATGAGGATTGAAGATCGAATTTAGTCGGGTAAATGAGGTGGGGTTTTTTTGATACTGGTGGTAAGAGGACAGTAGCAGCAGCAAAACACTCATTGGTGTGGATAACATATAGTGTCAACGGTACGTGTAACACTTGTACAGTGGTGATTTCATATTTGCGCGTCTTGTTTAAAACATGTTTTATAATCAATATTGTATAATAAAATATTTACATCTTCACTTTGTTGTATCTTTCTATACAAAGTTGTGATTTATATCGTCTAATGTTATTATGATCACGTTTGTTTAATCTGGTTTGTTAATGCTATTCTGATTCTTTAAAATTCTATGTAAAATATGGGTAAAGAACGAGAAAGTTTCAATTGAGGATCACAATATAAAACTTTTGTATTTATTTGTTTATTTTTCTATCTTTTAAAGGTCAAACTACAAGAAAACGATTACATTAGATACCTCTATTAATAGAAAATTTGACAAAAATATGAATAGTTGATAAATGAAATGATGGTCCACGTGCTTTTAGTCAATATCTATAGTCCATGATGAGCTTTTATGTTGTGTATTGGTTTAAAACATAGTTCGACCGGATTAGAACCAATAAAATCAAAACTGATGGAAGATAAAACTGTGTATATATCAATTTAACTTGATAGTAAGTGACATTTTAGTTACAAACTTGAAAAAAATGTTAATCATTGTTGCATTTCCTGAAGGTTTGGGTTTGTTGTCCGACTAATACCATATCTAGCATTTCAGAGTGTGGATTAATGAGAATCCGTTAGAAGGTGATCCGAGGTTAGAGCTTCATAGAGCACCTTCCAATGTTGGTCATTCGTGTTTGTGTTTTAGTTGTATAATATGTATTTACGAATATGCATGCTTGTGTGTTATATGCATGTAGAGAGAGAGAGAGAGAGAGAGAGAGAGAGTTTCTCGAGTTATACGGGGAGGAGAATTGGGTTGATTTGGCGGGCTGAAAATAGTTGGTTGTTCTCTGTCATCAGATAATGTGTACAACGTCAATGAAAATAGTTGTTCAAATATATTATCTTCACTTTATTTAAGTTGGTATAGTCACTTCATTGAACAAATAACTAACTATTTTACATTTATTGTTTATTTGGTTATTAACTAACACAATTTAAAAAAAAAATTATGCATAATTGTATCTTAATTGTGTATTTAGTGTGGTGTATATGAATCCATATCTCATGATTACCAATAATTATTTTAGATTGTTTTCAATTGATTAGCCAATTGTATTGTTAAAACAAAGAAATTGAAAAACTAATAAATATAATCGACACGTAGAATAAAAGGAGCGTCATGATCGTAACAAATATGAACTAGGACATGCGTTTAGCACGAAGATGCATTTAGCACGAAGAAAGTACAAGTGGAAGCTAACATGCGACATCCGGTCACATATAACACGGAATTTATGTGACTAAAGTAATTTACACAAAAAATCAGGTATATAAAAATGGATTCGTGTATCTCATGGCCATAGACGTATTACTCTAACATGGTTACTTGGTTATAAAGGTCTAGCGTACCTGGAAGAATGACTAATTTTAGTTCATTCACATGTCGTTATGCATATCGCGTTAGTTATAATATGTCTGCAACATTTTCTTTAATTATTTTTTTAGTTTGTATATGCGAGGTCTTTCCGTACCCTAGACTCAAGATATAATTTATTAACCACATTGCTAATGGCACATTATCCATATAGGGTCACACACTAAGAACTTACACTAATTAAACATGTACATATGAACATAAAGAACTCACTAAATTTGTGTGTTTTACATTAATACGTATACGTTTATACCGATGAGGAGTAACCAATACATATTAGAAATATGCGTCTCTTAAGTGGCGGATCCAGGAATGCTTTTCACCAGGTTCCTTTTTGTAGATTCTCACTAATTCTCACTATTTTTTTCTAAATCATACAAGGTTTCAACTAAAAAATTTCCAAACCGAGGGGGTTCCTGGGAACCCCCAAAACACCCCTGGATCCGCCCATGGTGTCTTTTTTATGTAAAGACATATATACATACATATATATATATATATATGTGTGTGTGTACGTGTCTATATATATGTAAAATACATTTTCATAAAAAGAGTGATCTCTTTTATAAAATTTGTTGGAATACATATTACACACTAGATAAGGTTTATAGATGCCTCAAATGCCAACTTGGACCGAAAAAGAAGTCAATGACTTATTTGTTTAAGGTATACTAGTTTAAGATCCCGCGAGTTTCGCGGGTGGCTTAACACAAACATATAATATCTACCGGCATTGAAGTCCATGTATGAACTATAATATCCTCTCAATCCGACAGAGCCATATCCGACACATCGCCTTCATAAAGATCGCTTTTTATAACCTACTTTAATCTTTTCAACCCGTCAACCCCGCAAGCATGTTGCAACACGTTTTTTGTAGAATAAAAAGAGACAGGGGCTGGAACTTCTATCCAACTGCAAACTCGCCTCTAAACTTCCTTCGCAAATTCGCATTCAGCCAAAAGATGGTCTGAAGTCTCTTGCGTGTTTGCCCATTCATTTGAAGTCGGAAACACTTAATGTAATGAAAATACATGAAATGCATATAATTGTAATACTTAGAATATAGCATTACTCCAAAACCTCTTACCAAGTATTGTGTCATCTTCATTCACTAAGCATGGTCCAATCTACCATTAAAGATTAGGAAAAAGAACAAAACAATCTAACTGCAGAAACAACAGAGCACGTAGCCGACACCGATCCCTAAATCGCTGCTCAACGTTTCAATTCAAGACTCCAAAACTGCCATCGTTATCGGTTGCCACTCACCATCGCCCAAACTCGTCTGGTTCAATTCCTCCGCTACCACTCACCGTCATCGTCACCAACCGACCACTCTACTACCACAACATTCTCTTCCTTATCTCGACTCTCGTTCCTCCCTTCTACGTCTTCATCGAACTCTTCTTCTCTACATACTTTACTGCATATTCAACTAAAAGTCAAATTTTCTCATGCTAATAATCGCAATTGCTACTTCGAGGTAATGCACAAGTCACATATTAAAACACAATAGGTAGAACATGATTGCTGAACATAACATGTTGCGAGCAAACCTGATGAAAATAAGCTTGCTTCATTAATGCCATCCCAAAACATGACCTTTATCTCTCAAGGTTATTAAATAAAAAAGGATTTTTAACAACAAAAATTTTTTTATTGATTTTTTTACTGGGTGTATTAGAAAAATTGATTGACTGATGACCTATTGATCAAACTTTGTTTGCTTTGAAAATCCATTTCTTATAGATTTGAATGGCAAAAAAACTATAAAAAGAAATTTAGCACAAGAAAGTGGTTTTTGTTCTTGATGTTTCTATGATAAGTTTTAAAAGTGGTCATAAATAACTAAAATCAAATGTGAAAAAATTCATACCTGGCAGGAAATGACCACACTTAAATGAATATGACCAACACGAAACTAACCAGCTTCAACACGTCGCTCCGGTTATCTCATCACTGTTAGTTTTAAATATAAACATGTAAAGGGATCCAGAATACTTAAAGATATGTCTACTCATCATCTACCTTGAACAATAAACATGCAAAAAACACTCACGATTGAATAATTCCATATGGCTTTTAATTTTGTTGATATTTTATAGGATTATTTTAACTTTTTTATTGGTCAATACTATAGTGTTAACAACGTTGTTCCTGCTAGATAAGCATAAGATGGAGTGATGGACTAATGTATAGTGTTGCAAGAATCAGGTTCATGTAGTTTTCTGCGTTAGAATTGCTAACTGAAAAATAGAACAAATTTTATCACATCTGTTAAACTAATAGCAAATATGAAAGGTTCAAAATTAAAATTACAAAAGCAAAAATAGTGGCAAGCTGACTTTCAGATTAGTAGAGTTTATACAATTAAATTTCGTAAAACGGTCGGGACCGAGGTCGTAAGAGGCAACTTTTTAAGTGGATTACAGATTCAAAATGGACACTAATTTCAGTTAAAAATACGCAAAAGAATCAAACATACCTGTATGAGAAGATTAGATAGCAGACGTTGATCAACTCCATTAGTTGCGTAAATGAAAAAGATGCGACTTCAAATTTAAAAACTGCAAATTTCACCATACTAACCTCCGATATAAGTTGCGTAGGCACGACCATTGTAAATCGTTACCAATCACAACCCGATTCAAGCACCACAGCGCTATAAAAAATACGGCATCAATTGTCTTGTTTATCACTGCATCGTTGTTGTCGTTGTCTGTTGGTCGTCTCTTTATGACAAAGGCACATATATCCGAAAATAATAAGGCGGGTCTGCAAAATTTAACGGATCCTTACACCATGGGATCCAGAGGCAACCAGTGATCTTGAATTTGTAATATGAGACTCAATTAATAACAAAGTTCATACCAATACTTTCTAGTGGCTGCAAGGATTTTCATTAGGTGCCTTACTCCCTCTTCTTATTCAACAATGTAAGGATAGTTCCGGCAAAGACCTTCATAGGCTTCAAGATATGCATCATTGTCATGTTCGGATAATTATCAAAACAAAAACCTGGATAAAAGCAAATATCATGAAATAACACGATTTTGTAATTAAAGTAGAAACTACATGTTATATATAAAAGTTATGGGTCAACCAAACCTGACCCGACCAGTTTTGACCCATTACCCAACTTTCCCCCAGCTCGCACACTTTGCAACCCAGCTCGCACACTTTGCACCCTATACCAAAACACAACATTCGCAAATGAAGTGTCATCGGTGATCATTGCGTTAATGCAGTATATGTGGGCATAAATAAGTCAGTAAGTGCATCTTCTTCTTTTAGATTGTGTACAATTTGTTACTTTCTTTTATACACTTCTTTATTGGAAAAGGTGAATCACAGTTGAGGTAAACTTAGTATTCTATATTTCTATTTAAGCCCATACAAACATTATATTCAAAGAACGTCTTTTAATCAGTTAAAGATTGAATTAGCAGCAAAGGGTTTTCATACAAAAGCTCTCTATACCACCTTTATTTGTAGAATATGTAATATTAAAAAGGTAATATTACTATATGTTAGGTTCAACACCCCATGTGACAGTGGGCTCAAAAACTATGATCAAACCTTGTTTGTACAAACAATAGAAGTGGCTATTGTGCAGGTCTCAGTGTTTTTCGATGCCAATCGCTACCGAAAATACCCAGTATGGTACTGGTATTTGAAGGTAAAACTGGTACCAAAAAAGCAAAATGTCGGTGCCAAACCGGTACCGAAAATCAAGTCGGTACCGGTTCCGAATAGGTATCCGATACCATTTGCTCATCCCTACATAACACAAAACTTAAGGCGTGTAAAGATGTAGTCACTCCAAATTCACGAATATAGATTCAAAGATATAAGATAAATGACAGGATTCATGCATTGAACCGCTTTCATTCTAGCAACTATGATTGTGATTCGAGTTCTTTTTTTTACTAAAAAAGATAAGATAAAATTCATATTAAATGTATCAATTTGAAGGAACTCTTATAGCCTTTTTTATATATTTTTTGATTAAACTGATTCCTAAATATCACTTCTGAATGATGTGGAGTAAGAGTAATTATATTTAAGAATTAAGATTTTCATACAAAATGTAGGTCACATAATACACATCCAAACACCCTGCAACACTTTTGGAAATAACATAAAAAGAACCCCAAATCAGAGGTTAACATAGCCATCAGAAAACAAAAACAAATTTAACATTGGCTTCACTCCTAAGTCCTAACACATTTACCATTTCATCAAAAACCTAGAAGACCTCACACAAAGTATATATATTTTTGAAACAAATAAACATCATATCAATTTTACATTTTGCTAGTTCTCAATCAAATATTGGAGTAGAGACCGCAAATCATAAAGAAACACACCTTATTCATATAAATAGTTTAACCTTGACTTGTACATTGGCAACAATAAGCAACATAAACCTAATAAGAACAAATATAAACACACCAGTAAACATAGATGAAAAAAAACCCCGAATAATCAGATTAAAAACAAAACAACAACAATCTCATCATAAACGAAAATATCTAAATCGAATCACAACACCAGTAATCTACAATTGCGGTGGAAACATGAAAATATGGAATTTCAATCGAAATAAGAAAACGTATTCATTTAACTGAAACCCTATATCTGAAAGGATATTAAAATTGAAATAAAAAAAACCACAGTCAATACAAATCGTACCTATGATTTGAAAAACGAATAACGAACATGAAAATTTATGAGCGTACCTTTTTCTTGAATGATAAGAAGAGTCTGCGGTGGAATTGAAACTGACAAAAGGAAAAAAGTAGATGAAGAGATTGTTGATTGTCATCAAAGATAGATCTCTAAATCGTCGATTTGAATATTGCAGAGGAAAACGGCTCAACCATTTAGGGTTTGAAGAGAGAAATTAGAAACTAATTTGTCGCCATCATCCTCATCACATTGCCATCCTCAAAATCAGATGAGCACGTGATTTACTATCCTCTATTGAAAAGTATTCATCATCGATATGAGATGAATCGCTGATGTCCATATGGCTAAGATTTAGGGTTTTGTGTGAGATTGATTGAGAGAAAATATGGAAAGCTTAAAGATTAGAAGAAAAAAAATACCTTTTGCTTGTTGCTTTAGACTGAGATCTAGGTTGTGATGGAAGAGATAGATACAGCAATGGATGTAGAAGATGATGGGCATAGGAAAGATGAATAAAAATTATGAATCGTACCATGGAAGGAAGAAGGAGGCGTTGTTGTGTGAGATAAGAGAAAAGTTTTTCCCTCCTAAACCAAAAAAAGATGGTTTAAGCAAATGCCAGGTGGCAATTAAAGGATTAAAATAAGGCCAAGTGGCACCAAAGTGTTTTGTTTTAATATAGATAATAGATGTAAACTCTATTGTACAAGCACACACATGTCTTGATTGGATAAGTTGCAAGTTGGCAACACAAGACCCTAAAGTGGTCCCCACGAAAATACATACAAACACTCAAGCAAAATACACACAATTAAGGAAATAACCAAATCAAACAAATGCTATTATATAATTAACCAAAATAAAATATAAAACTAAAAGCATATGTTTAGTGTTTAATCAACAACAATTTGGCAAATCTATGCTAAACATTTCGAAAGTGTTTAATCGTCATAGAACAACACCTAATTTATATAATATTTTACAAATAAAGATTAACCTAAATAGAATGTAATTTTTTTCTAAACATAATTTAGTTACCGTTGAATTTCATATTCTCATATAACTTGCATCTTTAACATTTTTAAATAGATGTGTGGTTATGTTTACTTTTTTTTCAATATTTCAATATAATTTTATTGAAAACGTAGTTGTATTTAAAATAAAAATTATTTTTTATCCAAAATCATAACGAATACCATATCGTATTGCTACCGGTGTTGTAGTGAAACCATAGCTTACTGACCAAACATTGATACTGATATAATTTTTTTATAGTTTTTGATCGATGTAAGTCAGTCTAGGTATCTTCTGGTATGTTTGCACTAATGGTACCAGACCAATTTGTGTCTCTACCCCATTCCTGCCGCACCATGAGGGAACTCTACTAGTTGCATAAATTAAACAAATTTTATGAAACTTTTAGCTTGTCCTACGATGATGAAAATGACCATCCATCACCTCGCATTACAAGTGTCCTTATTGTCTTGCTCATGATTATTGTTACTTGCATGGGAAAGCTTTATTGGGGTTACTCGTAGGGTTAATTTTACCGATAATTTCTGAAATTTTTTCGTTCAAACTTCGCTACTGGTATGTTTCCTACAATTATTCATCACATGCTTGACAAATCTTGTGAAGTAGTGAGTTGTGAAAAATATTCTCAACTAGGAATATTACCCGCCGCAATGCGGCGGGTGGCATTATATATATATATATATGAATATATATATATATATAGGGTAAGGCTAGGTACAAAACCCTAAAAGTTTGAGAAAACCCTAGAAAACCCAACCTCCCGACTTTTTTTTTTTGAAAAAATAACACATGTAATATACATGTTTTTAGGAGTTTTGAGCCAAAAAAATCAAAAAAGCGCCGAGTGGTTTTTTTTTTAAAAAATAAAAAAGTTTCAGCACTTTTTTGTCTAACACATGTTAGTGATGAAAGTTGCTGAAACTTGTTTATTTTTTTTAAAAACATCCACTCGGCGCTTTTTTGATTTTTTTGGCTCAAAACTCTTAAAAACATGTATATTACATGTGTTATTTTTTTCAAAAAAAAAAAGGTCGGGAGGTTGGATTTTCTAGGGTTTTCTCAAATTTTTAGGGTTTTCTATCTAGCATTGTCCTATATATATATATATATATATATACGATCGCTAAAATGAAAACCACCTCTAGTTGTAAGAACCATGGGAACCACTTTCTGGCCCTTAGATCAACTATATGGATGGATGTGATTAAAAGTAATTAATATTAATATTAAAAGCTTTTTGTATTATTATGTCTTTATATTATAATCCAAAAGGTTATTTAAGTAAAATCACTCTATTTTGTCTTTTTATATATATTAATTTTAAATTACCTTTTTTGTCTTATTCATTAATTAGTCTTTTACTTAATTATTTTTTATTTATAAACAAATTTTTTTTGTAAAACAATTTTTTGAAATCAAATTTTTATTATAATTTTTTAATTTTTAAGATTTTTAAGCCCGGCCTTTTCACGCCTCGTTTTTTGACGCGCCGTTTTTTCGCCCGGCTATTTCACACGTCGTTTTTTCAACGCGCCGTTTTTACGTTTTACGCCCCGGTTTTTTACGTTAACGTTTTTTTACACGCGCCGGTTTTTTACGTTAACGTTATTTACGTTTTACGCGCCGGTTTTTTGCGTTTTACGTCCCGATTTTTTACATCAACGTTTTTTTACGTTTTATGCACCGATTTTTTATGTTAACGCTTTTTTACGTTTTACGCGCCGGTTTTTTACGTTAACGTTATTTACGTTTTACGCGCCGGTTTTTTGCGTGTAACGCCCCAGTTTTTTACGTTACCGTTTTTTTACGTTTTACGCGCCGGTTTTTTGCGTTTAACACCCCGGTTTTTTACGTTACCGTTTTTTTACGTTTTACGTGCCGGTTTTTTTACGTTAACGTTTTTTACGTTTTTATGTTTTACTAAAAAAAATTTACGTTTTACGATTTACCTAAAAACTTTTAACGTTTCACGGAAAACTTTTTACGCTTTACGTAAAAACTTTTTACGTTTTACGTTTTTACGTGAAAAAGTTTACGGTTTAACTTTTTTTTTACACAAACGTTTTTTTTTTTGCGTAAAACTTTTTACGTTTTACGTTTTTTCGTTTTATGTTTTACGTTTTACGATTTTACGTTAAAAAGTTTACGTTTTTACGTTTTACGTTAAAAAGTTTACGGGTTTAATTTTTTTTTTTACAAAAACTTTTGACGCAACATGAACACACCCAGAAAACGCAAACTCGGTAGGTGTCTCTGATAGATTGTTATCGTCATCGACCAGGGAAAAAATATAAAAAAACCAACAACATCAAAACAAAGTGTATCTCGAAAAAAAACGCGGTTTGGCTCAGATTTTCCGATTATCAAAAAGGCTGCAAAGTGGGGTTGCAGGTTCAAAAACCTACCCTCCGCCGTACTTGCCGCGCCATCGTCATCAAAATCTACAGTTTTTTTTTTTTTTGCATCATCGCCACCCCATCGATCATATCAAAAAACCATCAGATTCAACACATCAAACCCACATAGTTTACTGTTCAAAATCACCATAGAATCAAGAACACAGATCAAACACCCACCATTTTTCGTAGAGAGAGAAACACATATCAACTGCCAAAAAATCAAAACCCTATCATCAAAGATTCAAAAAAGCACCAGCAAGCCATTTTTTAACAGATCAAACCCTATCAACTGCCACAAAATTTCAAAATTAGCCCAAAAAATTCAAGAACACCCACCAAAAGAACACCCACAAAATTTCAAAATCAGCCACAAAATTTCAAAATCAGCCCAAAAGACATTAACAAATCCAGCAAAAAAACAAGCAGAAACCTTACCACTAGCTTATCCGTCAATCCTCACCACCACCACCACCGTCTCCGTCAATCCTCCACACCACCACCGTCGCCGTCCCCTTTCTCTCCACCACTGCCACAGTCGCCGTCGAAGTTGCAGGTGGGGTTTGTACCCACCGCCGTCTTTCGTTGCAGGTGGGGTCTGTGGGGGGCCCGGAGTTGCAGGTGGGGTTTGTACCCACCACCGTACAGCTCCGGCGATTACTGTATAGATGGAGGGGGGGTGTTTGGCTGGTGGTTGTCGCCGGAAAACAGGGGGCACCGATGAGATAGATGAAAAATATGAGATGTAGTTGAATTTTAAAGAGATGAGATGTTTTGTTGACGTCGCTGACCGGATCGGAGCTTTCCGATCTCCGATCTTTCTGTCATCGAGATGGTGGATTTGAAGAGAGAGAATATGGAGAGATTTAAAAATGTCTGGTATCATTAATGGAGTTTTATAAGGAGATATAATAAAGTTTTGAAGAGAGAGAATATGGAGAGATTTAAAATGTCTGGTATCATTAATGGAAGAGAGAGAGAGAGGGGGATTTGATGTTTTGGGTAAATGACCAATAAACCCTTTCTGTTGGCATATTCTGATTGGTTGAAAGTGGTTCTCGCAGTTCTTACAACTGAGAGTGGTTCTTATTTTAGCGGCTCCCTATATATATATATAAGTAGAGGATCCTGTAAAAAATGCTTAAAGTGTATTATAACACTATATATAATACTATATAACACCATATAAACATCGTATAACAATATGTAACATCATATAATACCATATAACACTATGTAACACTATATATCATTATATAACAAATATAACACTATAGGTTGTCTGATAGCATGTCTATGATAGATGTATAGTGTTATATTTGTTATATAATGATATATATTGTTACATAGTGTTATATGGTATTATATGGTGTTACATATTGTTATACGGTGTTTATATGGTGTTATATGGTATTATATATAGTGTTATAATACACTTCTCACACTTTAGACCCTTTTTACACTATCCTTACCCTATATATATATAGGGCATGGATGTATAGAAAACTTATTTGTACTAAGAAAACCTAAGAAACCCAATCTATGACCATTGATCAAGATCATCCAATGGCTCATAAAATTTGAAACCTTTTTGAATTAAATTAAATACATGATAAAGTCAATAAAGTTAGTTGAAGGGCATATGGGTAAAATTACATATGATATGATTACATTTGTCCAAAAGAAGTCAAAGTAAGTACAAACCATATATTAAAATATCTCTTTCTCTCTCTTCTTTAATTGTCACCATCACCATCAAACCATCATCATTCTCTCTCTTTCTTCTTTCTTCTTTTTGAGAATTCAAAATATCTCATTCTCTCTCTTCATTCTTCTTCTTCTTCTGTAAATTCACCATCATCATCATCATCATCATCCATTCTCTCTCTCTCTCCATGTTTCAAAATAAACACCAAGAACACATACAAGTGTGTGTGTGAGAGTTCAGGAGGTAGAGAGAGAGATTTAACAGAGAAGTCTCGCCGGAGAAGAAGAAGTCTCGCCTTAGAAGAAGAAGTCACCACCATCATCATCATCATCATCATCCATTCGCCGGAGAAGAAGAAGTCTCGCCGGAGAAGAAGAAAAAGGTGCTACGGTGAATCGCGAAACAAGATAAAAATAAGGTGCGACGGTGAATCGAAATCCCTAGATATGAGAGCAACATTTCAGTTGTTATCATCCGGTAAAAGTCACCGGAAAATGGAAGAAAACAAGAAGCAAGTGCAGAAGCAGATTTGAAGATGAACATGAGAGCGAAGCAGATTTGAAGATGAACATGAGAGAGAAGCAGATTTAGAGAGAGGAACAACAATCTTCATCGTGTTCATCTCGAACACCAAGAACACACGCACAAGTATGTGAGAGAGAAGCATGTTTGAACCTAATTTACCTTGATTTTAGATAGAGAGACAACAATCTTCATCGTGTTCTCGAACACCAAGAACACACACACAAGTGTGTGAGAGAGAAGCAGGTTTGAACTAATTTACCTTGATTTTTTTTGTTAAGGTTGTTGCTAATATGTTTTTGTGTGCTCAAAGTGGTCTAGTAATGGTAAATGTTTAGTAGTTACAGGTTTTTGTTTTTTGTATTAAAATCATGTTTATGTAGTAATGATCTCGTTCATTTTATATATAAAAAGTAGTTCTTTTTGCTGCTACATATGTTGTAACAATGTTACACATGTTACTTATGTTAAAATCAGCCCTTTCTTGGACACAAAAGGAGCTACACATATGTAACACATGTTTGTAACGTGTGTTACACTAGAGGTTTTACTTAGTAACCTTTTTTTGTTAAGGCTGTTGTTAATATGTTTTTGTGTGCACAAAATGGTCTACTAATGGGTAAATGTTTATGTAGTTTACAGGTTTTTATTTTTGTACTAAAATCATTTTTATTTTTTTTGATATTATCAGTTGTTCTTAGCTTACAAGTTGAAATGTTGAAATGTAATTTTAAATGGGTTGAAATTTATTTTAAATGGGTTGTTAGTTGAAATGTCTTGCTAGCATAATTAGCTACATATGTTGTAATAATGTTACACGTGTTACCTATGTTAAAACCAGCCCTTTCTTGGACACAAAAAGGAGCTACACATATGTAACACATGTTTGTAACGTGTGTTACACTTAAGGGTAACACATCTAAAACAATTGTTGTGGGGAGTACAACTGTCCAGTCTAGAAAACAAAAACAAAAGCTATACGACGTCAAACAAATACAAAAGGTTGTGCTAACATATGTTACATGTTTGTTTAGTGCTTGCAGCGAGGGAGTTGGTTCTACCGGATAGTAGTTGTTTGAAGTGTATGGTAACTGTTTACATATGTAACCTTTTTTTGGGTGGTTTTGCTTAGTTTTTTTTATGTGTGAAATGATGCAGATAAAAACTCAAAATTTGGGGAGTCTTCAAGTTCAGGGCATAATTGGGTAGAAGGTAACTAGTGTTAGTGATGTTACTACTATTGTTTTTTAATTAGTAAATTAAAAATACTGGACTGTAACTTGTGTTATTATGACTTGACCATAGCAGTTGCAGCCAAACGAGAAGGGATCTTGGCAGGAAGATGGAGAAACCGATGAAGAAGGGGAACAAGAAGTCGATGAAGGGCAGGTGGTGGGTACATTTAACGTTGTACAGAAGTTACCCTCTAGTGTAACACA
The DNA here is from genome assembly GCF_002127325.2 of Helianthus annuus. Classification (NCBI taxonomy): domain Eukaryota; kingdom Viridiplantae; phylum Streptophyta; class Magnoliopsida; order Asterales; family Asteraceae; genus Helianthus; species Helianthus annuus. Next base: position 45,828,725 of record NC_035436.2, on the reverse strand, counting down.
TGTTACAAACATGTGTTACATATGTTCAACCCCTTTGTTACCAAAAATTGGGGCTGCACATATGTAAGACATGTTTGTAACTTATGTTACACTAGAGGGTAGCACATGTATGATCATTTTTGGATCATTTGTATATATTTAAGTCTGTATAAACCTACAACATCGAAACCCCCAAAAGGTTACACATGTTATGACAGAATGGGAAATGTGTAGCAGCGTTCAATACTGTTGTTTCACTCTATAGTGTGTAACATGTGTGACATGGCGTTTGTCAGCAAAACATATAACTTGTAAGGTGATACGGTTGTATCTTTAAAACATGTTTACCTATAAATACTTACATGTTACAGGTTGTATCTTTAAAACATGTTTAAACTGGAAACTGGAAACACTTACAAAATATAAAGCAGAGTTACACAAGACGTAACATGTGTAAACTGGAAACACTTGTGTAACATTTTGGTGTAACACATGTTACATGTTGTATCTTAAAAAACATGTTTACCTATAAGTACTTAAAAAATATAAAGCATAGTAGGAACACAACTTTTAAGGATGTTACACACGTTGTAGAGAAGATGTTACATGTGCACACACAATTAACATGTGTAACATGGCGACAAGTGTCATGTGTGATCTTTTTTTGTTACCCTAGGGTGCTAAACGTATTACAACGTTCATAACGCACGTAAACTTATACTAACATCCATCCCTATGTCCACAGATGATCTAGAACATACTCCACATTACCATCTTTGCGAGTCTTCAAATGGCACTAAATTGTGGACACCGAATGTCAACGAGCAATATCATCCTATTAATGTTAAATCATACGTCACACCGGAAGAACTTCTTGCCATGTATAAGACTTATGACCAATATGCTGGGTTCAATGTAAAAAATATACATTAATGCAGTTTTTGTATCTACTAATAACATTGTTAATAACAACTCTAGGTACATATGTAACATGAAGTGTATCGTTTGTCCCTTTAATTCGTTACGCTAGTCTCATATACTTATAGTTACATATATTACTTGTTTGTTCATTGATATGACATTTTGGATGACGTAATGTTGTTACATATGTAATTTTACTAAGTTTAAATTGACACCAAAGGGACTGACATATGTAACACATGTTTATAACATATGTTACACTATGGGGCAACAAATGTAACACATGTATAGCTATCTTACACATGTTACATATGGTCTTCACAACAACATCCATCTTCACAACACATAGCAGCCAACCAAAAAACACACCATCGTCACCATGAAAACTTGATGATGCGTTTTAATCCTTCGGCGGGCTTCGCTTCTTGATAACCAACTTCATCTTGAACACAAAACATCTTTTCACCTGTGAACAAAAACAAGTAAACAAGTGTTACAAAGTTGATGTTTAAAAAAAACTGTTTTCATCCATTTGCAATAGAGACGTGTAAGTAGGTAAAAACCTGCTGTAACACGTGTTACATTTGATGTATCTTTACGTTGAGGAGGGGATTATAAAAAGAAAATGCACGTCTGAGTAAAAAGTTGTAACACGTGTTACAACAGTTGTTTACAGAACTTTCAAATAAGTGACAAGCCGGACGATAGCCAGTGGTACAAATGGATGTTTTGAAAAATCTAACACATGTTGCGTTGGATGTATCTTCAAGCTGAAGATGGATTATAAAAAGGAAAATGCACGTAAACTTATACTAACATCCATCCCTATGTCCACAGATGATCTAGAACATACTCCACATTACCATCTTTACGAGTCTTCTAATGGCACTAAATTGTGGACACCGAATGTCAACGAGCAATATCATCCTGTTAATGTTAAATCATATGTCACACTGAAAGAACTTCTTGCCATGTATAAGACTTATGACCAATAAGCTGGGTTCAATGTAAAAAATATACGTTAATGCAGTTTTTTTTATCTACTAATAACATTGTTAATAACAACTCTAGGTACATATGTAACATGAAGTGTATCGTTTGTCCCTTTAATTCGTTACGCTAGTCTCATATACTTATAGTTACATATATTACTTGTTTGTTCATTGATATGACATTTTGGATGACGTAATGTTGTTACATATGTAATTTTACTAAGTTTAAATTGACACCAAAGGGACTGACATATGTAACATATGTTACACTATGGGGCAACAAATGTAACACATGTATAGCCATCTTACACATGTTACATATAGGTGTTACATGTGTTACAACGTCAAGGTTACACATGTTACATATAGTTGTTGCATCCCAAAAAAAAATTGCCGTCACATCAACATCCGTATTCATCCAAAAATGGGCATACTAACAATGAAAATGAAAATAAAAATGAATTTTATATCAATAGTTGTAATGCTTCTAAAAAATGGTCTTCACAACAACATCCATCTTCACAACACATAGCAGCCAACCAAAAAACACACCATCGTCACCACGAAAACCTGATGATGCGTTGTAATCCTTCGGCGGGCTTCGCTTCTTGATAACCATCTTCATCTTGAACACAAAACATTTTTTCACATGTGAACAAAATAAGTACATCAATATTAGTTTCTATAGTTAAAACTTATTAATCTCCTATGTAACATGTGTAACGTGGCTATAGATGTGTTACCTCTCTAGTGTAACACATGTTACAAACATGTGTTACATATGTGCAACCCCCCTTTGTGTCCAAAAAAGGGTTGGGGTAACTACAAGTAACTTGGGTAACGTTTACTACATATGTAGCTAATTATCCCACCAAAAAAACATGACTTTTTATTTGTAAAATAAACGAGATATTCCGAATAAATTATGAAGTTTATACATTTTAACATTTAACAACCAATCTTAAAAAAACGTTTTAACATTTAAACTTACTATTACATTAAGTAAAAACCTTTTGTAACACGTAAAAAACCTAACACGTGTTGCATTGGATGTATCTTCAAGCTGAAGATGGGATTATAAAAGGAAAATGCACAACACTAAAAAAGTTGTAACACGTGTTACAACGGTTGTTTTAAGAACTTTCAAATAAACAAGTGTTGCAAAGTGGATGTTTTTAAATAACTGTTTAAATCAACGTAATAGAGATGTGTAAGTAGGTAATTTTCTTTTGTAACACGTGTTACATTGGATGTATCTTTACGTTGAGGATGGGATTATAAAAAGGAAAATGCACAGCTGAGTAAAAAGATGTAACACGTGTTACAACGGTTGTTTTAAGAACTTTCAAATAAACAAGTGTTACACCATGGATGTTTTAAAAAAACTGTTTTCATCCATTTGTAATAGAGACGTGCAAGTAGGTAAAAACCTGTTGTAACACGTGTTACATATGTGCAGCCCCGATTTTTTGTAACAAAGAGGTTGAACATATGTAACACATGTTTGTAACATGTGTTACACTGGAGGGTAACTTCTGTACAACATCAAAGGTACCCACCACTTGCCCTTCATCGACTTCTTGTTCCCATTCTTCATCGGTTTCTCCATCTACCTTCTTTCGTTATCGTTCTGTTTCTTTATCGTTCTGCTTTCGCTTATTAGCCAGCCTACCCGTCACGGACCTGGTCATTCTCCTCACTCTTGCAAATACAACAGCCATAGTAAATACATAATAACACAAGTAATATTTCCGGAGTTATTTAACACAACAAACAGGTACGAGATAGGTAACACATGTTACCTGAAACTGTATTCTGCACCGAAACTACACAATCGTCAACAACTATCTTCTTTTCGTCAAGCAACGCCCTCACTACAAAGTGTTACCTGAAACTGTATTCTGCACCGAAACTACACAATCACACTCTCTGATGCACTCGGGACGTTGCATTTTTCTGCACACACCTTTCCACCCTACGCCTTCACATTTTAACAAAAAATGCCCACATTCAGCTAATCCGACACTAAAAACACAATCTCAATACTAAATCTAACAACATTACCAAACCAAACCGCTTAAACAGAGAAAAAATAACATTTGAACAGTCCTAAACAAACAATAATCACAAATTAAAAAAGACTGAAAAAAACCAAAGAATCCAAACCAAATGACACCTAACCGAGTATAAAACCAGAGAATCCAAACCAAAATAAAACAAGAGAATCCAAAAAGACTGAACCATACTTGGACTGGATCACTAACTGGAAACCTGAACCGAGTCCCGATCTGCGGCTGACTCGAATCTGAACTGAGCTAAAATCAGAATCCCCACTCCGGTTGCCTGTAACACCGTCGTCGGCACCGACGGTTCGTCGGAGAACCTCCATCGCTGTAGACGAAGGCATGTAATCAGAATCCCCACTCCGGTTACCTGTAACACCGTCGTCGGCACCGACGGTTCGTCGGAGAACCTCCACCGCTGTAGACGACGGCTTGTCCGTCGTCCATCGTCGTCTTCTTCTCTCTCTTAAATCTCTCTCTCTACCTCCTGAACTCTCTCACACACACTTGTGTGTGTTCTTGGTGTTTATTTTGAAACATGGAGAGAGAGAGAGAGAATGAATGATGATGATGATGGTGAATTTACAGAAGAAGAAGAAAGAGATAGAATGATATATTTTGAATTCTAAAAGAAGAAGAAAGAAGAAAAAGGGAGAATGAAATGATGGGTAATAAATGACTTGATGGGATGGGGGAGAGAGTGAAATGATGGCTTGAACAAATGACTAATTTGCCCTTTAAACATGTGTTTAAAGAAATGATGTGGATCAATCTTGACCACACAATTCAGGTTTCCTAAGTTTTCTACATTAAATGAGTTTTCCATAGATACTTACACTATATATATATATATATATATATATAGGTAGAGGATCATGTAAAAAGTGCTCAAAGTGTGAGAAGTGTATTATAACACTATATATAATACCATATAACACTATGTAACACTATATATCATTATATAACAAATATAACACTATAGGTTGTCTGATAGCATGTCTATGATAGATGTATGATGTTATATTTGTTATATAATGATATATAGTGTTACATAGTGTTATATGGTATTATATGGTGTTACATATTGTTATACGGTGTTTATATGGTGTTATATAGTATTATATATAGTGTTATAATACACTTCTCACACTTTAGGCCCTTTTTACACTATCCTTACCCTATATATATATATATATATATATATTATGTGCAACCGAAAACATATGGTTTTTTCTACCATCCACATCATGCAACCTACGTAGCTATGTTATACAAAAGTTTATCCGATAGGTATGCTACGTAGCTAAGTTATATACAAAAGTTTGTCAGGTGGTAAGCCTGTTAGTTGAATAACTCGACCCAAAAGTTATATTCTGGTGTGTTGTTGCTGCCATGTCTTCTTCGACATTTCCAGAAGGGGTGTTCTATCGTATTATGCATCGCGCCCTCTCTTCGCAGGCTAGCTAGAGTCTTGAGCAGGTAAATAAGAAAAGATAAATACGATAAGTTAGTTAGCCATTTTATATGGTGATGATGTGTTAAGCTACGCATAATTGGCGAACATTTTGTACGGTCATATACCTGGCGAATCAGGCTGAGTCCTTTTTGCTAGGTTGATTTTTGGGTTAGGGGTGGTTGGTGGTAATGCTAACATGCAGTGCTGATCACTTAAAGATTGTGCCTCATGATGTGCACAAAATGCAACATATAAATTACATCAATTGTGGCATAAAACTAACCATTTTTTAGTACTAATGTTGGAAAAAGTGTGCTTTTGTCTTCCTTTTGTATTTTCAGGATTAAATGAGCTCAAAGTAACAAAAGAAGCAAAAAGACAGCTAAATCTAACATAAATACAAGAAAAGGAACAAAAGTGGCATGCCCGACCTCCCGACAGCATCTCCCCAAGCAAAACAAAGAAGACAGAAGACTGAAGACTGAACACGCCCCGTGCTCAGTGAGCACGGGGCCGTGCCCAAAGGACAGCAGAAAAGACAAAGCCATAGAAGCTTCTGTTGCCCACCACGGGGCCGTGACCAGCGGACACGGGGGCGTGGTCAACTCCCTGCAGACGCATTTATTGCAATTGCGAATTGCAATTAATGAAGAGAGAGACGCGGATGGACACGGGGCCGTGCCCAGCGGACACGGGGCCGTGCCCGAGCTTCTGTTCAGCCTATAAATAGGAGTGTTTGGAGCTCTTGCAACTCATCCCTTGGCACACCACCTCTCTCACACTTCACCCACCACCCACCACCACCATAACACCATCATTCACCACCATCATCCATTGTCTATCGTAGAGTGTGTGAGTTGTCTCGGGATCCAAGATTGATCGTAAGAGTTCTTGACAATCAAAGGCCATGTTTGCCTAAGCCTCTTACATCACTTGGTGAAGACAAGTGTTTAGTGTAATACTTTTTATTTTTAATCTTTTGCACTTTTTAATTGGTTTTGTATTAATGACTTTAATTACTAGTTTCTTATGTTGAAGGTGATTCTTCCTTGTCGTTTGTCCATGGTGTCTTGGCATTATTTTACTGTCTATATAAAATAAAAGATTTTCAACATTCATATCTCCACGGTCTATATGGAGGTATGTTGACTACCTGGTCGGGGGTTAAGGGAACGGTTTGGTAAGAGTCTTGCCATTGTTCAGTGTATAGATCCTGCAAAGGACCTGGATCAAATTTAGTAGGACCTCCTTCAATACCCAAAGGTATTGGATGGCGGGGGTCCAAACTTTTTGATCCCCTCATAAGTTAAACTACTATTAAAACTTTAACCCAGCTACTTAGGACTGTATCCCTGCTGACTCAGACAACTTAGCTGAGGGTAACGTCGCCTTCAAAAGAGGGGCCTACCACATTATGCATTAATAACTTAATTAATTATCTTTCAATAATCCGACCCTTTAGGATTGTATCCTTGCTGACTCAAACTACTGGGTTGAGGGTAACGTCGCCTTCAAAAGAGGGGCCTACTACAATAACTAAGATAATCTCTTAAATAAGTGCAAAAGTGCGAAAATAATCAAAGGTTACACTACACACAAGTCGGATCCAAGTGATTCATCTTGTCTATCTGTTTTTCTTTTTATTTTATTTTCAGCATTTTAGTTAGTTTTATTTTTCTAGTTTTAAAACCTTTTTCTAACATTTTGATTTGATTAGACGTTGAGGATAAACCGGTACTAAAAGCTGTTGTGTCCTTGGACGACCTCGGTATCTTACCAACACTATACTACGTCCACGATGGGTGCACTTGCCCATATATGTGTTTAGTGTTAGTGAATATCGTGTCTATAAATTTAAAACTTGACTAAAAAGTGTAAAAAGGGCTTAAAATATACATCTAAAAATATAACACACTTCACGCACATCACCTCACCTACATTAGCGACGTCTATGACATTGGTGACAACCAGCTGGTTTTTACTCCTGCGAGAGATGTGCGTCATCCTTGCTTCACCAATGATTGATTCCATCTGAGGTGGGAGTATCTTTGGGTCGGTGCAATCATATTTCCTAATCAGCTCTTCACAGCTGATGTTAAGGAAAGCAATCATGCCTTCATTAAAGAACGTAACCTCAGTCGGTTTTGTTGAGTAATTAAAGCATTTGCACCATATCTGTATTAGCAAAGTAGTTTGATTTAGATTACAATACATAATATAAGTTTTCTTGTTTTTCTAGTATAGAGACTCACGCGAATATGGTAACGACATCATCTTCATCTTTGCAAACAAAGTTAAATGACCCGTCTTCCTCCGAGTAGAGTTTTTTTGCCACATTTAGAACATTTGACATAATACCAGCCTCTGTTTATTTCAATCTTTTCCATCCATGCTTCACATCAGAAGCGTTTAATTTCTTATTGATAGAGTGTCCAAAGTGTTAGTGTACAGGAAACAATATTGCAAATGAGTTTATATTGGCGAAATACAACATGACTTTCAGCTGGTGTTTTACATGTAAAGTGTATTGTCAAGTATAATCTTCAAAAAGCCAGAGGAACGAAATCAAATCGGATATGATATATGTAAGAAAAACCAAAAATATTTTTATTTGCCTTAACTTGATCTGAAAGAAAACAGACCCAACATGGTAAAAGGTCTTTTTCAAATGAATTATCTGAAACAGTTGAGTTTTTTTCAAACGTACCTGAAGTTCTAGGTGCTGAGGCGAGCCTCGCTGGTGGAGTTTCACAACAGGATTGGAAGTGTCTGCTGGCAGGTTATTTGGGAGTTGTTTAAGCCTGTTTATGACAAGAAAAATATTAATCACATGCAATGAATTCATTTTAATTTGCCATTGAATGCAGAAAGTGTATAGGGTTTAATGCAAAACACCTGTACCTAGCATGTATTTCAATTCTATAAAGTATAATAACTTGGAATTAAGGAGCAAGGTTACCTGACATATTTTGAAACACATAAATAAAGATTACTCGGAATAGAATTATTAACGACATACAAGACTTACTTGTTTACTCTTTCAGCAATGTGGGCGAATTCTGGGTTAACAACAACTGCTGTAAGATGTGTTGACTCCAACTGCATTAGGTCTAAGAAATAGAATTGCTTAATCAGAAACGATACTTGTATATGTTAGTATTCATGATACTTTTTACCCATATTTACATACTGTAGTAATATGAGACTTGTGTCCTAGTGATTGCCACTATATCTCCGGGCACTACATTGTCTCCAATGAGATGTATCATGTTTGGCCACAATGTTATTTTAACTTGTTTTCCATGCAATCAGAAAGTTATTTAATTAGAAGGTATCCAAGACTTTTGACTACTTACATTGTGCAGTAATACTTACTGTTCATCTCTCATGGCAACCTTCCTTAATAGCTTTGTTTTTTTATGTTGGTTGCAAGTGGTTGTCGTCAACACGACCAATATAATCTGCAATCACATAATTACTTGTTAATTAAATAGTTACATAATTCAATATTGTTTTTTATCTTTAATATAAGCACCATATTGCTATACGTATATAGAGAAAAAAATTACATTTCAATCGGATGTTTTAGTCCATGGTGTTTTCTCTATGCTATTTTAATTGTATAGTGATTCAAGGCGTTGTGTTTTACAGTAAAACACCATGAACGTATATAAGAAACCATAACATTGCAAATATCATTTACATTTAATGTTTCAGTCTTATTTTCTATGGTGTTTTATTTTAGGAATTCAAAACAGATTATGGTGTCTTGTAAATAAAGCACCATATAAAACAAGATTAAATGTAAATGGTATTTGCAATGTTATGGTGTCTTATATACGTTCATGGTGTTTTACTGTAAAACACAACGCCTTGAATCACTATACAATTAAAACAACATATACAATTAAAACAACATAGACAAAACACCATGGACTAAAACATACGATCGAAACGTAAAGTTTTTTTCTCTATATAAGTAAACCAATATGATACTCATATTAAAGATAAAAAACACTCGTTATTATGGTGTAATTTTTTTTTTTGAAAAAAAAGTTACGTATAAAAAGTTATTGACGCTTAAAAAAGACGGGGGAAACTTGCATGTGCATTGCATGTGGATTTTTGAATTTAAAAATGTTAAATTTATATTTATACCCTTAATACAGAAAATTAATTATTTTTGAATTCAAAGGATGTAATTTCCTTCCTACACTTCTCACAAAACACACCCTTTTTACAATAACCATATCCTATATATACTTTTTTCATTAAAAATGAGTTTTCAAGTGGTCTCTTCTTATAAATATGCGTGTTCTTTTCCGTAAAGACATATAGATACATACATGTGTGGGTGTATATGTAAAATATACTTTCATAGATAGTGAATCTTTTATAAAATTTGTTGGAATATCTATTAAACACCTGATAGATCAGGTTTCCACTTTCCAGATGCTTCCAAATGCCAAACTTGGACCGAAAGGTATATGTAATCTCCATGTCTACACGTGTCTTGATTGGATAAGTTACAAGTTGCAACACAAAGTCCCTATAAGTGGTCCCCATTAAATTCATATAATCGCTCATGCAAAATTCAGAGGATTAAAGAAACTAGCATTATATGATTAACCAACATATCAAACATTATCAGTATTAAGTTTAAGATACACTGTTACGTTTATTTTTGTCAACATTTCATATATATTTTGTTAAATACGGAGTTGCGTTTAAAATAAATATTTTTTTAATCCTAAACCATATCGAGTACCGTATCATATTGCAATTAGTGTTTTAGTCAATCGATGTAAGTCAGTCTAGGTATTTTCCGGTATTTTTATAGTACTGACTACTAATATCATACCGATTTGTGTGTATACGAAATTTCTGGTACACCACGAGAGAATTCCACAAGCTGCGTAAAATAAGCAAATTTTATTAAATTATTTTGATTGTCCTACGATGATGTCTATGACCATCCTTCACCCCGCGTTACAAACGTCCTCATTGTCTTGCTCCTAATTGACATTACTTGATCCTACGACGTTTCTTACAACTGTTCATCAAAGGCTGACAAACTCGCAAAGTAGCAAGTGAATTATGAAAAAAAAATTCCATACTTGAAATACGTAAATAACAAATGTGTTTTTTTTTTTCATTTTGTTTGCAATAATGAAATTTAAAAACAAGATTAAATACCACCGAGCCTTCTCGTTAAGTGGTAAATGGTAGGTCCATGATTTTTCAAATGGGAGGTGATAGTTCAGAGTCATGTCTCAGACAAATTTTTTTATAGGTTGAGTCACAAGGTTTTCCAGGTTAAATGAGGGTAGACCTGGTTATCATATTATGTTCTTCAGGCGAAAGGGTGATTCATCTGTCAGAGTAATCCCGAGTGTCTAGGCATTTTCTATTAAAAAAGAAAAACAAGATTAAATCTTGATAAGTCTCGTGCTACAAAAACTATAGTGGTAATTATGTTATATTATATTGAGTAAATTACGATTTTGACTCCTGTGGTTATATCACTTTTACCCTTTTAACCTAATTTTTTTAAACATTTGCGTCCCCAACGTCTTTTTTTCTAACTTTTTTGGCCCTTAACGTCTTTTTTTCTACCTTAACATTTAATGGATGGGGTTAGTGTCAGAAGCCAAAAGGGTTAGAAAAAAACGTTGGGGGCTCAGAGATTAAAAAAATAATTTTAGACTAAAAGACTAAAAGTGATATAACCACGGGGTCAAAATCGTAATTTACTCTAATTATATTTTATATTGTCGTGAATGTCCCGTGCCCATTGTTTTGAAACGTCCCCGTTAAATTGAATGACGCCGTCAAAAGATAACTCACCTACGATCAAAATTCTAAACCATTCCAGTTTACATCACTAACCATGGTTAATTCCTCCTATAAATACCCCCTGTTTGATCGCAATTTTTCCTCATTCTCCAAAACCCAAACCAAACACAAAACACACAGTTAACGGTGAACTAATGAGTGTAGATTGCGCGGGAAACATCTTTCGTTTCCGCTCTTCCTCTACACCTCTTGTACTGTGCAGCAGCAGCTACAGGTATATTATTTTAATCTTATACAGAATATTCTTTTACATGATTTGGTGTTTATATACTTTTTGTTTGAATTATACTGCTGATATACGTTCATCATGTTAAATATTCACGAAATTTGATGTTTATAGATCATGTATTGTTGTGAACGTGTGTTTACGATTATGATTTTGGCTTGATGCTTGCAGATTTAGTTTCTCTTTCGATTGAATTCGAGTATTCGATTGCTGATATACGTTCATCGTGTAAAATTTTAACGAAATTTGATGTTTGTAGATCGCATATCGTTACGGATTTGTGTTTATAATCTGATTTTAGCTTGATTTTAGCGATTATTTGGTTTTGATATGCTTTTGATTGATTGAATTCGACTGTGATAAGTTAATAGTGTAAAATTTTAACGAAATTTGATGTTTGTAGATCGCATATCGTTACGGATTTGTGTTTATAATCTGATTTTAGCTTGATTTTAGCGATTATTTGGTTTTGATATGCTTTTGATTGATTGAATTCGACTGTGATAAGTTAATAGTGTAAAATTTTAACGAAATTTGATGTTTATTGATCGCGTATCATTAGTTCATTACACATGTGTGTTTACGATCGTGATATTGGCTTGATGTGTGTGGATTTTGTTGGATCGAGTGACTGTGATATCAAATTGATGATTAGATTATTGTTTGATTGAATTTCCTGATGGTGATTGAAGTGGAGAATAGATTTGAAATGATGTTTTTTACTTTTAGGTATGTGGATGATTGTAATTTAATGCATATAATTGGACAGTTGATCATCATCTGTTGAATGTTGATGATTGATCCGTGAGTTTGACCATGAAAGTCAATGCTGAAACCAGCTTTTTGACTTGGTTATCATTGTCACCTACTTGTGTTCAAGTTAATTATAACTGCTTTTTTCTCATGGATTCATTTTCTTCATGATCTATATTCTTGTATGGTTTATTTTGTTTTTTTTAATTATTATTTAGTGTTCTAGCTTCATGGATAATTAGTTTTGTAAGTATCTATTGTAGAAAAATTTAGTGAAAAAGGGAGATCATCTCCTGCGGTAAAACTATTGCATAGGCGGTATAGGTGCAAAATCTGTTTTAAAAGAACCGTGTTATTGTGTTAAAACCAACCTCTCAACGATTCTTCTTCTTTTGTCTTCTGATTTAATTTATTTTATCTTATTCTGTATGTGAGGTGACTTAACTAAGAAATGTAACAGAGTTTGTATAAAAGGTTGATACCGTAACAAAATATCAAGTTAAAGGTTTGATTTTGCCAATTTCATAGTAAAAGGTATGAAGTGCAGTTTAGGTATAACATAAAAGGTAATTTATACAATTTTGTCTAATATATATCTAGACAAGTTTTGATTGTATGATTGTCCATTTCTCGTATTCTACTTATTTATTATGAGCAATATTCTCCTTCAACTACCTCCATATCTAATCTTCATCTTAGAAGTACTTATTTATTATGAACAATATTCTCCTTCAACTACCTCCATATCTAATCTATATTTTAAAAGGCGTGTCTGATATAGATCTTGGTCAAATTTTGTCAAAATTATGGTCCGTAGGAGGTTCTTATGTAAAAACAACCTGAGGGATTCTGAAATATTGAAAGGTTTATGTGTAAATGTGAGATATGCAGGTCACCTACGCGACCTGTGCACCTATGCTTTTGAGACCAAAACGTCTCAGAGTGCATCGCGCTTTTTTATACCAAGATCTAATCTAGTTAAAACCTTCCGTATTTTTTTATGTAGTAACATATTTTGAACCAAGATTTTGTTAATCTTAGGGGATAGGCTGCAATGTGTCCATCATGCGTTCCACTTGCAGCCGAAAATGAATATTGGACGGATGAGACAATCTGTATGTCCTTATTCAACTTCAAAAGCGGGGAACCTCTACCCTTAAATGTAACTTCAGACGTAAATCCATACCAACATAAACCCTCAGATCTACCTGGTTAGCATCACTACTTTCCCTATTCTTATTAAATATACATAATCAATATCGGTGCTACTTTCTTTATCTTGTTTCAAATGTAACTTGCAGCTGGTTTATGGTACTTGTGCTCCGGGGTAAAAACGGATGCAGAGTGTGGATTCTGGCAGGAAACCGAGGCGGCTTGTGAGATATTTTCTAACGCTGTCATCCTTGGTTTAAGAACTACTCTTCAGTTTCACGAGGGGCGGGCCCCACATGGACGAAAGACTGAGTGGGTGATGCAAGAATATAGAATAACCAACAAGTATGACAATGATCCGATGGTATACGTGATATCTGTTTTTCTTATTGCATTGTTTTGGATTTAAGAGTTGTAACTGATTTGTTTGGATAATATGCAGGATCTTAGAGCATTATGCAGAGTGTTTTTGGCTGATGAAAATAGACCACCCTCTGGGCACTGCACTGCTGATATTAACGTCAAAATCTCCGTAAACTTCGGGCCAAAAGCAGTTTCGGCCAGTGACCCGGAATCTCCGGGTCATTTTCTTGAAAACTCATCCGAACGGGATTGTATTTTGACGGGAGACTATTTTGAGTTGAACGATCTGGTCGATCGGGGATCGCGTTCTTCAAGTTCATCCGATTCAAGTGGTTTGACGATGACTTCAGAAGAATACGTTGACCCAATAGCTCTCTTGCAAGAACTGCAGGATGATTTGATAGATCAAGAAATGAATGATTCAAGTGGCAAATTAAATCCTTCTGCACCTGTAAAGTCAAAAGAAGTGGTGTTACACACTGCTACTTCAGGTACTGTTTTTTCTCATCTTGTGGACTCCTTGAGTGAAAACTAGAGGTGGCAAGACGGTAAATTGAGTAATGGGTCAAATGGGCTCGGTTGAACCGCGTCATCTTTAGTTAACGAGTTAGTTTTATGATTACAAAAGTAATATCCTTACAACAATATGCAAATTTTTCCAATAAAACTGTGTTTAGGATGTAAGATGGATTAATAAGACTTTGAGTGATTATTATTTGACTCGATTTTTTTTAGTTATTTTTATTATATTTGAACGATCCCATTTTTAGAAACCCAAAATCGACCCATTAACTAGTAATTAGGCTGAAATTGCTACCATTATAGAACTTGTTCTCTCAATAGGTCTATTGTGTGCTTATTGTGATTTTTATCAGTAGCGTATCCACGAAACAACAAAGAGTGCAAACCTTCGTCTGAAAAGACCTCCAAAGCAGAAAAGAGGACCGCAAGCACTTCAAATGGCGTTAAAATGACATCATCTTCAAGTATTTGTGAAAACACATCCAAAGAGGGAAACAATGAGCATGTTAGGAGGACCAAAAGGCGTAAAATTATGAAGTATTTATGCTTCTTGGCATTCTAAGTAGTTGCTTGCATAACAAGAAATGTTTCTTGAGATAGAAGAAACCATGAGGGTTGCTAAATGAGGTGAGTTTTCTTTATACCAGTGGTAATTTGTGTTGTAAGATAACACGTGAATAGTGTAATGGTATGTGTAGCACCAGTACAATGGTGATTTCATATTTACTCGTCTTGTTTAAAACATGTTTTGTACTCGATATTGTATAATATAATTGTGTTGTAAGATAACATGTGGATAGTGTCAATGGGTATGTATAACACTTGTTCAGTTGTGATTTCATATTTACTCGTCTTGTTTAAAACATGTTTTGTACTCGATATTGTATAATAAAATATTTACATATTTACTTTGATGTATCTTTTGACAATAAGTTGTGTTTATGTCGTCTAATGTTACTTTGATTACGTTTGTCCAATCTAGTTTGTTCACTATTTTTTTAATTCTTATCAATTCCGTGTAAATGGTGAATAACAAGAAAGTTTTAATGGAGGATCACAATATAAAACTTTTTCTTTTTACTTGTTAAGGGTTAAACTACGAGAAAACAATTACGTTAGATACATTGTTAATAGAAAATTTAACAAAAATATGAATAGCAGACAAATGAAATGAAGGTCCAAGTGCTTTTAGTCCAGTATATATGGTCCACGATGATCTTTTATGTTGTGCTTTGGGTTGAAACACCATAGTTAGAGTAGATCAAAATGGAGAAAATCAAAATTGATGTAGAACTTAATAAATATACATTTAAGTGGACATCTTAATTACAAATCTAAGAAAAAAAATTAGTCATTGCGGCATTTTCTAAGGGCTCGAGTTTTTGGCATTTTCTGAGGGCTCGAGTTTTTCCTGTATCTAGCATGTCAGGTGGATACTATATCTAGTATTTCAGGGTGTGGACCGGAGAGAGACCTGTTTAATAGTTGATCCAAGGATAGAGCCTCAGGAGACACCTTCAAACAGTCAAGTAAATGTGTTTTCGTCATATAATATGTATTTATGAATATGTATGCATGTGTATAATGTGTTATTAGACTATGTCGGCTATGTTAAGTTTATTATTGATGTTTTATATATTGTATAGGGTATCTAAGTATATTTAGGTTCTCTATATACTTGGTTGTAATCTTCTATTATAATTCAATAATACCGATTACTTTTTCATAAACTGATTTGGTATCAGAGCCAAATCAGCTCCAAAAATTTCTGCCGTAACCAGCTTCTGCCCTAAAACCCTACTGCCGTCAACCAGCTTCTGCCGCCTAACAGCCCCTGCCGACGCAACTTCTGGCCAATGATCTGATTCAATGGCAGCAATACTTGTATTCTCAAACCAAGAAAAGACTACCCATAATTCTCACAAATTCGCTTTCACTCTCAAGCCCACTAATTATGGCTATTGGAGATCTATGATTGAATCCTTCTTAACCTCGCATAGTCTCTTCGACTATGTTGATGGAACGATTCCATGTCCAGAACAAAAAGTTACTGTTGAAGGTGCAACAACCGATAACCCCAGCTATAAGCCCTGGCTTTCAAACGATGCTCACATCCGCACGCTGATTATTTCCACCGTGTGTCTGAAGATTCGTACCAACACATTCAAGGGAAAACATCTAGAGAAGTCTGGTTATCTCTGGAATGGGCTTATGTGCCAGTCACTGCTTCTCACGAATTTACTCTCAAAACTCAGCTTCTACGCATTACTATGAAGGGCGACGAAAAACCTATTGATTACCTCTGCAGGGCACAAGAATATGCAACCGCTCTTGCCAATATCGGAGAACCGGTAAAAGACAAAGATCTCGTAATGTTAACTCTTGCAGGGCTACGAGAAGAATACAATGGCTTAAAGACAAACCTGTTGGTTCGTCAACCACCTGTCTCTTTTCACGAAATCTATGCTTTGTTATGTGATCATGATTTTGTGGTCACCAAACTGATGAACACTAACCCACAGGCTCTCCTTGCAACGAATTCCCCATCTCCACAGCCGCTTTCGGCTGCCACCAATCCTGTGCCTACCCAACCGAACCTCTTGAACAATTGCAACAACAACTTCGAAACATCCAACTGATGGCTTCTCAATTGGGTTACCAGCTGAATTCCACTTCGTCACCACGTCCCCAGGCTTATTTTGGATCTCATTCCTTCCATACAAACCGTGGTGGTCGGAGTTCTCGTGGTCATTATCGAGGTAACTCACGTGGTTCATTCACTCCACGGTCTAGAGACGATGGTGGTACATGACAATTTTCATGGGCTTCCACTCAGAAGACCTTATACGGTCATCGCAACCGATGCGGAATCGGTCACTTGCCATCTCAATGCCCAAGTCAGCCTATTCAGCAGAATCGGCCCCCACCCAGGCCAATTTTGCAGCCTTCGCGGATGCTGCTTCATCTTCTGGAAGCACTTGGAAGCCTGACACTGGTGCAAACTATCATGGAACTCCAGACTTATCAAGCTTGGACAACTCTGAGGCATATCATGGTAATGATTCCTTACTTGTTGGCAATGCTAACACTCTACCCATTTTTCATATTGGGTCGTCCAAAATCTATTCCTCAAACAAAACCTTAAACCTTTCCGACATTCTTCATGTTCCTGCCCTTAAACATAATCTTTTATCTGGTAAAAAATTTTGTCTTGACAATGATGTTTATTTTGAATTTCACTCTGCTTATTTTGTTGTGAAGGACGAGTCTACACGCACTACCCTCCTCACGGGCCCCAGTGAACAGGGTTTGTACTTTATCCGCCTTCCACAACTCAAGTATTTGCCCAAGGTTGCTTTCACTGCTGTCAAAGCTTCTTCAAGTATTTGGCATCAACGTTTAGGACATCCCCATGCTCAAGTTTTTCGTTCAGTTGTTTCTCATTGTTCTTTACCTGTTTCAGACAAATTATTAAATAATTTATGTTCTTCTTGTCAAATGGGAAATTCATCCAAATTGCATTTACCTGATTATAATTTTCGCAGTCATAATATTTTGGATCTTATTTATTGTGATGTTTGGGGTCCGTCACCGTCACCGTCCTTTGATGGTCACCGTTATTTCTTATTATGTGTTGATCATTGTACTCGATATATGTGGATTTATCCCTTAACACAAAAATTTGACGTTTATGCAATCTTAACAAATTTCATCACCATGACCGAACGTCAATTCAACACCAAATTAAAATTTATTCAATCTGATGGGGGGGGGGGGGGTGAATTTCGCTCCCTCAGCAACCTTTGTCGCGACCTTGGCATCATTCATCGACGTTCTTGTCCTCACACCAGTGAGCAAAACGGCTTTGTTGAACGTCGACATCGGCACGTTGTTGAAACGGGTCTTTCCTTATTGGCTCAATCAAGCCTTCCTCAGCGTTTCTTGCATTTTGCTTTTGAGACTGTCGTTTACTTAATCAATCGGCTTCCTTCGCGTGTCTCATCCAACAAGTCTCCCTTTGAACTTGTCTTTCATTGCAAACCTGATTACTCATTTCTGCGAGTCTTTGGCTCTCAATGCTTTCCTTACCTTCGCCCCTACATCGTCACAAAATAGAATTTCGTTCCACTCCCTGTGTATTTCTTGGCTATAGCCTTTCTCACCATGGCTATCGGTGCTTTGATCCTTCCACTAAACGCATCTATATTGCCCGACATGTCCGATTCAATGAACATGTCTTTCCTTATCAACCTTCACCAAACCCCAACCCGTTACCTACACCCACTTCTCCATACATCTCAATTTTTCCCAACCCCCCACCCGGCTTCCCACCTGAGCCTAACTCTACACACTTATCATCTCCTTCCTCATCTACCCACCAACAGCCATCGGCCCACCCCATTCACTCACTGTAACACCCCCAAAATACCACCTGCGGAAACCCCGCGAGGCGTGTTACACATCAGAGTCTGAGCCACCAATCACATTGAACCAATAGTAAATATTTAAATAAAACATGTCATTAATCGTCAAGATTAAATGTCCAACACAATGTTAATTTCCAAGAGTTAAGTAGCGGAAGCATATGATAAGTCGTTTAGTGATTGTTTCAAAATAAGCTTAAAACCAATGTTTCAATTATAAATAATCCAGCAGCTTCGATCTATGACCACTCCAGCACGCCCAGATAGCAATTCCATGTTCCAAAGTTAACGACCTACAAGCATGCAAACAAGTGTGTCAGACTACGCTGGTGAGTTCAAGGTGTTGCTTACGTGTGAAGTTACCAGATATTAGTTAAATCAACTCGTTGTTTGTTTCTGATATCGTTGTTAATTCGTTTGTTGTACCGTATGCAGCGTCAATGATGGGAATGCCTAACCCCAATGCCTTACAGGCATTGGTCAAAGTCAAGGTATCAAACAACCTTGACAAGCTGTAGGAGGTCTTATATCCGCGTTACAAGTTGTCCCAGTAATTAGTTCACGCCCGTCCTTACGGCCCGGTGTGAGGGTGCCAAACCTAATAGCGCTATCAACTAATTACCCCATTGCCTTACAGGCAATCCGGTAAGTGATTGTTTCTATGTTTCAGTTGTTTACCCCACATTTCCCTTCCAAATGTTTACCCGTTGTCCCAAACCACCGGGACGCATGCTTGAGAAAATGCAATGAACTCACCTGGGATTGCTCGGTATGATACACACAGTTCAATTAAGTTAAAAAGCGATCAACCACGTCCTACCAAAGTTATCATACCAATCAGATTCGTATTCAAGTATTGCACGTAGGTTCTACACGTATTGTAACAGGTTGTACAAGTATTCATCATCATATAGGTATCATCGTAAACAGTTACATAACAAGCGTAGTCCAAGTGTTCAGCCCAATCAGTTGGGCTCGTGATAGTGTGCAGGCCCAATATCAGCGTGCACGGTTACATGGTCTCGAGTCGAGATTTCGAGTCGCAACGAAGGAAGGTCTCGAGTCGCAACGGGACTCGCAACTGTGGTTCCGGCTTGTCATGGTCCGGTTTCGAGTCGCAACCTGACTCGCAACCGTGGTTTCGGTTCATGCTGTTTTGTGTCGGTTTCGAGTCGCAACTGGACTCGCAACCACGGTTTCGAGTTGTGCTGCTGTGTGTCGGTGTGAGGTCTCGAGTCGAGACTAGGCGTTCCCGACTCGCAACCTCTTGTCGCAACCCGGTGTAACTGACTTCCTGATTTGTAGCTTCTAAATTCCGTAACAGATTATGCACAAATTTGGCAGTTCAATCATGATCAATTAACAGTTTTTCAATAGCATTCATACGGATCAAACAACAGTTTTTAATCAAGATTCATGCATGTTCATACCATTATCATCAAGAACAGTGGATCGGATCATGTGACAATCGATTTCATAGACTATCAAGCAACCTAAATCATGTTCCCAAATCATAACATCACAGCCGGTTAACAAGCATCATATCCGATTAGGTACAAACATACAAACATGGCCGATTCATGAACATTAACAGTTAACATCATAATCAAACATACTGTCATGCAACAATACTCACAAGAACATTCATATAACAGCCGATTCCTCAACAATATTCAAACCAACAATAGACATATCAATTACTAACCGAATTAGAGAAGAGACAAGAATGATCCTTGGTTGTAGGGTGTGGGTGTGTCGCCGGGTTCCAAGTAGCCGAGAGAGAGAGAGAGAGTTCTTTAGGGTTTGTGTGTGTTTGTGTTGTTGTAACAATGAGAGAACAAAAACCCCCCATAGTGTTTACATGTTTAAGAAGGGTGGGCCGACCCCTACTTGGGCCGTCCCCAAGGTCTCGAGTCCAACCACATGGACCGAATGGGTTGTGTAGGCAAATGGGTTGGAGTTTTGGTCCGTTTATATCCGATGCACAATGTCACAAAAATCATAATCACATAACATTCAAGTTCACACAATCAGTTCCAATATTCACATAAAGTTCAAGCGAGTTATACTAGGTCGGGTTCAAAATACGAGTTGTCACAGTATCCCCAACTAAAAGGAAATTTCGTCCCGAAATTTGGTACGCACTCACTAACGTAAGCTATACAAGTTAAAGCTAGGTAGGTTACATCGTTTGCTGGTTTTCCTGGGGTGTCACATCCTCCCCAACTTGAATGGGAATTTCGTCCCGAAATTCGCTAGTTGCCTCAACACTAGGTTCACTAGGTTCTGCCTGATCTGTGGGGAACAAATGTGGATACTTAAGTTTCATCTGGTCCTCGCGTTCCCATGTGAACTCTGGACCACGTCTTGAGTTCCAACGAACTCTCACAATCGGTATACGGCTGTGTTTACGAACTTTAACTTCCCGATCCATAATCTCAATTGGTTCTTCGACAAACTGCAATTTGTCGTCTATCTTCAGCTCTTGAAATGGTACTACTAGTGTTTCCTCAACCAAACACTTCTTTAGCTGCGATACGTGAAATACATCATGGACATTACCCAACTCAGCAGGTAATTCCAACCTGTAGGCCACCTTTCCAATCCGTTCTAAAATTTTGAATGGTCCTACATAACGAGGGTTTAGTTTCCCGCGTTTCCCAAAACGTACCACACCTTTCCAGGGTGAAACCTTTAACATAACGCGGTCATTAACTTCGAATTCCAGCGGTTTACTACGCTTGTCAGCGTAGCTTTTCTGACGATCGCGAGCTGCGGCCATACGGTTTCTGATCTGTACAATGCTTTCCGATGCCTCAAGAATAAACTCAGGGCCTGTGATCTGACTATCCCCGACCTCATGCCAACAGAGAGGTGAACGACATTTCCGTCCGTACAGTGCTTCGAACGGAGCTGCCTTAATACTTGAATGGTAGCTGTTGTTGTAGGAGAATTCTATCAACGGTAGGTGCTTCTCCCATCCTTTTCCAAAGTCGAGTACGCATGCCCGAAGCATATCTTCGAGTGTTTGGATGGTGCGCTCGCTTTGACCATCCGTCTGCGGGTGATAAGCGGTACTCATGTCGAGTTGGGAACCAAACGATTTATGCATAGACTGCCATAACTCTGAAGTGAAACGCGGATCACGATCTGAGATGATAGAAGTTGGCACTCCATGCCTAGAAACCACTTCCTTAAGATACACTGCTGCCAGCTGAGAAAACTTGTCTGTCTCCTTGATTGCTAGGAAGTGTGCTGATTTCGTGAGGCGATCAACAATCACCCAAATAGTGTCATTCCCAGCCTGAGTTCTTGGTAGTCCTGTCACGAAATCCATAGCGATCTGTTCCCACTTCCATGTGGGTATCTCTGGTTGCTGCAGTAGACCTGAGGGCTTTTGATGTTCTGCTTTGACTTTAGCACAAGTCAAACATTTGCTGACGTAGGTTGCTATATGAGCCTTCATGCTGGGCCACCAGTAAGTAGTTTTTAAGTCGTGGTACATCTTATCTGATCCAGGATGTACAGAGTAACGTGATTTGTGTGCCTCTTCCATTACAAGTTCCCGTAAGTTGCCAAAGAGTGGAACCCAAATGCGTCCGGTTACATAGTAAGCACCGTCTCCCTTCTGTTCTAGTCGTTGTCTCGAGCCACGTAAAGCTTCAGCTCGAACGTTCTCTGGTTTCAATGCCTCTAACTGAGCATCTCGTATCTGGGAAGGGAGGTTGGACTGAATCGTTAGTTGTAATGCTCGTACCCGCCTGGGTGCACTATCCTTTCTGCTGAGGGCGTCAGCTACAACGTTCGCCTTGCCCGGATGATACTTGATGGCACATTCATAATCGTTCAATAACTCCACCCATCGTCGTTGTCGCATATTCAACTCTTTCTGGTCGAAGATGTGCTGGAGACTCCTATGGTCGGTGTAGATGGTGCATTTGGTACCGTACAGATAGTGCCTCCAAATCTTCAACGCAAATACCACCGCTCCTAGCTCCAAGTCGTGTGTCGTGTAGTTCTTCTCGTGTACCTTCAGCTGACGAGAAGCATAAGCTATTACCTTCTCGCGTTGCATCAACACGCAACCGAGACCCTGAATCGAAGCATCACAATAAACCACAAAATCTTCGGTTCCCTCTGGTAGCGACAGAATCGGTGCACTGCAAAGTTTCTGTTTTAACAACTGAAAGGCCTCTTCCTGCTTTGTTCCCCACGAGTACGCCGTGTTCTTCTGTGTCAGTGAGGTGAGAGGTTGCGCGATTTTCGAGAAGTCTTTAATAAACCTTCGATAGTATCCCGCAAGACCAAGAAATTGACGCACCTCAGACGGAGTCTTTGGTGCCGCCCAATTCTTAACTGCGTCCACCTTCGCAGGGTCCACATGTATCCCTTTCTCGTTAACAACGTGCCCAAGGAAATGCACTTCCCGAATCCAAAAGTCGCACTTAGAAAACTTCGCATACAGCTGTTCCCTTCTCAAGAGTTCCAAGATGAGACGTAGGTGACGCTCGTGATCTTCCTTGTTCTTGGAATAGACTAAGATGTCGTCAATAAACACTATAACAAACTCGTCGAGATATGGCTTGCATACGCGGTTCATGAGATCCATGAAAACTGCTGGTGCATTGGTCAATCCAAACGGCATGACCAAAAACTCATAGTGTCCGTAGCGCGTTCGAAAGGCTGTCTTGGGAACATCCTCTTCCCTAACCCTTACCTGGTGATAACCCGACCGTAAGTCGATCTTTGAATAGAAACTCGACCCTTGCAACTGGTCGAACAAGTCGTCGATACGTGGTAACGGATAGCGGTTCTTAATGGTCACCTTGTTGAGCTCTCGATAGTCGATACACATACGGAATGACCCGTCCTTCTTCTTTACGAACAAAACTGGGGCTCCCCAAGGCGAAGAACTGGGTCGAATAAAGCCCCTGTCCAACAACTCCTGCAGTTGATTAGACAGTTCCTGTAACTCTCCTGGTGCTAACCGGTAAGGAGCTCGAGCAATTGGAGCCGCTCCCGGTGCAAGATCAATCTGAAATTCTACTTGACGGTGAGGAGGTAACCCTGGTAGCTCCTCTGGGAACACATCAGCGAATTCTCGCACCACTGGTAGATCCTCGATCTTACTCTCTTCAGACTGAGCGTTGGTAACTAATGCTAACAGTGCAGGATACCCCTTTTGTAGATACTGTTGTGCACGCATGGCCGTGATAATCCCAACCATCGTCCTACTACGATGTCCTTGAACTAACAGTGACTCCCCGTCAGGGAGAGGGATACGCACGATCTTCTCTTTACACAAAATTTCGGCTTGGTGCTTGGACAACCAATCCATGCCTACCACTATATCGAAACTACCGAGCGTAACGGGAAGGAGGTCAATATCAAACACCTGACCCACGAGATCTAGTTTGCATCCAAAAAGGACATTTGAGGCTTCTATCGTCTTACCATCTGCTAGTTCTACTACTTGTTTAACCTCTAAAGGTGTTGGGGTTATCCCTAATCGTTGACTAAACTCTAGGGACACGTAACTCTAATCGGCACCCGAATCAAATAATACAGAAGCAATACGATCATTAACAGGAAACGTACCAGTTACAACGTTGCCGTCATTCCTGGCATCCCCTGCTCCAAGCTGAAACACTCTGCCCCGAGCACCATTACCCCCGTTGTTGCCGTTGTTGTTGTTGTTTCCAGCATTGTTGTTATTCGGGCGGTTGTTGTTGTCGTTGGCGTTCTGGTTTAACTGAGGACAATCCCGTTTAAAGTGGCCCTCATCGCCACACTGAAAGCACCCCTTCCTGAAACCCTGGTTCTGCTGTGGTGGTTATCCCTGTTGTCTCTGATTGTGCTGGTTCTGTTGCTGCTGGTGTTTGGGCTGTGAAGCCCTACAATCCTTGGCCTCATGGCCCACTTTACCACACCTGCGACATGTGCGACTACATGGCCCGAAATGATGGTAGCCACACTTATTACACTGTGGTTTCTTCCCTGCATACGAGCCCTGACTTTGACCACTTCCCTGGCCTTGATTGACAGAAGACGACTGGCTGATGTTGCGGTTGCTGTTGTCTGGCCTTTTCTGAGTCTGGCCAACACTGGATGTCTTGTCATAATCACTCCACTTCCGCTTGTTATCATTAGCGGACGCAGTGGCAGTGGGTGTAGCAGCAGCAGTGGCTGAGATGCGAGGAGGTAACGAGTCGCTCTCGACCTCTTGGTCCACAATCTTATGAGTCAGACGAACAATCTGTGTTAAATCATTGAGATGGGCTGCAGTGACCAAGCTCTTCACACGCGGAGGCAACCCTTTGATGAACAACTCAATCCTCCGAGACATAGGCCGAGACAAGTTCGGGCACATGTCGGCCAGTTCATACGATCGCTTCACATACGCTTCGACTTCAGATCCAACCATCTTCAAGTCGTAGTATTCGTTTTCCAACTTCTGGACCTCGTCCCGAGGACAGTACTCCTCCCTGATCAGTTCTTTAAAATCTTCCCAAGTTGTGGCATTCGCTGCCTCAATGCCCAACAACTGCACTTGGGCGTTCCACCATGTTAGGGCACCATCAGCCAAGGTAACCGCAGCATATTTCACTCTGTCCCCAGCGGGACAGTTACAGATAGCAAACACGGACTCTGCTTTTTCGAACCATCTTAGGAGTCCCACAGCCCCTTCAGTCCCGGTGAAGGTCTGTGGCTTGCAGTCCATAAACATTTTGAATGTACACGCAGGCTGGTTAGGTTGAGGTTGCGCTTGTTGACCTAAATAACGGGAGGAAACACATTACAGGAATGAAAAGACGTGTACGTGGTATAAGAGTAAAGAGTACTTGGTACATTCCGTACCAGCTTGATAGGCTGCTAGGGCCTCAGCCACGCGGGTATTGATTAGGTCAGTCAACTCAGCCTGTGTCATGTTGATGTTGCCACGTCCGTGTCCTCGTCCACTCATGTTTCTATAGTGGGGAATAAACCGATTTAGAGATCGAAACGAGATAAGAGTCAAGTATCATACTGATATTCACGTACTACTAAGTTCACACATAGTAAGGCAGAACCCTCCTCACGCTCGATAAGCCTCACTGGGACTTGCATGCACCCCGCGTTATTATTAAGTGTGCACCCATAATAATAAGGCGATTTGCATGTTCATCTCAGAGCCTCTTAGCTTGCGCTCGAAGTTTCCCCCGTTCAA
Source organism: Helianthus annuus (assembly GCF_002127325.2). Lineage (NCBI taxonomy): Eukaryota > Viridiplantae > Streptophyta > Magnoliopsida > Asterales > Asteraceae > Helianthus > Helianthus annuus. The sequence goes on along the minus strand of NC_035436.2, from coordinate 45,802,811 downwards.
ATAACACAACAGCTGATATCACAGTTCTATGGTTCACATGAGTCGAAGAGTAGTGTCACACTATCAAGTCACTATGGTGTTTAATGTTTCAGTTCATATACGTTGTGGATGTGTGACTGCTAAGCAAGTAATGTATAAAGTGAGAGAGAAGCGAACCTTGCAATCTGGTGCTGAGTGTCATGATCGATTGTCGAAGTAGTTCGGTTATAGTCTGGTTTTACAAAACGTTTTAAAACCTAGTTCACTATAACCAGTGGCTCTGATACCAAACTGTAACACCCCCAAAATACCACCTGCGGAAACCCCGCGAGGCGTGTTACACATCAGAGTCTGAGCCACCAATCACATTGAACCAATAGTAAATATTTAAATAAAACATGTCATTAATCGTCAAGATTAAATGTCCAACACAATGTTAATTTCCAAGAGTTAAGTAGCGGAAGCATATGATAAGTCGTTTAGTGATTGTTTCAAAATAAGCTTAAAACCAATGTTTCAATTATAAATAATCCAGCAGCTTCGATCTATGACCACTCCAGCACGCCCAGATAGCAAGTCCATGTTCCAAAGTTAACGACCTACAAGCATGCAAACAAGTGTGTCAGACTACGCTGGTGAGTTCAAGGTGTTGCTTACGTGTGAAGTTACCAGATATTAGTTAAATCAACTCGTTGTTTGTTTCTGATATCGTTGTTAATTCGTTTGTTGTACCGTATGCAGCGTCAATGATGGGAATGCCTAACCCCAATGCCTTACAGGCATTGGTCAAAGTCAAGGTATCAAACAACCTTGACAAGCTGTAGGAGGTCTTATATCCGCGTTACAAGTTGTCCCAGTAATTAGTTCACGCCCGTCCTTACGGCCCGGTGTGAGGGTGCCAAACCTAATAGCGCTATCAACTAATTACCCCATTGCCTTACAGGCAATCCGGTAAGTGATTGTTTCTATGTTTCAGTTGTTTACCCCACATTTCCCTTCCAAATGTTTACCCGTTGTCCCAAACCACCGGGACGCATGCTTGAGAAAATGCAATGAACTCACCTGGGATTGCTCGGTATGATACACACAGTTCAATTAAGTTAAAAAGCGATCAACCACGTCCTACCAAAGTTATCATACCAATCAGATTCGTATTCAAGTATTGCACGTAGGTTCTACACGTATTGTAACAGGTTGTACAAGTATTCATCATCATATAGGTATCATCGTAAACAGTTACATAACAAGCGTAGTCCAAGTGTTCAGCCCAATCAGTTGGGCTCGTGATAGTGTGCAGGCCCAATATCAGCGTGCACGGTTACATGGTCTCGAGTCGAGATTTCGAGTCGCAACGAAGGAAGGTCTCGAGTCGCAACGGGACTCGCAACTGTGGTTCCGGCTTGTCATGGTCCGGTTTCGAGTCGCAACCTGACTCGCAACCGTGGTTTCGGTTCATGCTGTTTTGTGTCGGTTTCGAGTCGCAACTGGACTCGCAACCACGGTTTCGAGTTGTGCTGCTGTGTGTCGGTGTGAGGTCTCGAGTCGAGACTAGGCGTTCCCGACTCGCAACCTCTTGTCGCAACCCGGTGTAACTGACTTCCTGATTTGTAGCTTCTAAATTCCGTAACAGATTATGCACAAATTTGGCAGTTCAATCATGATCAATTAACAGTTTTTCAATAGCATTCATACGGATCAAACAACAGTTTTTAATCAAGATTCATGCATGTTCATACCATTATCATCAAGAACAGTGGATCGGATCATGTGACAATCGATTTCATAGACTATCAAGCAACCTAAATCATGTTCCCAAATCATAACATCACAGCCGGTTAACAAGCATCATATCCGATTAGGTACAAACATACAAACATGGCCGATTCATGAACATTAACAGTTAACATCATAATCAAACATACTGTCATGCAACAATACTCACAAGAACATTCATATAACAGCCGATTCCTCAACAATATTCAAACCAACAATAGACATATCAATTACTAACCGAATTAGAGAAGAGACAAGAATGATCCTTGGTTGTAGGGTGTGGGTGTGTCGCCGGGTTCCAAGTAGCCGAGAGAGAGAGAGAGAGAGTTCTTTAGGGTTTGTGTGTGTTTGTGTTGTTGTAACAATGAGAGAACAAAAACCCCCCATAGTGTTTACATGTTTAAGAAGGGTGGGCCGACCCCTACTTGGGCCGTCCCCAAGGTCTCGAGTCCAACCACATGGACCGAATGGGTTGTGTAGGCAAATGGGTTGGAGTTTTGGTCCGTTTATATCCGATGCACAATGTCACAAAAATCATAATCACATAACATTCAAGTTCACACAATCAGTTCCAATATTCACATAAAGTTCAAGCGAGTTATACTAGGTCGGGTTCAAAATACGAGTTGTCACACTCACCACCTCCACCAAATTCGCCAGCTTTGGCCCAACCACCAACGGGCCAAAATACTATTTCGGCCTCAATACCCACGGCCCAAAACACTGCTGATCCTACTCCTTTGACCCAAACACCCACGGCCCAACACCCTACTGGTCCTAACCCATCTACGGCCCGAATGCCCAGGCCTCGGCCTTCTAATCTTCGACCGAACCCTAAACAACCTTACCGTTATAACCCGGCTGCCTATGCGGCCACTACTTCATCCAAGCCTGTTGAACCAACCAATTTTACCATTGCTAACAAGTATGCTGAATGGCGTCATGCTATGTCCGAGGAGTTGGACGCGCTTCATAAGAATGGTACGTGGACTCTTGTGCCCCCAGTTCCTAATACTAACATTGTTGATTGTAAATGGGTTTACAGGTTGAAAACTGATGAAAATGGCAAGGTTAGCAGGTATAAGGCGCGTCTAGTTGCCAAAGGCTTCAATCAACAACATGGTGTGGACTACCATGAGACGTTTACTCCTGTTATCAAACCTGCTACAATTCGGACTATTTTGTCCTTAGTTGTCACTAATAAATGTTCCCTGCGACAGTTGGACATTCAGACTGCCTTTCTACATGGCGATCTTGAGGAAACCGTTTATATGCGTCAGCCGCCGGGCTTTGTTGATCCAACTAAACCGGGTCATGTTTGTCTCCTGAATAAATCTTTATATGATCTTAAACAAGCTCCTCGTGCCTGGTTCACTAAATTGTCCACTGCCCTTCATCAACTAGGGTTTTATGGGTCCAAGACAGATCCTTCGCTGTTTATCCTAAACTCCTCGGGCTCTTTGGTTTATCTTCTTGTGTATGTTGATGATATTATCATTACGGGTAATAACTCCAATACTATTGCCATGCTTATTGGTCATCTCAATTCCCTTTTTTTCTTAAGGATTTGGGGTGATGTGCACAAAATGCAACATATAAATTACATCAATTGTGGTATAAAACTAACCCTTTTTAGTACTAATGTTGGAAAAAGTGTATTTTTGTCTTCCTTTTGTATTTTCAGGATTAAATGATCTCAAATTAACAAAAGAAGCAAAAAGGTGGCTAAATCTAACATAAATACAAGAAAAGGAACAAACGTGGCATGCCCAACCCCCCGACAGCATCTTCCCAAGCAAAAACAAGAAAACAGAAGGCTGAACACGCCCCGTGCTCAATGAGAATGGGGGCGTGCCCAAGTGTCAGCAGAAAAGACAAAGTTGTAGAAGCTTCTATCGCCCACCACGGGGCCGTGCTCAGCGGACACGGGGCCGTGGTCAACTCTAAGATTCGCAGAATCTAGGGAAATCTTGATAGTACAGATACGCTTCTACACACGGGGTCGTGCTCAGCGGACACGGGGGCGTGGTCAACTAATGCAGACAAACTGCAATTAATGAAGAAAGAGAAGGAGGATGGACACGGGGCCGTGCCCGAGCTGTTGTTCAGGCTATAAATAGGGGGTGCTTGGCTCATTTGCAAACCATCCCTTGGCACACCACCTCTCTCACACTTCACCCTCCACCCACCACCATCACAACACCATCATCCACCACCATCATCCATCATCCATCATAGAGTGTGTGAGTCGTCTCGGGATCCAAGATTGATCGTAAGAGTTCTTGACAATCAAAGGCCATGTTTGCCTAAGTCTCTTACATCAATTGGTGAAGACAAGTGTTTAGTGTAATACTTTTTATTTTTAATCTTTTCGCACTTTTTATTTGGTTATGTATTAATGACTTTAATAACTAGTTTCTTATGTTGAAGGTGATTCTTCCTTATCGTTTGTCTGTGGTGTCTTGGCATTATTTTACTGTCTATATAAAATAAAAGATTTTCACCATTCATATCTCCACGGTTTATATGGAGATATGTTGGCTACCTGGTTAGGGGTTAAGGGAGGCGGTTGATTGATAGTCGTGAGCACTTGTACTAGACGGTTTTGCTAATTCATAGTAATAGAATCGTGTGCAAGTGTTTAAAGGTGATTCGGTATTGTTCTTGGTTCTTCGTATTTTCTGATTTTCGTGTTTGTTCTTGAATCTCACCAAGTTTGGATTCCGCACAAACTTGGTGATTGTTTGATATCATTGAAAGATCCGGTTAACGAGACCTTCAAGTGGTATCAGAGCCATTAGAACCTGTTTCTAGGCTCAGTGTGATATCAAAGATTCAAGATTTTCGATATTTTTGGTTCGGTGTTCTTCGTGTTCTTGGTACTGTTCATCGAATTTTTATCAAAATCATTATAGTTTGCTGTGTCAATCTGTTTTGATAGTGTTAAAGATATTCGACATTTTTGAATTTTTAAAAAGGAAATATTCTTTCTGATTTTAAAAAGGGATTTCAATTTCTAAAAATATTGGAAATTCAGTTACAATTTTCATTATTTTCGAAATTCCCATTATTGATTTGAAAATTAAAAGATTCCAAAAACACGGTTGGAGCTCTCGGGTCATCTTCAGCACGTCTCGACTCATCTTCAGCAGGTCTCGAGTCAAGGAGGTCTGAGTTACGGTCTCGACTTTGCATCTTCCTCACACGGTCTCGAGTTGTAATCTTCACCGTCTCGAGTCGCAACTATGGTTCCGAGTCGCAACCTCATCTCTGTTTTACAGTCTTGAGTCGCAACCACCCCCATCTCGAGTGATATTTCAGTTACACTCCGATCTCGAGTCAATTCATTGTTCAGTCGCAACCTTCAATCTCCACTGCCATTATCTCCAAAGCTACATCATCTTCAAGCTCTTGACTCACCATTTGAACTTCATTGGTCTCGAGTCATTCATATTTGAGTCGCAACCATTGTTTCAACAACGGTTCTGAGTCCACGACGTTTTCGAAACTCAACCACCACCGCCTGTCACCTCTATCTCACCATTGACCTCTCCGATCATCGTCACCAGCAATCAGCATCCGGTTACCGTTCATCATAGTTACTCACGTCAACAACCATCTTCTCCGGTGACCATCGTGCAACTGTCTAACCACGATTACCGTTCGTGTCTACATCCACCTTCATCATCATCGACAGCCACTGTTGTGTTGTCGTGTGTGATTATACCAAACGAAGAAGAAGCTGATTACAGTCGCATATTGTCGCGAAAAATCCATTCACAAATCGTTTGTGACGGTTGGACTGAAAGTGATGTTTAGGTTTTAATTTTAGTATTAATAATTATAATAATCATTTAGTAATCATTACATAATCATTATTTATAATAATAATAGTTAATAATAATAAACCTTTATTTTTATTAAATTTATTAAAGTAACTTAAAATCTTAAAAGGGGGGGGGGGGTTTGTTTGGTTGTGAGTAAGTTTTGACAGGGTTTTGAGGTGCAGGTCAGAAAGCGGGTTCGATTGCGTGCAAAGTGTTTGAGTTAGCGAGTACACGAGTTCTCGTTTGGTTTTTGTTTTGAGGAGAAGAACAAAAGTATCAGCCACCCATTGAAATTATGGCATTTATGTTTCACAAACCCGCGGCTCAAGAAATTACTCGTGAAGAGATAATTTCTGTTTTCTGTACCCCTGAATGTAGAGAACGAGTTGAAGCCTATAGAATACACAAAGCTGAGCTAATCGAAGATTATAATGACATTAAAAGGAAAAATTTCACTTTGACTAATAATGAAAAACTTTTTAAGGAGAAAATCGAAGCTCAGCGAAAAGACATCATCCAACTCAAGGATGATGTTAGTGTAAAAACGACCCAACTTTTCATGGTTAAAGAAAAACTATGCGATGTGACTAAAGAACTGGAGGTTATCAAAGATAAATATCAAATAAATGAGCTAAATATTAAAAAAATTGATTCCTCTAGCAAATTAGTCAAAAACCTGTGTGATCAACAGCTAGCATACCATAAAAGGAAAGGGTTGGGATTGGGTTATAATCAGGCTCCTCCTCCTTATAATGACAATTATACTTACTTACTTACCTATGACTGAGGAGGAGATGATGAATGAAAGCAAAATGACTTATGGTCCCAAAAACTATAAGCCATCAGTAAATGTCAGACCTGTTGAAAAACAGGTGGTTAAACCAGTTTGTTTTGTGTCCAAGGGTACTTTTGATCCTAACGCTTCTTCATCATGTGCAGATGAAGTACCTGAAGTAAGACGGGGAGATATGTTTGGGAATGAACCAGATTCAAATTCAGATTTTTCTAAAAACTCAATAAATGAAACAGCTTCTGAATCTGTTTTTGGACCAAACTTTTTTAAGTCGTTATTTGGTTCTTTTTCAGTTGATAATAATTGAGATGTTTCTTGTTCAACAACAATGTTCTGATTATTCTTCTGAAACTGTTTCTGTAAATGTCCCTGATAATGTATCCCGTGGGACCACTGAAACACACTCTCAAACGGATCAGGAGACTTCTTTCAAAAATAAAGCTGCCAGTGAACCATTCTTGAACACAAATGGTTCATGTGCTGATAACTCGTCTAATGATTCTGCTGAAGTTTATGGTGTTACATCTGATAAACCAGAACTCTCGGATCCTACCAAAGCTGATGAAGAGAAAACTGACGTGAACAAGGCTCCAAGTGCGCAAGCTGAACAATATGAACCTTCTGTCAATAATGAAAAGGTTCAAATCAAGTAACAAGAGCCGAAGCGAGCAGGTAAAGGACGCGAAAAGAAGAAGCCTAAACATCAAAGACAAGCAGGCTCTCCACAGTCCTCAACGGGCAGGAATAGTCCTCAAAAGACCCGTGACGTGAAAAATGCTTTTGTTAAGCCAGTCAGTAATGGTAAATGTGAGAAATATGCATTTGACTGTGCTAACAAAGCTTTCGAAAAGACTGGTGAGATTTCTGAACAAGACCTACAGTCTAATCAAAACAAGAAGAATCAAAAGAAATCTCAACCACAGAAGGCCCTTGCAAACGATAAGTATAGACATCCAAATTCATCGTCGTCTGCAAGAAATGTGCAACAAAATCAAGCACAGAAAGGACCGGTTCATCCTTCAGGGCCTGCAAGAGCTACACAAGCTGATCAGAATGCTTTCTACGTGAAGAGACAAACATGCTTCAATTGCGGCATTGCTGGTCACATTGCTCGGAACTGCACACATCATCCCTACGTACCATATTATATGCAAAATCGGAGGGTTACACCAAAGGATAACTACCATTCTAAGCCAATGAAGGTTTCTTCACCTAAGGCAATGAAGAATGTGAATCCCAAGGTTAAACCTTCTGATGGGGATTGGAACGCTGCTAAAAACAAACGCAAAGTTGTTCAGGAACTAAAATGTGTTTCCAAAACTTACAAACCTGAATCAGCTAAAGTTGCTCAACCGAAGGCAACAAATACGTTTGTTAAACCGAAACAGATTTGGAAACCCAAATCCAAGGCAGCAACGTCTCCAATCCTTGAAACGAAAGGGGACTTGTGTTTGAAGGAAGTGTCTTACTTTGATGCTTCAGGTAAACCTAGGACCACGATGGCCTGGGTACCCATGTCTTACTAATCTCCTTACTTTTCAGTAACAACCAAGGAGGAGCTGTTGACAATCTCTAGAATGTTGATAGCGGTTGTTCCAGAGATAAAAACGGGTAACATTTCACTGTTGCAAAAAGTTCAATTTTTTTTACAGATGATATGTTTCCTTTGGAGGAGATAAGAGAAGTAAGATAAGATCAACAAAAGGTACCGTTTAAATTCAGTACTTTGATTCGATTTTGATTAGTCTTCAATCTGATGATAAAACGGTTAAACAAAAATATTTTCTCTCTTTCTTAGTTCATTTTTTTGTATATAAAGTGTCCTTTCTCTAGTAAATGGTAAATTTGCGCAAAAATACAAGATTTATGCACAAATTTACGGGGGGGGGGGGGGGGGAGAGGAACATATAGATAGATATAGAGTTTAGGAGGAGAAAACTCAGAAAAGAAAAATACAAAAAGAGTTTGATGTATATATATGTATTGCTTTAGGGGGAGAAAATGAGAAAAATACAAAAACATTAGAAAAATGAAAAAGCCAAAAAGAAAAATTGCATGATATGGGAAGTGAAATAAATGTTCGTGTTAAAGAGTTTGACTAACACATGTAAGGTGCCATAGCTGAAAAGACTAGGATCTACTGCGATATGTCGATAGGCTTGACGCTCAAAATGATAAAAGATACTAAGTGATATAAACATAACGAACTATGTACCATGTGGGGAACATACCAACGTCGTATGATTTTATGGTCTTAAATCTTGCGTTGATAGATAGCCAACATCTGAGGTTTCGGGTCTTTATATTGTTGAATCATCCGGGGATATCTTGGTTGTCATTCTGTTCAGAACTAAAATTGTACATGACCCCAGGAAAGAAAGTCACTTGGAATTAGCTCATTTCTATTTGAATGTCTGTATGTTGTCCCGATACACACAATTTTGATCTGATTCTGAAATCTTCTCTGAAAAAAGTCGTGTACCTCCTCTGCTGCATCCAGCTACATGCTGACCTGGAGGTGCTAGGCAACGTCAGCTTCTGCTGCATCCAGATACATGCTGACCTAGCTGTACGTTGTCGCACTATAGATCTAATACACTCGAAAGAGGCCCTCAAGTGCCCAAAAGAAACCCAAGAAACCTATATCAAACTGAGAAAAACTCATTTGATCTGTATATTATACCATCTCTGCCAAAGATCTATTCTGTTCTCTTCTCCACCTACTCCCAGTTAAGATTTCAGAAATCTGGATTGGACTTGTGAAATATGTGGTAGGGAAGATACTTGCATGATAGAGTGTGCTGTTTATATTTTCGAGATTTGATTAGTTTTTATTTGGGTGTTCATTGTTAAGAAATCAAAACATGATAAAACAGATTATATGCAGACCTAGACACAGTCAGGATATCTTAAAGGATGACATCAGTATACTCATCTGTTACGATGAATCGTTGTGCTTACCTTGATCGCGAGGGTATGCCTTGGAATGGGACACACGGGTATAATAGTATAATATTACCTTAGCATATCACGAAGTTGAAAAAATGAAAGTTAAGCGTTAAAGTTTAAGTGGACAAACATATTGGCAATCGCATGGATCAGTTTGATTAGGCTCGTACTGAAAAGTGTTCCTTAGACTGCCTGAGAACGAATTTTGATCCCATTGCAAGTGTAAGTGTACATTATGGTAGTTGTTTATATTTTGAGTTTTTATTTGTTTTTAGTTCTAAAAATAAAAAAATAAAAAAGTTAGAAAAATTAAAAAATACAAAAATAGTGTCTTGTTTTTCTATAAAATCAAAAATCCAAAAATAGAGTTTTTAATTTTTTTTTCTTAAAATTAAAAATTATAACCGTTCTTGAAGATTTGACTGATCATAAAAAGTTGAAAGAGTTTGAATTGTGAAATCCGAGTACAAGTACTTGGATGTACCTAGTGTTCATATGGTACTCTCCCTGTTGCATAAGAAATGTTTGCTTATAAGTCTGTGAGCATGTGCAGAACTTGTTTTCAATCAAGAACAGGGGTTGATGAAGACTGAGATGCTGTTAGCTGCTGAAGAAGCATGGAACATCACAACAGCAAGATATACCTGAGTCAGAAGAACCGGATACGAAACGCCGTCTGACAGTGAAAGTACATTTGAAGTACCATGAACCTGCTTGAAAGAGAAAGATTGAAGAAGAAAAGAGTTTTTGAGAATCCTCCTCTCACATTCTTTTTGACAATATTTTCAAGCAAATGTTGATCGTGATCCTGATATGAAGCTAACCAAAAAAAAAAATCTGAAGAAAGAGACCCAGTGCTGAGAGTTCAGAAGTCAAGAACTTCCACAACATCTGCAGCATAGCGTCAACCATAGATTTCGTTGAAGACGTTGCTGAATTCAAGTTATGAAGACAATTTGATGGCATCAGTCTAGGGGGAGATTGTTAGGCCCTAAAGTGTGAGACTGACGCATCAAATTAATACAACGGGCTATGGTTACGAACTGGGCTTTACTGGGTTAGTTTATATTAGGTTGTGGACCTTTATAGGTCACTTGGCCAAGCTTTAGGCCATGTGGGCCAAGCAGGCCCAAGGGGAGCCCATGTAGTGAAGTGGGCTTGTCTATGTATATAAACAAGTTTTTAACTTGTTTTAGGGTTTGAACCTCATTGTTACAATTTCTCTAGAGAGGGAGGCGATTGATTGATAGTCGTGAGCACTTGTACCAGACGGTTTTGCTAATTCATAGTAATAGAATCGTGTGCAAGTGTTTAAAGGTGATTCGGTATTGTTCTTGGTTCTTCGTATTTTCTGATTTTCGTGTTCGTTCTTGAATCTCACCAAGTTTGGATTCCGCACAAACTTGGTGATTGTTTGATATCATTGAAAGATCCGGTTAACGGGACTTACAGAACGGTTTGGTAAGAGTCTTGCCATTGTTCAGTGTATAGATCCTGCAAAGGACCTGGGTCAAATTTAGTAGGACCTCCTTCAATACCCACCGGTATTGGATGGCGGTGGTCCAAACTCTTTGATCCCTCATAAGTAAGCTACTATTAAAACTTTAACCCGGCTACTTAGGACTGTATCCCTGCTGACTCAAACTACTTAGCCGAGGGTAACGTCACCTTCAAAAGAGGGGCCTACCATATTATGCATTAATAACTTAATTAATTATCTATCAATAATCCGACCCTTTAGGATTGTATCCTTGCTGACTCAAACTACTGGGTTGAGGGTAACGTCACCTTCAAAAGAGGGGCATACTACAATAACTAAGATAATCTCTTAAAAGGTGCAAAACTGTGGAAATAATCAAAGGTTACACTACACACGAGTCGGATCCAAGTGATTCATCTTGTCTATCTGTTTTTACTTTTATTTTATTTTTCAGCATTTTAGTTAGTTTTATTTTTCTAGTTTAAAAACCTTTTTTCTAACTTTTGATTTGATTAGACGTTGAGGATAAACCGGTACTAAAAGCTCTTGTGTCCTTGGACGACCACGGTATCTTACCAACACTATACTACGTCCATGATGAGTGCACTTGCCCATATGTGTGTTTAGTCTTAGTAAATATTGTGTTTTTTAAATTTAAAACTTGGCTAAAAAGTGTAAAAATGCTTAAAATATACATTAAAAATCTATTACACTACACGCACACCAGGGGCAACTACATTATTTCCTTGGGGTGGAAGTTGTTCACAAAAATTTTGATCTTGTTCTCTCACAGAAGAAATATATTGCAGACATATTACATAGATCAGGTTTGGCGGATTGCAAACCCATCTCCACCCCTATGAGCACATCTCAGGTTTTACTACCTGATGATAGTCCGTTATTGGATGATCCCTCTCGGTACAGGCACACGGTTGGTGCTCTTCAGTATGCTACCCTTTCTCGCCCTGACATTGCATTTGCCGTCAATCAGGTTTGCCAGTTCATGCACGCCCCAACCGAGAATCATTGGACTAGTGTGAAACGGATTCTGCGTTATTTGAAAGGTACAATCAACATGGGTCTTTGGATTCGTCACAACACGGGCTATCGCCTACAAGCCTTCTCCGATTCTCATTGGGCTACCAATCTACAGGCCTTTTCCGACTCTGACTGGTCTGGTTGCCCAGTCGACCGTTGCTCGATGGGGGGATTTGCTATCTACTTGGGTTCAAATCTTATTTCTTGGTCTGCTCGCAAACAACGAACGGTCTATCGCTCCTCAACGGAATCTGAGTATAAGGCGATTGTAGACACTGTTGCAGAATTACTTTGGCTAAAGTATCTTCTTCGTGAGCTTGGTTTGGACAGCGAGGCGCCAACACTCTGGTGTGATAATCTTGGCGCTACTTATCTCACTGCTAACCCAGTGTTTCATGCTCGTACTAAACATGTTGAAGTTGATTATCACTTTGTTCGTGAACAAGTTACTCAAGGCAATCTCAATGTTAAGTTCATCTCCACAAAGGACCAAATAGTTGACATCTTCACGAAGCCTCTATCTTCTCAAAAGTTTGAATTTTTGCGGTCCAAGTTACAGATTGCTAACCGCCCTGAACTTGCGGGGAAGTATTAGACTATGTCGGCTATGTTAAGTTTATTATTGATGTTTTATATATTGTATAGGGTATCTAAATGTATTTAGGTTCTTTATATATTTGGTTGTAATCTTCTATCATAATTCAATAATACCTATTACTTTTTCATAAACTGATTTGTGTATGTGAAAAGCTTGTGGATGAAGATCGTCATCATTAGGGGCTTTCAAGATGGGATTATCCGGTTTTCGGCTAATAAATATTAATATCCGTATTCGTATCCGAAATTTCGGATATCCGATTCTCGGATACTGATTCTTTTATTTAAATGGATATCCTAATTTATAAAAAAATCAAAAAGTACATTTCATACATAGATTAAAACTTAACTTATATTCGAATTTCCAACACTCAAAACACAAAAAAATATATTCATACATCCACACCCGAATCCGATTATTTACTATTTTTACTATATTTTAAGCTAAACAAGTAGTCATATAATTTATATGTAATATTTTTTTAGTTTTCGGATATTGGATAATCCGACTATCCGAAAATCTTAGAAATCAATATCCAAATCCAAAATTTCGGATTGTTTGCTTTTCTTCGGATATCCGAAATTCGGATATTAAGATATGGTTTTTCGAATATTTCAGGTTTGGTTTCGAACCGGATTTTTTTGAGCACCACTAGTCATTATTAGGCCCATCTGAGGTGAAGGAACTTAAGGAAGTTGCAATCACATGCAAACGATCCACCATATAGCTTTTATGGTAGGGCAAGAAACAAATGTACCCATCACCCTTTCCACTTATGGATTACTCCGGTCAACATAATTCTTCCAAAAATTTAAAAAAATGATTCGAAAAGGTATTATTTCATGGAAAAGAATAATTGAATGTTTTGCGCCTATTCTTAAATGTAGGTCCCATTTGAATAAAAATACATGATTAGATAATTTTAGGCCACGCATTGAATTCCCATATTTTATGAGTGTGGATTAATACACTTTGGGGCTCAGGCATCTACCAAATCAACGGACCCCCTCATTCTATCTTTTTTTTTTAACGTAACTTTCATTCACAACAAAACGCCGACCCAAACCGGGCCGACAACAACTACAAGATTTCATATTCATAAAATTATACCAATCTAGCCATTTTATCCCTTTAACAAACAAGCTCTATTCACCATATGCCTCCAACAGGGAAAAATAAAAAATTAAAATCTAGTAAGATCAAAAGCATACCCGTATGGCTGTATCTTTTACTGAGCGGTATAAATTCGAGTTACTTTGTCTTTTGACTCCGCTGCAACGCATGGTACTATTCTTTAACGTAAAAAATCTCTATTTTCTTACGTGCTTATTTTTAAGTACGTTTTGTTATAAATCCAAGTTAAAAATAAGGAAAACATACAAGTTTTGTCATTATCTATATACCATTTTGCAGACAGTGTTCTTTTCAACGAATTTTGACAGGTTTTGCCCTTTATAGGGAATTTTGTTGCACGTTACGTCCTTTAAGCCTAACCCAATTAAATTTTTCTGTTAAATCTTATTATACATGCCTAACCCACCTTTATTGCGAGAACCAATGTGAACACAACAATCGGCATAACACCAGCATTAGCAATCGTAACATCCCCAAGAAGACCCAGGTTATGAATATTCGACATAACACCAGCATTAGCAATCGTAAAATCCCCAAGAAGCTTACTCAATTCCTCATCATTCCTCACCAACAATTGAATATGTCTCGACACAATTCTAGTCTTCTTGTTATCCCTAGCAGCATTTCCCGCTAATTCAAGCACCTGCACACAACCAATTTTGACAATCCCCTCATCAAATCACAAAACCCCCAAATTCACCAAAACCCTAATATAACAAAAGTATATAACCCTAAATTAACAAAATTGGGTGAATGAAAGTGAAACTTACTTCAACAGCGATGTATTCAAGAATGGTAGCGAGATAAATCGGAGCTCCGGCACCGACACGTTCGGCGTATTTACCGGCTTTCAAGAACTGGGTGATACGGCCGACCGAAAACTGAAGACCGGCTTTGCTGCTTCGAGAAGTCGCCTTCTTAGCGGCTCCGGAACCTAGGGTTTTGCCTCTTCCGGCCATTGGGTGGAGAAAGAAGGTGGCTTTTTGAGGGTTAAACAACGATGGAGGGTTTGAAGGAAGGGGAGATTGATCTGAAGAAAGATTTGGGGGGGGGGGTGTTTGGTTATATACTGGTTTAAGGAATGTGAAGGGAGAGAGAGGGGAAGGGGGGATAGATTATACACACACACACACACACACATGAACTGAGCGCTTTATCTGGGGATTGGCACCTCAGATCATGAGTATGGTTACTACATCCAAGCCTGCGACAATCACAGAAGCCAATGATCTCAGTGTGGCTCTTACCGAGGAAGCCATTCGCTTGAACAAGTTTTCGAATTCTGGGCAGAAGAAGAAAGAGACTCACGTGGAGTCGTCTGGGGATAACAAAAGGAAATTCTCGAACTTCAAGCAGGGTACAAGCAACATGAACAAGAAAGGTGAATCAAGCACACCGGCGAAGGCTGCAACCGGTGTTGAAAACAAAGGAAAGGGTTATATGGGCACTCTGCCCAAGTGCGAATATGGCAGTATCATCATGCTGGTCCATGTAGAAATAGAAAATGTGAAACTTGTGGAAGAATTGGTCATTTGAAGGATACCAGCTGGGTTGGTTCAGGCCAGGGTGGCCGAAGGGGTTTTGGTAACAACAACCGCGGTGGTATAGGAAACCGACCGCAAGGGAATAATGGAGGAAATGGAAACCGTGGAAACAATGCGAATCAAGCTGGGAATGTGAATCGCAACCAGAACAACGCTCAAGCTGGGAACGGAGGTGGTAATGGTCACGGACCGGGCTGTTTTAATTGTGGAGAAGTTGAGCACTTTAAGAAGGAATGCCCAAAGCTGAATCAAGCCCGTGCTAGAGTGTTTAACATTGGAGCAAGGGAAGCGCGCTAGGATCCCAACGTTGTCACTGGTACATTCCCTATAAATCAATGCTTTGCATCTATTCTGTTTGATACTGGTGCCGACTATAGCTTTGTGTCATTAGAATTTAAGAGTTTGCTTAGGTTAACTGCTAGTAAGTTAGATATTCCGTACTCAATTGAACTGGCTAATGGAAAGCTAGTTGAAGCGAATGAAGTCGTCAAAGGTTGTGTAATCAAGTTGGGAGAGCGTGAGCTCACTTTGGATCTACTACCAGTCGAGTTGGGAAGCTTCGACATGGTAGTAGGGATGGATTGGTTGTCAAGCAACAAAGCAGAGATTATTTGTCACGAAAAGATCATTCGCGTCCCAACAGAAGATGGAGAAACGAGCGTGGTTCACGGAGAGAAGCACGATACGCCTCTGAGAATCATCAGCTGCCTGAAAGCTCGAAAGTGTTTATAGAAGGGATGTGTTGCCTTCTTGGCACACATCGTGGATAAGGAAGCTACTGAGCCGAAGATCGAAGACATCCCTGTAGTAAAGGAATATCCTGAAGTCTTTCCAGAAGACTTGCCAGGATTGCCACCTCAAAGGCAAGTAGAGTTCCACATTGACTTAGTTCCAGGTGCCGCGCCTGTGGCTAAGGCACTTTATCGACTTGCCCCTTCAGAGATGCAGGAGTTGTCGACACAACTTCAAGAGTTGCTAGACAAAGGATTCATCCGACCAAGCTTCTCGCCTTGGGGAACTCCAGTTCTGTTTGTCAAAAAGAAAGACGGTAGTTTTCGTATGTGCATTGACTACCGGGAGTTGAACAAGTTGACGATCAAGAATAGGTATCCTCTGCCAAGGATTGGTGACCTATTCGACCAGCTGCAAGGTTCAAGCTACTACTCGAAGATCGATTTGCGATCAGGTTACCATCAGCTGAGAATACAAGAGGAAAGTATTCCCAAGACCGCTTTTAGAATCCGATATGGACATTACGAGTTCTTGGTTTTGTCATTTGGGTTGACAAACGCGCCAGCTGTTTTCATGGATTTGATGAACAGAGTTTGTAAACCGTACCTCGACAAGTTCGTGATTGTGTTCATAGATGATATTTTGATCTACTCAAGGACGAAGGACGAGCACGAACAGCATTTGAGAGCTATCTTGGAGCTACTGAAAAAGGAGAAGTTGTATGCCAAGTTCTCGAAGTGCGAGTTTTGGCTACGCGAAGTCCAATTTGTTGGACATGTGGTTAATGGAGATGGAATCCATGTGGATCCCACAAAGATCGAAGCGATAAAGAATTGGGAGACTCCAAAGACGCCAACCGAGATTCGACAATTCTTAGGATTGGCTGGTTACTATCGAAAGTTTATTGAGGATTTCTCAAAAATTGCTCAACCATTGACCTTCCTCATGCAGAAGGATAAGAAGTTTGATTGGGGAATGAAACAAGAAGAAGCATTTCAGTTGTTACAGGACAAGCTTTGTAATGCACCGATCTTATCGCTACCAGAAGGAACTGATGATTTTGTGGTATATTGTGACGCCTCGCGTCAAGGTTTGGGTTGTGTGTTAATGCAGCGCCAGAAAGTTATAGCCTACGCATCACGCAAGTTGAAGGTCCATGAAAAGAATTATATCACGCATGATTTGGAGCTAGGCACAGTGGTATTTGCGTTGAAGATTTGGAGACATTATTTATATGGTACGAAGTGTACAATCTTCACGGATCATAAGAGTCTGCAACACATATTCGACCAGAAGGAGCTTAACATGAGGCAAAGACGCTGGGTCGAATTATTGAACGACTACGACTGTGAGATCAAGTATCATCCAGGGAAGGAGAATGTGGTCGTCGATGCCCTAAGTCGAAAGGAAAGGATCAAGCCCATAAGGGTTGGGGCTTTGGAGATGATTATCCAGACAGATCTTTCATTGCGCATCTGTGCCGCACAGAAAGAAGCTCTTAAGGAAAGGAACATTGAGGAGGAATATCTCTGTGGAATGGAGAAGCAGTTAGTACCAAACGAGGAAGGAACTTTATGTTTCATGAAACGAATTTGGGTTCCTCTATTTGGTGGTTTGAGAAAGGTTATTTTCGATGAAGCTCACAAGTCACGGTACTCTATCCACCCAGGAGCGGATAAGATGCACCAAGATCTTAAGGATTATTACTGGTGGCCTAGAATGAAAGGCGATGTTGGAGTTTATGTTAGTAAGTGTTTAACATGCGCCAAGGTAAAAGCTGAATACCAGAAGCCTTCAGGACTTCTGCAGCAACCTGACATTCCCAAATGGAAATGGGAACAAATTTCAATGGATTTCATAACAAAGTTGCCAAGAACACCAAAAGGTCATGACACTATTTGGGTAATAGTGGACCGGTTAACGAAATCTGCGTATTTCTTGCCAATTAGAGAGAAAGACAACACGAGCAAATTAGCTGAGATATACATGAGAGAGATCGTTGCACGTCATGGAGTGCCTCTCTCAATCATCTTTGATAGAGACGGAAGGTTTGTGTCAAGGATTTGGCAGTCCTTCCAAGAAGCATTCAGATCTCAGTTGAACCTGAGTACAGCTTTTCACCCGCAAACAGTTGGACAAAGCGAACGGACGATTCAGACACTAGAAGATATGCTGCGAGCTTGCGTTATGGATTTAGGTGGAAGTTGGGATATTCATCTACCATTGGTCGAATTCTCATACAATAACAGTTATCACGCAAGTATTCAAGCCGCACCGTTCGAAGCGTTATACGGACGCAAATGTCGATCACCAATTTGTTGGTCTGACGCAGGTGATAGATAATTAGTTGGTCCAGAAGTGGTCCAGGAAACCACAGATAAGATTGCACAGATCCGAGAACGCATCAGGGCGGCTCGCGATCGACAAAAGTGTTATGCGGACCGAAGAAGGAAACCTCTGGAGTTTGAGGTAGGAGACATGGTATTATTAAAGGTATCACCCTGGAAGGGTGTGGCACGTTTTGGAAAGCGTGGGAAGTTGAATCCGCGCTATATTGGTCCATTCAAGATTCTGGAGAGAATTGGATTAGTAGCATACAAGTTGGACTTACCTGCTGAACTCAATGGTGTTCACGACACATTCCATGTATCAAACTTGAAGAAGAGTCCGAATCAAGAAATTGTTGTCATTCCGGCAGACGAGATTCATATTGACGACACGCTCCACTTTGTCGAAGAACCCGTTGAGGTTACTGATTGGAAGATAAACAAAACACGCCGGAGTAGTGTCAAGCTTGTCAAAGTTCGTTGGAATGCAAGACATGGTCCAGAATACACCTGGGAACGTGAGGATCGAATGAAAGAAAAATACCCCCATTTATTTCCCCAGACCCCTGCAACCAGAAACAGAGCCAAAAATTTCGGGACGAAATTTTCTTAACGGGGGGAGAATGTGACAACCCTCACCAAACCAGGTATCCGTACAAATTAATTAATAGTTAATCAGTTCTTAATTACTATGCATAATTACAATTATGACTAAACTGCTTTCTGTTTTCTGATACATACATACTCATACATCATACTTCATTACTGTCACTCCATTTATTACACACAAAACATTAGTGACAAACTTGATGCACAAAAGCACAGTTAGCACAGTGAGCGGATAACCCAGTAAACATGCTGACATTGCCAGCACTAGACAGAGATTGTCTCTGAGGCCAGTATGAGCCGGGAATAGATTACTACACTAGTAAGGAGTGTAGGGAGGTGAGGACCATAGAACAACGTCACTAGGTGATAGTTATAGTGACCGGAAGTGCCTAAAACATACTTTAATTACAAAATTCTGCACTACATACAAAAATTCAGCTTTTAACATAACTAGTAAAGTGCAAAAAGTTGGTAAAATAATACTAGACACTTTCCAAAGTGTTGGGAATTTATTGTATCACTAAAACAATATAAAAGATACTTAAAAGCTTTACTTAACACTTTAACGGATCAATATCCAACCGAACAACCAGACTTTACCCGGAACATAAAAAGATTGCCAAAGACATAGTTTTCACTTTCTGAGCTAGCTAGGGTCCCCGAACACCCTAACACCCTTTATATTAATTAACACACTTAATACCCTAACTAGAACCATTGGATTTCAACTTAATCCTAACTATAACATTACACCCCAACCCTTACCCCCCCCTCTAGTCGACGGTCACCTTAGGGTGACCCACACTTCTCTTTGTTTGATTATTTTATTGTTTCATGTTGGATATCTAGTTAACATATTATATTTGGACAATATGAAGGAATGGATTATAAATATATACCATAGTCCATCATTCTCTTCATTCAAAACAACATCAACCAACTCAAACTCTCTCCCTCTACACACCTCACGGCCGCCCCTTCTCCACCACACCACCACCACTTCTAACCATTGTTCACTCATTTCTTATACTCTCAAGGGTGCAAGAGATCATATAAACAAGCCCGGTGCTCTCGAAAGTGCAAGAACCGCTCTAGATTTCTTTTATCCACCACATTTACATCTTGTTTCTTCCCTAGCCTTGAGCTAGTAGTAAGTGTTTCTAAACATCATCTTGATCTTGTTTATGGTGGTTAATAGGTGATTTAATGGTTAAAAATTAAGAACACTAAAGAACACAACTTAAAGTCTTGAACATAAGTGATTAATGGTGGATAAAGAGAAGTTATGTGTGTAAATCATGTAAATCTTGTATGGTTGTGAATATTTGATGTTGTTTGTTACTAAAAGTGGGATGGATCATCATCTAGACATACTAGATCATGTTCAAGAACATGAACTAGTAGTATGTTAGTGTTAGAAATGTGAAATATGACGAAACCATCCACCATGAACTTGAAGCTTGAATAAACATAATTTTTCTTGTAAAATGAAGTGGTAAACTTGTGGATCTAAAGATCTACAAGTGGTTTTTCGGAAGAACCAAGCAGAAAATACTAGTTTTGGTTGAAACCCGGATATTTTATGAAAGAAGTACCTTTATGGTAACTAAACAAGTGTGTAAACACTTGTGTAACAAGAAATTTAACAAAGAAACATTTTTGTAAATCTTGACTAGAAGTTGTGAAACTTCAAATTCTTTAAAAATGAAGTTTAGAAGAAACTAAACTTATTTTTAGAAATAACAAAACCTACTAAATGTGTTGGTGATTTACTACATATTTTTACAAAACCTTCAAGTTCATGAGTTTATGATTTATTCATATTTTGTCTAGTTTGATGAATAAATATTGTATATTGTTGATGGGTAAATTGGTTGATTGATTTTACAAAAAGAAAATGATATGCTAAAAGCATAGACACCTCCATTTACAGAGGAAACTCTGGCGAAGTTTTTCCAGAAATATAACACTTAGAAAATACTTTTCTAGTAATTGTTTACGTATATATTTTTAACTTGATTTTCAAAAATAAACTTCGCCATGATTTTTATTACAAAAATTACAAAGTACCGGAGGTGGATTTTCGTAAATAAAACTTGTTAAATAAATATCTAGAATATATATATTTTATAATAAGACGCTTGTGTGATTTTGTGATTATTTGTGAACTAGATATATATTATTTTTAGGGTAAAAATAATATTACTTGAAATATCATGAAAATACGACTTCCAAAATAATATCAACGCGCTCACAAAAATAAATATTTAAGTTATATGAGTATCGTAATATAACGCAAACTTTAAAAATGTAACCTATGTATTTTTCAGAAAAATACTCTTATTAGTATATTTTTGGTGGATATTATTTTGGGAAAACTTATGGAATAAAATATAATATATTTGGGAAAAATATATATATTTTGGAAATTAAGACATTTTAGACAAAGTGATTAAAAATATATTTTTCAAGTGAGACTTAAAAATATATTTTCGGAATTATAAAACACACATGTATTAATACCCCAATCCTTGGGAAGAAATATACTTATTAAATAATTAGGAAGTGTAAATACGAAATAGTTGTCTAACTATTTCCCAAAAACGTTAAACCTTAAGCCAAGGCACGGCCGTCCGTCTAATAGAAGTTAGTACGTGTAGGTCGTCACACAGCAGGTTGATTTGGGGACCGACTATTTCGAGACGCACTTCTGTGAGTTCATGTCCCCCTTTTCTCTTACTGTTTTCAGTTTTATAACTTCGGGGGTGAAATACATATTACAATTATTTGGAACATTTTTATACATGGTATGGTTAGCTTAAGGAGGGTTAGGACGTACAGATCATGTGAGTAGTGGGTACAACGCTTAATGCCATTAATCCTCGTAGTTAGGACCGAGGGACACAAGAGTGATAGATCTATTTGGGTTTAGCGAGCCCACACCCGTGAGGCCGGGGAGGCCCATAGAGGTGATTGTGTCTTACAGCCGAGGCCCGGTACAAATTTTCTAGGTTTGAGTTTTCCTGCATCACTTCACACATACCAGTGACCTTGCAAACCAATGGTGATCTCATTTCCTTAATTGCTACATACCAGGAACATTTATACTTTGGGGACGTACTCTAAACGATTTATAAACATACTCACGTTTGCATGAACTCGCTCAACTTTTGTTGATTTTTCAAATTACATGTATTTCAGGAAATTAGGGATCCGGAAAGGTATGCTATGTCGTCAAGCTGCATCGGAGGAATGATGTCATCCGAGTTTAGGGATTGTGACTTTGAGGGCGGGGCCCCTATTGCTGTTGATGTTATCCTACCCATTGCTGATGCTCCTGTAGAGGAGGCTCCTGTTCATTCACCTGTCCCGGACTCATTTGAGTCTGTGGCGTCTGCATCTTTGCACACTCAGGGAGTGCAACATCACTCTCACGACGCCGACCCTGACATGGCGTCATCAGCTGTACCTGTTCCCGCGCACGATCATGAGTTTGATCACGAGGTTGACGATGATTTCGATCCTGTCTTTCCCCCTGGTTTTGATCCTGACCAGGATATTGAGTTCATTCACTTAGATCAGCCCCTAGAGGAGCCTGTAGCCCCTATCGATCCTTTGTTTGATGATCCAGCTGATTTTGACATGGATTTTGTTGACCCGGAGCCTGTCGTGGCCCCTGAGCCAGTCGTTGCCCCTGATCCTGCATTAGAGCATGACCCTGTTCATGACGATGCACCCGCTGTTGCTCCTTTTGTTGATGATATACCCATTGCCGATCATCCTGTTGTTGCTCCACCGTTGGTGGATGATCATGTTGTTGACACTCCTGTTGACACTCCACTCTTGATAGAGGATCCTGTTGTTGCACCATTTCCTGATCCTATGCCGGTGCTGTTCGACCGTGCACCTTTTGCTACCTATATAGATCCATGTTACGCCGACACCCGTAATGGGTGGATTGATGACGATGACGATTACCCACCTTTTGTGCGACCTGTTACACCACCAATAGCCCCCGTTTCAGCACCCATTTCAGCACCCACTGATATCCCACCGTTTCCCCTGCACACCACAGATGCTCATCGCACAGATCTTCCTGTTACATTCCTTCAGGACATACCGCCACCGATGTTGACTTCACCTTTTCCATTCGCGTCTCAGTTTCCCACTGTTGCACCATCTACTGCACCATCCTTCACTCCGTCGAGCGAGCCATTTCTATGGACTACGCCCCCTATCATGCCATTGTCTGATCCGTATCACCCATACCATGTTGGGTACTCCACGGAGGACATCCTTACTTCTCTGATGATACAGCAGGAGGAACTGACCCGTCACATACAGGAGTTGGAGAGAGCTCAGCGACCACCTTTGCCATTGTCAGACCCCATTTTCAGTATCACACCCTCCGCGTCCACTTTCACCCGACTCAGACGTCCGTTTCTTGACCTCTGAGCAGCAGATAGCATATTTGCTGCGCGTCTATCGCGCTTTAGAGCAGGATTGGTTACATATGCGTCTCCTGTATTACTCTCATTTTCCTCCTCCTCCGCCGTCAGCATAGGCATTTGAATCGACGCAGGTAGACTTTTGGCGAGAGGACCGCGATTGTGCAGATTACACAGCTTTTTGGAGACCGCATTTTGATGTTGTGACTTTTGATGTTTTGTATTTTGGTTGTTGTTGTCACTGATTAGATAGTTTTGGACTAGGACGATGTGGCCCTTAGTCACTGATGATGTACGATACAGTTATGAACTTGTAAACATTACATTGTGGTCTTGATTCATGATAGCGCAATCGCAGTATTCTCATTATATGTAATGTTGGATTGATTGTTTATATTCTATATCATGTGATGTTATGTACTTGATCTATTTGTATCATGTGATGTTATGTGCTTGATAATGTTGTTACATGCGTATGCCATTTACTTACTATGACCTGACCAACGTGAAACATCTTTTAGAAGATGCCACTAAGATGTGATCCGCACATGCCCACTAATGAGGCAGAACTTCAAGGAATCATTGCTGCCGCTATCGCGCAGTATGCTGCTTCTCATGCAGAAACAAGTGGAAATATCTCTCAAAACCACGGCAATAACAATCCACCCAATGGTAATGTTAAGTCGTTTGAGATATATTATGATACATTTGGATACTTTTATCACGTTCGCTAATACCATTTGTAAATTCAAACGTATGTGCAGGGTGCACTTACAAGCAATTTCTCGATTGCAAGCCCGTGAATTTCGACGGCACAGGAGGTGCTGTTGCGTTTGTAAGATGGGCTGAGAAGACTGAGTCTGTTCTTAGAATGAGCAAGTGTGCTCCCGAGCAACAAATGACCTACATCTCAAGGCTATTTCTTATGAAACGTTTTTAATAAATCAAGACGAATAGGATTGTAAATAAATAAAAATAAAACTTGATAAAGAATCTTGGAAATCCCGACACTCTATGACAAGCCCAAAAACCTTCTCTTCTACCCATTCCATTTGGGAGTGAAAAAGCCACATTATAAAGAGTTTTGCTTGAGGAGTAGCAAAGATTCAAGTGTGGGGGTATTTGATGGGCACAAAATGCAACATATAAATTACATCAATTGTGGCATAAAACTAACACTTTTTAGTACTAATGTTGGAAAAAGTGTGCTTTTGTCTTCCTTTTGTATTTTCAGGATTAAATGAGCTCAAATAAACAAAAGAAGCAAAAAGACAGCTAAATCTAACATAAATACAAGAAAAGGAACAAAACGTGGCATGCCCGACCACCCGACAGCATCTTCCCAAGCAAAACAAGAAGACAGAAGCCTGAACACGCCCCGTGCTCAGCGAGCACGGGGGCGTGCCCAAGTCTCAGCAGAAAAGACAAAGTGGTAGAAGCTTCCATCGCCCACCATCGGGCCGTGCTCAGCGGGCACGGGGCCGTGGTCAACTATAAGATTCGCGGAATCAAGGCATATCTTGATAGTACAGATATGCTTCTGCACACGGAGTCGTGCTCAGCGGACACGGGGGCGTGGTCAACTAATGCAGACAAACTGCATTTAATGAAGAAAGAGAGGAGGATGGACACGGGGCCGTGCCCGAGCTTCTATTCAGCCTATAAATAGGAGTGCTTGGAGCTCTTGCAACTCATCCCTTGGCACACCACCTCTCTCACACTTCACCCACCACCCACCACCATCACAACACCATCATCCACCACCATCATCCATTGTCCATCATAGAGTGTGTGAGTCGTCTCAGGATCCAAATGATTCATCTTGCCTATCTGTTTTTATTTTTATTTTACTTTTCAGCATTTTAGTTAGTTTTATTTTCCTAGTTTAAAACCTTTTTCTAACATTTTGATTTGATTAGACGTTGAGGATAAACCGGTACTGAAAGCTCTTGTGTCCTTGGACGACCTCGGTATCTTACCAACACTATACTACGTCCACGATGGGTGCACTTGCCCATATGTGTGTTTAGTGTTAGTGAATATCGTGTTTATAAATTTAAAACTTGGCTTAAAATATACATCTAAAACATATATACACTGACACGCATCATTTAGTTTTCTATTCATTTTCTGTAATTTGTTTCCAGTTTTAACTAAAAAGTGTGTTTAATTAAACCTTGTGTTCCTATTAAATCTCGGCTCCCAGTTAACAAGGCCCTGGCCGGTGGTCCTCCCCGCCCACCCCCAGGGCCGCCCATGATAAAAAGTAAATGTCATTGAAAGTATGTACTAATCAAACATGGCACACACAATGTGCCATTGAAGATCTAAATTAGTGGCACAAAAGTAAAATGTCATTAAAAGTGTGTGCCAGTAAATGGCTTTTTGTTTGTAGTGTTATACTAGATATAGGCACTTACATTATATAAGAAGTGATGACAACATCGGTCAGCTCGGTGAATGTAAAAACCGCTTCAAAATCATCACAGTTTAAGTACATGTAACTATCATGCGCAAATAGATTCAATAGTAATACTAGGCTAGCCTGTTGAATGATATCAATAGTGAATGCAGTATGAATAGCATGAAATCTGAATATTTGCAGACTCAATGGTCATATCGTTGTTATGTAGAATAGGCTAACCATAAACTATAAACTGCATATATACTTGGACTCCATTGTTATGTAGATCCTAATTGTAACGAAGAACAAAAATTGTGCCCGAATCGTACCGGGTAATGCGAATTGAGGAAGTTAGTAGGAGCAAAAGGGTGGGATGAGAAATCATGAGAGACTGGCGAGAACATCGCCTCGTCGATAGGGTACCTTCCAAAACCAACACCAAACGGCATGGCCACCCCAAAACCACTAGACGAGCCTAACTGTAGCGAGCTTGAACCTAAAAACAAGCTCGTTAAGTAAACTAGCCCGAGCTCAACCCAACTCATGAGCCTAAACGAGACATTGTTAATATAATTTTTTATTAATATATTAGATATATATCACTTTTCATAAATCCGTACAATTTTTTCTCTTTAACAGTTTTCAAGTTTTTCCCATGATTTGCTATTGGAAATTAACCGTGATGTCCATATTAAATAAACAATAACTGCTATAGGAAATTAACCCTTATGTTTATATAATGTTTTTTTATGACGCTAAAAAGACGACACACAAAAACAGTTTCATAAATTTATTAAATTTTGTACAACCATGACATTTTTTTCTTGACACGGATTTAAAATGTCATAAGATAAGCGTGTGTCATTATTCGCGCGTCAAGATAGATCTTTTTTTATGACGCTAAAAGGATGACACACAAAAAAGTGTGTCATAAATATATTGAATTTTGTAAAACCATGACAATTTTTTTCTTGACAGGCACTTTCGAATGTCATAAAATGAGCGTGTGTCATTGTTTGCGTGTCAAGATAAATCTTTTTTTCTTTATGACGTTAAAAACATGACACACAAAAAAGAATGTTATAGATTTATTAAATTTTGTAAACCATGACATTTTTTTCTTGACATACGCTTTTGAATGTCTTAAAATATGCGCGTGTCATTGTTCGCGTGTCAAGAGGAGTGTATTTTCTAGTAGTGATGGTACTCATATTAAAGATAAAAAACACCCGTTATTATGGTGTAATTTTTTTTGAAAAAAAAAGTTACGTATAAAAAGTTATTGACACTTAAAAAAGACGGGGGAAACTTGCTTGTGCATTGCATGTGGAAATTCTGGGTTAACAACTGCTGTAAGATTTGTTTACCTCTTAATGAGGCTCTTAATGGTTCAGGCCTCTGGCCTCTTACTGGTTCAGCACTTAATGGTTCAGACTGTTTGTTTCACGAGCAGATGTCTGAATGGTTCAGACATTTGCCTCTGAATGATTAAGATTTATACAGAGTCTGAATGGTTAAGACTTTTAATCTGAATTGGTCAGATATTTGCCTCTGAATGGTTAAGCATTATACATGCTTTTAATGGTTCAGACCTTTACTGGTTCAGCACTTAATGATTCAGACCTCTTACTGGTTTAGCACTTAACCATTCAGATGTTGCCAAACAACCCCTAAGAAATAGAATTACTTAATCAGAAACGATACTTGTATATGTTAGTATTCATGATACCTTTTACCCATATTTACATACTGTAGTAATCTGAGACTTGTGTGCTAGTGATTGCCACTATATCTCCGGGCACTACATTGTCTCCAATAAGATGTATCATGTTTGGCATCAATGTTAATTCAACTTGTTTTCCATGCAATAAAAAAGTTATTTAATTAGAAGGTATCCAAGACTTTTGACTACTTACGTTGTGTAGTAATACTTACTGTTCATCTCTCATGGCAACCTTCCTTAATGGCTTTGTTTTTTATGTTGGTTGCAAGTGGTTGTCGTCAACACGATCAACATAATCTGCAATCACATAATTACTTGTTAATTAAATGGTTACATAATTCAATATTGTTTTTTTATCTTTAATATAAGCACCATATTACTTACTTATATAGAGAAAAAAAATTACATTTCAATCGAATGTTTTAGTCCATGGTGTTTTCTCTATACTGTTTTAATTATATAGTGATTCAAGGCATTGTGTTTTACAGTAAAACACCATGAACGTATATAAGACACCATAACATTGCAAATACCATTTACATTTAATGTTTCAGTCTTATTTTCTATGGTGTTTTATTTTAGGAATTCAAAACAGATTATGGTGTCTTGTAAAATAAAACACCATATAAAATAAGACTAAATGTAAATGGTATCTGCAATGTTATGGTGTCTTATATACGTTCATGGTGTTTTATAGTAAAACACAACGCCTTTAATCACCATACAATTAAAACAACATATATAATTAAAACAACATAGACAAAACACCATGGACTTTACATACGATCGAACCGTAAATTTTTTACCTATATAAGTATACCAATATGGTACTCATATTAAAGATAAAAAAACACTCGTTATTATGGTGTAATTGTTTTTTGGAAAAAAAAAAGTTACGTATAAAAAGATATTGACGCTTAAAAAAGACGAGGGAAACTTGCATGTGCATTGTATGTGGGTTTTTGAATTTAAAAATGTTAAATTTATCTTTATACCCTTAATACAGAAAATTAATTATTTTAATGGTAAATATTATTTATAATTTTGGCATTATAATCTCAACCATTAGATTATAGATCAAAAGATGTAGATTTCTTCCTACACTTCTCACAAAGGGTTATTGGATTTAATCACCCTCAACTATTGGCTATTGGCCGCTGTCACCCTCAACTATCACTTAAACGTCTGTCACCCCCAACTTAACACTTAGTGTGTTCTGACACCACGTTGTTAACTAATCACTAACTTTTGATGTTGTTTTATACTTTTGGGAGTGTCATAAGGATCTTAGGAAGGTTTTAGGGATCTTTAGACCCCCCCCCCCCAAAGTATAGTAACAAGCTCAAAAGTTAGTGATTAGTTAACGACGTGGTGACATAACAAAGTAAGTGTTAAGTTGGGGGTGGCGGGCGTCAAAGTGGTAGTTGAGGATGGCAGCGGCTAATAGCCAATAGTTAAGGGTGATAAAATCCAATAACCCTCTCACAAAACACACCCTTTTTACAATAACCATATCCTATATATACTTTTTTCATTAAAAAAGAGTTTTCGAGTTATCACTTCTTATAAATATGCGTGTTCTTTTCCGTAAAGACATAGATACATAGTTACATACATATGTATGTGTGTATATGTAAAATATACTTTCATAAGGGTGTACGGTGTGGAAGTGGGTAAACCCACTTTACCGATTGGCAAACCACCGCCAATATGTTTGCCGAACATATATTGCCGAAAATGGGGACAAAATCGGTGAAGGTATACCGATTCGGGGAGAGGGAGGAGAGGGGAGAGAGTGGGGTTGTGTGGTGGGGTCCATGCCATCTCAACCAATCACACATTTTTCCTTTTTTTTAAATAGTTTACCACTTCATCAAGTGTCTAACCATTGCCAACATTTTAAGCATAGTTTACCACTTTGACATGACACACTCTCATTGGTTGATTTTTTAGTTTGCCACTCAAAGTGTTTAACCACTCCCTACACCTAAATAGTGAACTCTTTTATAAAATTTGTTGGAATATCTATTAAACACCTGATAGATTAGGTTTCCACTTTCGAGATGCTTACAAATGCCAAACTTTGGCCGAAAGGTATATGTAATCTCCATGTCTACACGTGTCTTGATTGGATAAGTTACAAGTTGCAACACAAGGTCCCCACTTAAATTCATATAATCGCTCATGCAAAATTCACAAGATTTAAGGAAACAATGCTATTATATGATTAACACTAGGTGTAGTACCCGTGTAACCACACGGGTAGATTTAGTAATAATCGAAATCAAATACTAAAAAACAGATTGTAATATATCATTTAAATTTTAGTTTTTATTTCTATATCTTTATAAAGTAACTAGGTTAGAACCCCGTGTATTATACGGGTTGAATAAATGTAATTTTATATATTAAATAATAAAAAGTTATATCTTTATGAAACTCGTATAGTGTACGGTTAAATAAATGTAATTTAATATATCAAATAATAAAAAAAGTTATATCTTTAAAAACCATGTGTATTACACAGATTAAATAAATGTAATTTTGTATACTAAATACTAAAAACGTCGTATCTTTAAAAAACCCGTGTATAATCGGGTTGAATAAATCTACCAAATGATAAAAAAAATTACATCCTTAAAAATCTCGTATATTACACGTGTTGAAAAGGTCTAAAAAAGAGTTATATCTTTAAAAACCATGTGTATTACACAGATTAAATAAACGTAATTTTGTATATTAAATACTAAAAAACGCCGTATCTTTAAAAAAACTCGTATATAGTCCGGTTGAAAAATCTACCAAATAATAAAAAAAAAAATTATATCCTTAAAAACACCGTGTATTACACGTGTTGAATAAATCTAATTTTACATAGCAAATGATAAAAAGTTATATCTTTAAAAACTTCGTGTATTACACGGGTTATATAAATGTAACTTTGTATAGTAAATAATAAAAAAAGTTAAATTTTTAAAAACCCCGCGTTTTACACGAGTTGAATAAATATAATTTTGTATACCAAATAATAAAAAAAATTATATTTTTTAATAAATTAGGATAACATTTAATATTAATTTATTATTTATTTATTTAGTTAATATAAGATAAGTATATATTTGAGAATACCTTCAATGAATGACACGTGCCAAAAAATTGTTTTCTTTTATTATAGTAGAAAGATATATATATATATATATATATATATGATTGATCGTAAATTAAATCACAACCATAAGTTAGATAGAATTTAACAACTACATCAAATTAATTTAAACTCCAAAGTGTATAGTCGTTAATTCTCTAACCTTCTATAGCTAAATGCAACAATAATTTATATTTATATTATGTGTATATTTATATTTATATTATGTGTATATTTATAAAATAAAATAATATCAATGTCCTTGTTTTATATATTAATTAATTAATAATATTATAATATTAGATCAATATCCTTTATGTTATTATATTATATTAATAATAATAATTAATAACATAACTTTAAGTGCCAAGACAATCTTTATAATTAGTAGTTGGTATTTGAATATTTAACTTAAAATTTTATAACATTATATAAGGTCTTTGTTTAGCATGATGATACGTTTCTTAAAATGATAAAATTTAATTTTAAATATTTAGTAGTAACCTTATTAGAAAGTTTGACATATTTTTTGTGGTGAAATTTAATTAATATAATATTAATTCATGCAATAATCATACACAAGTTATAAGATTATAAATTCACTATATATATGTGTGTTTTATTGAACGAAATAACTTGGTGTCATGCAATAATCATAATATAAATTAAAATATTATAGTTATTCACTATATATGTGTATAATGTTGGACCAAATAATCTAGAGGGGTAAAAAATCAGTTTAGGAAATTTACGTCTGATAAAACTAAATACATATAATGCACAAATTTTTAATTTGGGTTAATTCGTAGATTTTTTAAATTTAGTTTAATCAAAGTATTATTTAAAATAACGTATTAGAATAAGGATAAGGATAAATGATATTTATGTATTAGTTATTAAAAAATATAATAAAATACAATGAAATAGTTTAAGATTGAAGAAAAATTTGACACGTGACATTAATTGGAGTCTTTTATTAGAATTTAGATGTTGAAGACAGTATGTGTGACCACACGGGTAGTTTTAATAACCATCGAAATAGATTATAATACATCATTTAAATTGTTTGTATTTAGTTCATATTTGATATAGAAATTAGCTAACTAACTCAAAATTTCTTGTCTAAACTGAAAGCATGACCTAATTTTATATTGTATAATAATTAAAGCCTGACCTAATTCAAATAACCAAATGTTATTAAACAGTTCAATAAAACCCCTTATATTTGATCCAATTAAGCTTACTAATGGATTAGATTTTGTAGGCCCGTTAAAACCCTTCTATCAAACATGGATTAGATTTGTTAAAGACATGTATGAAATGTCCTTAATACCCTTATCCCTTAATATCCCTTAATATTCCTTAATACCCTTATCCCTTAATACCCGTAACATAGGCAGATTTACATCAGATTATAATATATCATTTAAATTTTGGTCTTTAGTTCTATTTATACTATATTAGACCATGTTTTATAGATAAGTATTATTTTAGATTAATCTTTTCTAGTTAATTTATATATAATCCTCCTACTAAATATTATTTAGTTTAATTTCTTATGGATAATTATTTTTTAGTTTAATCTCCTTGTCATCATCACACTTCTCCAAAAATGCAACTTGACTGTTATAAGTTGTATGAAATGACTAACATCATCACCGATCATTATCATCATCACACTTCTCCAAAAATCTCCAAATATCTCTCTTAACTCTCAACAGTCAACACAGATCTTCATCATCTTCATCCAGCTTCATCATCTTCATCCATCTTCATTTTGAAAACAGAGGTTTGAATCATCATCTTATCTATATATATTTTTTTAATATTTGTGATGTTTTTGTAAAAAACAGAGGGTTAATTTGGGTATTTTGTTTCAGTTTTTGATAATGATAATCTGAATGCCGCATGATGATGATAATCAGTTTTTTGTGAATGTTTTTTTTTGAAAAAACAGAGGGTTGATTTGGGTATTTAGGTTTCAGTTTTTGATAATGATAATCTGAATGCCGCATGATGATGATGATGATAATCAGTTATTTGTGAATCAGTTTTTGATAATCAGTTTTTTATAATTAGTTCTTTGATAATCAGTTCTTTGATAATCTGAATGTCGTATGATGATGATAATCACTTATTTGTGAATGGGTTGATTTGGGTATTTTGCTTTCAGTTTTTCAGGTTTGTTTGTTCTGTTTTTGTTCTGTTTTGTTCTGTTTGTTTGTTTTGTTTTTGTTCTGCTTTGTTATGTTTGTTTGTTTTGTTTTGAAAAAACAGAGGGTTGATTTGTTTTGCTTTGTTCAGGTTTGTTTGTGATGTTTTTTGTGAAAATTTTGTACAGAATGGCTGTGGATGTAAAGATACGCAAAACACCAACTACGGAGGCCAGAATACTTGACAACCTCCTAGAAGGTAGTACGGTGCACATAAGGAAGTGATTGATCAAAACGATCAATTGCATATGAATGAATATAACCCCAGTGGTAGATATGTAATTAGCGAACTCTGGAATTTCAAGGAAAATCTAAGATCTACACTGGCGTTATATTCATTCTTATGAATGAATATAACCCAAGTGGCAGATATGTAATTAGCTACACTGGGGTTATATTCATTCATATCTGCTACATTCCGAAGTGCACCGTCAGTAAAGATCCACAATTGCTTGTGGTGGTATGACGTTTTGTCTCTGTATTGTATGTTACAGTCTTTTGTTATCTAGTCTGTAAGTTCCGTCAAGTCTACGAAGTTGGTATGACGTTTTGTCTCTGTATTGTATTTATTAAAACTTTACATTTAATATACAATTTAGGCTTTAATAATTTGTTATAAAAAATATTAACAATGCCAATACAACTTTCATCAACAACTCTCCTTAAATATCTGGTTATGTGAATGATATGAGAGAACCAACTGGATCAACTTTTTCTGTAATACGCAACTCTTCTGGAAGATGTCCTCCTTTCATCAGTTACAATAGATAAATCAACATTCAATGAATGATTAATAGTTATAAGAAAACTCTATAGAGAATACAGTTTGTAATATTTGTTAATGGGCTGCTCTCAATGTTATGATTTGACGATTCAAGTTGTGTGACCATTGAAGATACAAACAATGATAGATTGGTGAATTATACTTAGTGTTGTTAAAAAACTGTTTTGAAAACACTTTTTGCTTGAATAATTGGTTTCAAACACTGTCCTTAAATCAACAGTAGTTTCAAACAGTGTTAACCCAAAAATGGTTTCAAAACATATCATTAACAACACTATTTTAACCGAACAGTGACAAACTAAACTACTGCTTCTTCATTCCATTGTTGCATGTCAAGCACTGATGTTTGACATTCAGTGGTTTCTTCAAAGTTGATCAGTCCTTGAGTGGGCACTACTTTAATCAACAGCAGTACTTATATAGCATCAGTAGATTGAACCAGCAGTGTTTAATCCTTAACAGTCTTTAGGGCTTCATCAACAGTTTGAAGGACAGTAACTGTTGTATAGAGACAGTGGATAGAGGACATTAGATGTTATAAACACTTTCAAGGGGAAAGCCTGGTGTAAACTACTGCTTATGATGAATGATTAATAGTAATAAGAAAACTCTATACACCATACAGTTACTGAATTTAGGCACAAGTTATCAAATCCACCTGAGAAGGTTTCCACGACAGCGCCAAAAAATATCATTAACAACACTATTTTAGCCGAACAGTGGTTTCAAACACTGCTAACCTTGACCACAGATTCTATACAATATAAGTGACAAACTAAACTACTGCTTCTTCCTTCCATTGTTGCATGTCAAGCACTGATGTTTGACACCCAGTGGTTTCTTCAAAGTTGATCAGTCCTTAAGTGGGCAGTACTTTAATCAACAGCAGTACTTAGATAGCATCAGTAGATTGAACCACCAGTGTTTAATCCTTAACAGTCTTCAGGACTTCATCAGCAGTTTGAAGGACAGCAACTGTTGTATAGAGACAGTGGATAGAGGACATCAGATGTTATAAACACTTTCAAGGGGAAAGTCTGGTGTAAACTACTGCTTATGATAAATCCACTGTTGTGAACCAGTTTTGGCTTTAATTATCTGTTCTTCTGATAGGGTTCAATCCCAATATTCTTTAGATTATTTTTCAGTACTGTAAAACTTATCAAAGTTTGAATTTTCTTCATTCATTCAATAATAAACCATAGTATTACAAAATTATGATTTTGAAAAATAATAAAAATTAAACATCACAATTAACACTTCCTAGAATATCTCGTTCTCTCGCCTTCTTCCATCCAATTTCATTTTTTGTTTTAATTTGTAGATCAGCTAGCATATCACAGGTCTTCTGATCCTGTTTCAGCAAATTGGGATAAACTCTTCCGCTTTTTCTTTAAATTCTGTTGGAGTAGAAGAGGCAAATTCATCCAACAGTGCAATGCTACTCCAAGTTTGCTTATAATATTTATCACTAACCATACCAACTTTTTTGTTGAGTTCTTCAGCGTTTCTCTGTTCTTGGAGTGACCATGTTGAAAATTCGATTTTAAGATCAGTAGTATCCGACCAGTGGTAGAAGGTTTTCCTTGCCATTTACGAAGAATGTGAGTGTTTTTGGACGGTTTGCTTTAGGATGAACGCTTTTTTTTTAAATTGAAGTGTTGATGTTTTCAAGTAAACTAATAATGATCCTTTATAGTGTTTAAAATGTTTGATAGGATAACTGAAGAGACGTCTCCTAATTATGATAACCTTTTTTTGAAGGTTTCAATTTTGTTCTTTGGTTTTCTAGATATTTAATTTTACTTGTTTTCCTATGAAAACTCATTTTTCATAGGTTTTGCATTAAAATGTTTGATAGGGTGACTGAACAGGCATCTCCCATATACACGTTTTTGACTGTTAAATCATTAAATGTACATGGTTTTTAAGTATAAATGTTTATTTAATGATTGCATTTAAATCTGACCTTTGGCCTGTTTACATATATTCTATATAATAGCATTGCTAATAAAAAGTTTTTTTCATCAAAACAGATTCATTCAGCGAAACAGAAGAGCAACTATTATTATTTTGCCTTAATTCTTATAAATATACTAAAATGGAGTCATATACTTCTGCAAAATATGACGATTTCAAGCAACGTTTTATTAAACAAATCAAAGACCAAGTTTTGGCTGATAGGTATACTCTTCAAGAGTTGAAGAGGTGTTTTAACGGTCTGGAAGTTGGTCTGCTGACAAGAGACCAGGTTTCGAGGGACTTGTGGGCTATGCCGACAACTTCCGTTCGTGACCTCTGTGTTGCGAGTAATATAGAATGTGGAGAAAGAGACCTGGAGTTCATGAGAAAGATCAATGAGATACATCGAGAGGTTCAGCGCTCCATGGAGTTGAAGTTAAAGTTTCTTGATTCTTGTTATTAGAGTTAGACGTGTCTGATTAGTTTTCTTTTTTGTATGTAATTGCTACTTTCTTAATACTTCATATTTTAATCGTATTAATTTGTCAGCAGTTTTTACATTCCACTGCTTCATTCCAAGCAAGGATTTGCTCTTTAGAAGCACTTGAGTTAGGACAGTAGATTAAGTAGCAGCACCTTGTCTTCAGCAGTTGTTGTACACAAGCAGTACTTAATGGACAGTAGTTGTATACAAACAATGGATGAGGGCCATCAGATGTTATAACCACTTTCAAGGGGATAGTCTAATGCAAACAGCTGCTTATGATGAATCCACTGATGTGAACCAGTTTTGGCTCTTACTATCTGTTCCTCTGATAGGGTTCAATCCCAACAAAAGAGGCGTGTACAAAAGAGGCGCATCAAATTCAGATTATAATATATCATTTAAATTGTGGTCTTTAGTTCTATATCTTTATAAAATAATGTTAAATACAGTATGTATTAGTATTATAATAACCATAATGATAAAAGTTTTTGTCTATGTAAACTATCATGTGAACAAATATTTGATGAATTGACATTCGCACAAACTTTCATTAAAAGCAGTCTTATTTTGCCCAAACAAAACTTGTTCTTAGTTAAGTGTAACAAACGGATTTTCTTTAGTGGATAAGATCAAAATACATCTAACATTCTATAAAAAACAACATTAACAACACTATCTCGATGGTTAATAAAAATATTATGATATTGAAAAATAAGATGGTGGTACCTCTTCTTCTAATTTGAAAACTTTAATATTGAAATGCTGATGAAATTATTCTTTTGCATAATTAATATAAAACTGCTATATTAGCCATAACATAAGAGCAAATACACCCCAAATAGAACAAAAGCAACAAACAAACTACACAGAAGCCTATACAAAATCCAAGTTTTACAAAATTGTTCCAGCTATCTAAGATGAGATCCGCAATTTTTCTCCTTTAAACCATCCACCGGTATGATTTCATTTTGCCTTTATACTTTCCAGGAGATGTGTTGATGTATCCATATACTTTAGTTCAAAAACCCTCTCGTCTCAGTTCTTCCAATAAAGCTCTAAAAACATTTCATAAATTCAGCCAATTTCACTACATACAAATAGAAAAAAACGTAAATGGAAAGAACTACGTTGATATGAAACCACCAAATCACAAAACCACTTTATTACCCTTCGCTTCCACACTTTCAACACATCCAAACACTTTTAACACACATCCAAACAGTGGTTTCAACCTTCCGTATATTGAAAGGTTTATGTGTAAATGTGAGATATGCAGGTCACCTACGCGACCTGTGCACCTATGCTTTTGAGACCAAAACGTCTCAGAGTGCATCGCGCTTTTTTATACCAAGATCTAATCTAGTTAAAACCTTCCGTATTTTTTTTATGTAGTAACATATTTTGAACCAAGATTTTGTTAATCTTAGGGGAGAGGCTGCAATGTGTCCATCATGCGTTCCACTTGCAGCCGAAAATGAATATTGGACGGATGAGACAATCTGTATGTCCTTATTCAACTTCAAAAGCGGGGAACCTCTACCCTTAAATGTAACTTCAGACGTAAATCCATACCAACATAAACCCTCAGATCTACCTGGTTAGCATCACTACTTTCCCTATTCTTATTAAATATACGTAATCGACATCGGTGCGACTTTCTTTATCTTGTTTCAAATGTAACTTGCAGCTGGTTTATGGTACTTGTGCTCTGGGGTAAAAACGGATGCAGAGTGTGGATTCTGGCAGGAAACCGAGGCGGCTTGTGAGATATTTTCTAATTCTGCCATCCTTGTTTTGAGAACTACCCTTCAATTTCACGAGGGGCGGGCCCCACATGGACGAAAGACTGAGTGGGTGATGCAAGAATATAGAATAACCAACAAGTATGACAATGATCCGATGGTATACATGATATCTGTTTTTCTTACTGCATTGTTTTAGATGTCAAAAGTTGTAACTGATTAGGTTGGATAATATGCAGGATCTTAGAGCATTATGCAGAGTGTTTTTGGCTGATGAAAATAGACCACCCTCTGGGCACTGCACTGCTGATATTAACGTCAAAATCTCTGTAAACTTCAAGCCAAAAGCAGTTTCCGCCAGTGACCCGAAATCTCCGGGTCATTTTCTTGAAAACTCATCCAAACGGGATTGTATTTTGACGGGAGACTATTTTGAGTTGAACGATCTGGTCGATCGGGGATCACGTTCTTCCAGTTCATCCGATTCAAGTGGTTTGTTGAACGATCTGGTCGATCGGGGATCGCGTTCTTCCAGTTCATCCAATTCAAGTGGTTTGACGATGACTTCAGAAGGATACGTTGACCCAACGGCTCTCTTGCAAGAACTGCAGGATGATTTGATAGATCAAGAAATGAAAGATTCAAGTGGCAAGTTGAATCCTTCTGCACCTGTAAAGTCAAAAGAAGTGGTGTTACACACTGCTACTTCAGGTACTGTTTTTTCTCATCTTGTGGACTCCTTGAATGAAAACTAGAGGTGGCAAGACGGTAAATTGAGTAACGGGTCAAATGGGCTCGGTTGAACCGCGTCATCTTTAGTTAACGAGTTAGTTTTATGATTACAAAAATAATATCCTTACAACAATCAGTGGCGGACCTAGAAATTATTTGATGGAGGTGCTGATGAGTGGTTCAAGCGTATTTTCAGGGGGTGCGA
The DNA here is from genome assembly GCF_002127325.2 of Helianthus annuus. Taxonomy (NCBI): domain Eukaryota; kingdom Viridiplantae; phylum Streptophyta; class Magnoliopsida; order Asterales; family Asteraceae; genus Helianthus; species Helianthus annuus. Next base: position 45,764,183 of record NC_035436.2, on the reverse strand, counting down.
TCGGGTTTTTTACCTAAAAAATACACTAACATTCTTTTTGTCAAGGGGTGCGCCCGCCCACCCTGCGCTTCACCTAGTTCCGCCCCTGACAACAATATGCAAATTTTTTGAATAAAACTGTTCAGGATGTAAGACGGATTAATAAGACTTTGAGTGATTATTATTTGACTCAATTCTTATTTTTATTATATTTGAACGATCCCATATTTAGAAACCGCAAATCGACCCATTAACTAGTAATTAGGCTGAAATTCCTACCATTATAGAAATTGTTCTGTCAATAGGTCTATTGTGTGCTTATTGTGATTTTTATCAGTAGCGTCTCCACGAAACAACAAAGAGTGCAAACCTTCGTCTGAAGAGACCTCCAAAGCAGAAAAGAGGACCGCAAGCACTTCAAATGGCGTTAACATGACATCATCTTCAAGTATTTGTGAAAACACATCCAAAGAGGGAAACAATGAGCATGTTAGGAGGACCAAAAGGCGTAAAATTATGAAGTATTTATGCTTCTTGGCATTCTAAGTAGTCTCTTGCATAACAAGAAATGTTTCTTGAGATAGAAGAAACCATGAGGGTTGCTAAATGAGGTGAGTTTTCATTTGTCTTGTAAGATAACACGTGAATAGTGTAATGGTATGTGTAACACTTGTACAATGGTGATTTCATATTTACTCGTCTTGTTTAAAACATGTTTTGTACTCGATATTGTATAATATAATTGTGTTGTAAGATAACATGTGGATAGTGTCAATGGGTATGTATAACACTTGTTCAGTTGTGATTTCATATTTACTTGTCTTGTTTAAAACATGTTTTGTACTCGATGTTGTATAATAAAACATTTACATCTTTACTTTGATGTATCTTTTGATAATAAGTTGTGTTTATGTCGTCTAATGTTACTTTGATTACATTTGTCCAATCTAGTTTGTTCACTATTTTTTTTTATTCTTGTCAATTCCGTGTAAATGGTGAATAACAAGAAAGTTTTAATTGAGGGTCACAATATAAAACTTTTTCTTTACGAGAAAACAATTACCTTAGATACATTGTTAATAGAAAATTTAACAAAAACATGAATAGCAAACAAATGAAATGAAGGTCCAAGTACTTTTAGTCCAATATATATTATATTGTGCCTTGGGTTGAAACACCATAGTTAGGGTAGATCAAAATGGAGAAAATCAAAATTAACGTAGAACTGAATAAATATACATTTAAGTGACATCTTAATTACAAATCTAAGAAAAAAATTAATCATTGCTTCATTTTCTGAGGGCTCGAGTTATTTTCTATATCTAGCATGTCAGGTGGATACTATATCTAGTATTTCAGGGTGTGGACCGGAGAGAAACCCGTTTAAAAGTTGATCCAAGGATAGAGTCTCAGGAGACACCTTCAAACAGTCAAGTAAATGTGTTTTCGTCATATAATATGTATTCATGTCTATAATGTGTATGTGAAAAGCTTGTGGATAAAGATCGTCATCATTAGGGGCTTTCAAGATGGGATTATGTTGGAAATTTGGTGAAAATAACATTTTTTACAAATATATATATATATATATATATATATATATATATATATATATATATATATATATATATATATATATATATATAGAGAGAGAGAGAGAGAGGCCGGTTATCATACAAATAACCTAATCGTACATTATGTATGCTTCATCCACAACCGTCGGATCATCTCTCTTAAACAGCGTGTTTTTCTATTAAATTTATCAAATTAGGATTAATAAAAAAGAAACCGCCAAGGTTAAAATCGTCAAATGCGAGATCAAAACCCCTGATAATCAGCAAACAAAACCTCAAAAATCATAACGTAAGTAGGGGTGTTCAAAAAACTCGTGACTCGCGGCTCGCTCGAAACTCGCTCGAAAAAAGATCGAAGAAAGCTCGACTCGAAATTGGCTCGGTTGTTAACGAGCCAGCTCGGCTCGGCTCGGTTTGTAAACGAGCCGAGCTCGAGCTTGGTCTGGCTCGGCTCGTAAGCTCGTGAGCTGGCTCGATAAGGTTTACATCCTTCATTTTTTATCCCACAACGCTTAGAAAACAAAAAGTAAGGGAGTATTTCCCCTATAAAAGAAGGTAAAGACAATGCACAAAGGGAATTAACTATTTATACTTGCATATTTAGCCATATGGTTAAACTAAATGGTAATAATGGCCCTTAGTCTATGAAAAAAATCATTTTAAGGACTTTTTAAGTAATAAATTTTGCGGTTTTTTGTTAGTTCGAGCTAGATAGAGCCGAGCCGAGCTAGCTCGAATTCTAATCGAGTCGAGCTCGAGCCTCAAATCTCAGCTCGATTTGAAATTCGAGCTCGAGCCGAGCCAGCTCGAATTGAGTTCGAGCTGAGCTCGAGCTGGGTCTAGCTCGGCTCGACTCGGCTCGTTTACAGCCCTAAACGTAAGATTCTAAATCAAAACCGAAATCGAAATTATAACAATTAATCAAAAATCGATCGATTCCTATTCACCAAATCCTTCTGTGAAATGAACTTCTGATGAATTTAGAAATTCAGAACTGAAACAAATCGATGGACTGACTATCGAAGAAGATGATGCAGGGTGTGATATCATGTGCGAATTCATGACAATGCAAAATGCGATTTCAATAAAAAGAAGAATTCATTGAAATTTCATATAGTTTGCGAATTCATGATAATGCACATGCGATTTCAGTAAAAAGTTAAGTATTATATGAGATTTCATATAGTTTGTGAATTCATGATAATGCACATGCGATTTCAAAAAAAAGTTAAGAACTCTTTGAATTTTCATATAGTGTGCGATTTCAAAAATTTTACACGTGCGATATCAGAAAAAATGATATTTATATGTTGGTTTCTTACAGTTTGCGAATTTCTTTCGAATCAAGTGCGATTTTGAATAAAAACACTGCAAAAAAACTTTAAAAAATACTTTGTAATCAAAATGCAAAAAAAAAAAAAAAACTACCAATCTTAAAAACTAAAAATAGTATTATTTTATATAAAAAAACTTAATTTATTAACGATGTGACTATAATTTGACATGTAATGATGAATTTTACAATAAATACTACTGAACTTTACCACCCTACCTATATAATAAATTTACTATATTAATATAAAAAGGAAAATTGGTATTTAATAAACCAACCTTTAACCAGTTGGTAAATAATAATCCAACGTACAGAATTGGTATATAATAATCCTACCTATCAACATGTTGGTACTCAATGAACTTCCCTTAAATTTTTTTAACTGAAGTTAGTTTTTAAGTTTTATTTATTACACAAACAGTCCCTGTAGTTGTAATTTACTAGTTTTAACTATTTTATAAACCTCAAATGGAGGAAAAGGAGGATTTTCGAGTGGTTTTTTTTGTTTCATAAAATAGTTAAAACTAGTAAATTACAACTAGAGGGACTGTTTGTGTAATAAATAAAACTTAAAAACTAACTTCAGTTAAAAAAAATTAACGGAAGTTCATTGAGTACCAACATGTTGATAGGTAGGATTATTATTTACCAATTTTGAAGGTTGGATTATTATTTACCAACTGGTTAAAGGTTGGTTTATTAAATACCAATTTTCCATATAAAAAACCTAGATATAACTACCTTCCATATTAAGATATATAATACGAAATAAAGACACACAACAAACATACCAACAAAAAATGGCATCTGAAGAATCAGAAAAAATCAAAAACATTGCTATCAAAGAGCTATTGTCAACTAGAACGTTGACAGAAATAAGCACTGATGTCACCTCTTCTCATCTGGTTCTTGATGTGCAGGGAAAATTCTTGAACAAATCAAGAAAAATCAAGATGTATGGGAACAGCTACTTCAAGAACCACCACCAAGCTTCAAAGACAGAGCTTTGGATCACATAAAAGGGTAATCTCAAGCTGATGACTTAGCCTTCTCTTTCCTGACAGATGCTCTGAACACTGTGAAGGAGAAGATGGAGTTCAGCTCTTCTGAACGAGACAAAATATTTGCTCCAAGTAACTAAAATCTATTTTTTAATCGTTTTGTGGTTGGGCCTGTGTTAGACAATAACTAATATTATATTTTTGGTACATGTTTTGAACACATATTATGTTTGCTATATAAGATATTAAATCGCATGAATGATATAGCCATCATTGTCACATAACAAAACAAAAAGATACCTCATATATCGCATGTAATAAAAGTGAAATCGCATGTACGAATGATTATACACTGTAGCTTATAGAAATCACATGTTTTAAACTATAAATCGCATGATAAAAATGATATAAACAGATGAATATAAAATCGCATGTGTTTAGTATAATTCGCATGTTCATTTATAAGAACCTACTCATCCTCGTCATCTTCAGACACCTCTTCCCACTGATCTTCTTCTTCAGATCCATCATCACTACTGTAATCTTCAAAGTCATCTTCCTCTTCGTCATCTTCAACCTCATTGTCTTTGTCTCTCCCAACATTTTCAATCTGGACACCCTTCATCTTCTTTTTTCCCTGTTTACCTTGTTGTTTGGCTTTAAGCTCGCCGCAAGTCCGAATGTCATGACCTTTTTCATTGCATACGCTACATGTCATTGACCTTTTCCCTTTGCGGCTGGTCATTTGTTCCTTCTTAGATTTAATCCTTCTATGCGAGCTGCGGCCTTTGTTTCTTATACCAGCCGGCACACGAACGGTAGGGGGAGCATTAGTTACTGGTTGTTGATAACCAATCAACTTTGAAAATCGGTCAAATTTTGGATCAAGTTGCTTGGTTATGCGACTCTGATCAACTCTCTCTTTAAGCTGCATCATTTGATTCCTCACTAAGACAAGTTGATCAAGGTCGGAAATCAAATTACTAACCAAATACTCCCCTGTGTGGATGATTTCACGAGCAATCCGTTTAGCCTTGTGTTGCACATCCTTACCACTAATATTTAGATTGTACTTCACATTTAACTCATTGGGAACCACATCCTTCGTCCATCTCTTCGTAACATATTTGTTTGGAATTTCTTTAACACCAAACATCTTGAAAAGAAAATATATGTGTTTGCATAGCAGCCCATACTGCTCAAAACGCAAACAGCTATGTTACATCATTTTCAAGATTCTTGAACCACACCTAGCAATAACCAAAAAAAAAAATTTATAAAATTTGAAATCGCATGTATAAAATAACAATTTCGCATGTCTATACAATCATGTAACTGAATAAAATTAAAATCGCATGTGAAACATAACAATTTCGCATGTCTAAAAAATTATGTAAATGAATAAAATAAAATCGCATGTGTAATGTAACAAATTCGCATGTCTAAAAAAACATGTAAAATACCTCCAATAAACCATCTCCATGTGCTTTAAAGTCCTTCAACAATATTCTGATACGTGGACCTTCAACTTTGGTGTCCATCGGCAAACATTCGGAAATTGTTCCATGTATCTCTAATTGCTGATAAAAAATATAGACATGGTGTACATCTTAGCAGCATCTTTTTCCAAGGTAGTTTGACTCCAATCAGCTGGCTCAGTATATCTTGAAATATGATCATTTTTTCTATGATTGAACCTTTGTACATCCATTGCACCATCAAAATGATTCATAAACTCTACGAGTGTGAGTTGTGAATTAGCAACCTGACAAAAAAAATGGTTCTCACTCTCTGATCTTGAGGTTGTTCTCATAAGACCCGACATTGGCTCGTGCCGGTAAAAAGCCGGAATCCACATGGATCTCATCCCAAATATATCATCAATCCATTTGTTTTCAGTAAGACCGAACTCAATCATCACCAACTTCCACTGTCTCTCGAATTCTTCGGGCTCAATCGAATCAGTCCAAACAATGTCGCACACCCTCCTTTTAAACTCATCATTATTGCACAACTCGTGTCCAACCTATAACAATAAATGCTTTTTATATCAGCCTATAACAAAAAACTATAATAAAAAAAATAACACCAACAAATCACAAAAATATTGCATGTTATACCTTATCTGCCACTTTTTTAATTATGTGCCACATACACAATCTGTGTCTGCTAATAGGGAAAACCTCCTCAATAGCCTGTTTCATAGCAGGGTCTTGATCCGTCACTACAACATTTGGCTGCCGACCAAATGACTTTAAAAATGAATTCAGAAGCCATTTATATGATTCAATACTCTCTAATGCCAACAACCCAGCTGAGACTGTTACATTTCGACAGTGGTTGTCAATGCCAGTGAACGGAACAAACACCATCTTATACCTGATCAACACATGCGAAATCACGTTTATAATATGCGAATTACTAAAAGTCATATGCGAAACCAGAAATATAGCATGCGATATATTCAACACCACTCTGTTGTCTACACATGCGATATTGAACGCTCATTAGCAAACAAAACATGCGAAAATCAGTAACAAACATGTTTGTCTTTGAAACACTTACCTGTTTGTCTTGAAAGTTGCATCGAACGATATCACATCCCCAAATTCCATATAGTTAAGCTTGCATAAACCATCAGCCCAGAACAAACCATTTAACCGTTTGCCATCATCAACAGAATATTCAAATGAATAATCAGCTAAATATTGTTTTTTGTCAGTCATCCTATTAATCACCATATCAGCATCATATTCTCCTATATAGCTATTAATTCACTTCCTAAAATTTTTGCAATCATCAACCGTGGCACCAACGTTCTCAAAACCACCATAACGTTTCCTCATTATATGGAAAGCTTTGACAGGACCAAGGTTTAAAGTGCCTAGTTCTCATACCATCTCCTCCTGGACATCTGACAATTGTCTGTAAGCTGGCAGCATGTGAATACAAACTTATGATTATGCCTAGTTCTCAAAACCACCAACGTTCTCAAAACCACCATAACGTTTCCTCATTATATGGAAAGCTTTGACAGGACCAAGGTTTAAAGTGCCTAGTTCCCATACCATCTCCTCCTGGACATCTGACAATTGTCTGTAAGCTGGCAGCATGTGAATATCATTTTGACATACAAACTTATGATTATGCCCATCAACAAATCTCTTTACTGTATATAATCTACCATCCACAGTGCAAATCATAAGTTGAGCTTTGCATCCAGTCCTAATAGTCCCCCTGTTCCTTGTTTTGAATTGCTTTTTTGACTTCGAATATCAATACATAGAGGCTTATGTCCCTCTTTAGAACAAGCAAAATACTTAGTTTTGATTATACCACCACTGTATACTTCACCACCTTTCCGAATAGAAAAACCAGCTAACTTAGCATATGATTGATAAAACGCATATGCTTGTTCAATAGAGATAAATTGCATTCCAACAACAGGTATAGCTGATGCTTGAACCTCCGGAGTGTAAACCCTTTCATCTAAATGAATCAAAATCAGAAACATAAAACGTCATAAAAAAACACATGCGAAATGTATGATCAAAGCATGCGAAATGATGATATTGATTAATCTGAATTACATATGCGATTTATTATACAATAACATGCGAAAATACATAAAAAAATAAAATCAAATGCGAATTGTTAGAGTAATAACATGAGAAATTTCTGCATGTTGCTTTCAATACAAAAGTATAATCAACATTCAACCTTCAAAAAAAAGCAACAACAAATAAACATTGCTACGATTAAAACAAAAAACAACTATACGAACAATTTAGATATCTGAATAAACATAATTACCATTAGAACACTCGTTTGCATGACTTGTACTTGAAATTGGAATTGGATTTGCAGGTCGCAGATTTAAAACATCCTCAATCGAAACTCTCTGATAAGCAGATAATTGAGCATGATCACCGATCGGTCGATTTTCTTCAAAATCATCATCTGTTCGTCCAGTGCTACTCTGTGGATCCATCGAAATAAACAAATTGAATGAAACCCTGACACAGAAGAACGAAAACTGCCAATTGAGAATTATGGAAAATTTGAAACTGATTTGAATAATAATTACCGGGATATCAGTGTAACGAACTTCTCGCTGAATGAATGAAGAGACGAATTTGCCCTCTGATGATTAGGTTAATTGCCTGATCTAACCTTATTAAACCGAAAATGAATCAGGACACGTGTACGGCTCAAAATATAGCGTATGTAATGTACGATAACCATATTTGTACCATACTCTTTACATATATATATATATATATATATATAGATTTTAAACCTTGCAATTTTATTTCATTCCAATTATCAGGGCAAATTACATAAGGATAGCAGGTAGATGAGCAACAAACTGCGCCGCCATCCCTTTCTGACTAGAAAACCCTAATCTACTAAAAACAAAGCCTCGCCCCTGAGGGGCCGAAAAGTTGCTGTGGACCACACGCTGAACTTTAGCAAGAATTGAACTGCCTCCGGTGCCAAGGAGCCGAACGTGTCAAACGCCAGGGGGACAAAGGCATGTTGATTATCCTCACAAGCTTTCGCATGCTTTTCCACCTTCTTTGACTCTGCTTTCAGTACCGCTTGCCCCGCCCAAACCCATTTTCCCGGAACCCGACTAGTGGGGATACACCTGTGAGATCGACACAAGCATGTTTCCCGCTCTCCCAACCAAAAACTAGCACGTCAGCTGGGCGTAGGGTGGATCTCCCCTCCGACGGGTCTGTAAGAAAATTAACCGGTGCCTCTTTTTTCGCCAAGATCCCTGCTCGTCTGAGAATATCCATTAACGCGTCTCGCACAAAGTCATGGCGATACTTAAACCCCGGTAACTCTCTACAGTGTAACGCATGCTCCCCGTATTTATCCGGGAAAATGATTTTTTTTCCTATTTTGGACTAGATATAAATATAAGAAATAGAGGTATCTTTATATATTTATTTGTGGGTTTGTGTTCTATGGCGATACTAAACCACGTTCAAAATGGAGCTAAGATGAATGAGACATCGATGCTCAAAGTTTGGTGTTTGAACCATTGAATGCTGAAACAAAAGGGAAAGTGGTACCATGTCCCACATAGGAGGAGAGATGAAACTTAAATGGGTATTTAAGTGGGAACTCTCCATCCTTATTGTTTCATGGAAGTACACACTAAGTGTACTCGCGAAGGGTGCGGAGCACCCTAACGTACACTCGCACGCGCGCGTGGCATGGGCGATGAGGCCCAATGTGGTGCTTTGATGGCGCATCGCCACGAGTCGCTTGAGAGCCGCCTTTGTATTTTTGTCAACGTGCGCGTGGTGGATCACAGGGGCTGCAAGGACCAAGTGGTTGATGTGGCGCGCGGGTTCGAGGCGCATGACCCAGATGGGTCTGCGCGCATAGGCGCATGACGTGGCAGTTCGCACGTGGGTACATGTGGCATGAAGGCGCGCGGTTGCGCGCATGGAGCATGGGGCCTGATGTGACGTGCGCGGCGCACCAGAGTGAGGCAATATGGCGCGGCTGTGTGGCGTGCTCGTATAGGCTCACAGGTGACGTGGCGCAGGCGCGCATGGGCCTGAGTCAGTGTGGCGCACGCGCGCATGGGAGTGAGCTAAAATGGCGCATGAGCGTGCAGACTTGCACGCGCAAGGGGTGCGCGCGCGCACAGATGCTTCCAGCATTGAATGACAGTGCAGTTACAGTTCAGCTTTGAAACCGCCGAGTCAAACGGTTTTGACTAAGAATTAAATGACGGATTAAATTGCATTGAAGACGTTTAATGCAATTTATTTCTCCCATTTAATTTGTTTTTGGCTGTTTCGAATCAGAGGCTGTATTAGTCACTGCAGAACAGACTAGCAACACAACAGCAAATTCAACTTTCTCTCAACAGCTTTCTGATCTTCTACTTGCTCTCTTCAAGGTAGCCTTCGGGTTGTAGGTCAGCTCCGGCAGTACTACTGCTCCGGTTGTTGTACCCTGGGAAACAAAACGAGTACTCCTGGGAGACTCGGAATTTGTTTTAAGGGAAGCGTGTTGAACACGTGCCTCAGTCTTCGATTTAATACTTTTCTTGTATTTCCTTTATTTCAGTTGTAATTGTAATAGTATTTCTGCTTTCTTAATTTCCGTATTGTAATCTTCAAATAAAATTTGTTTTATTTTATTTAAATTACGCGAACGGTTCCTACAGATTATCCGGTTTTCGGATAATGAATATTAATATCCGAATCCGTATCTGAAATTTCGGATATCCGATTGTCAGATACTGGTTCTTTTATTTAAATGGATATCCGAATTTATAAAAAAAAGCAAAAAGTCCATTTCATGCATAGATTAAAACTAAACTTATATTCGAATTTTCAACATTGAAAAAAAAAAACATTCATAAATCCACATCTGAATCCGATTATTTAATATTTTTACTATATTTTAAACTAAACATAGTACTCATATAATATATATGTAATACTTTTTTAGTTTTCAGATATCAGATAATCAGACTATCCGAAAATCTTAGAAATCAATATCCGAATCCAAAAATTCGGATTATCCGATTTTCTTCGGATATCCGAAATTCAGATACTAAGATACGAATTTTTCGAATATTGCGGGTTTGGTTTCAAACCCGGATTTTTTTGAACACCACTAGTCATTTTAGGTTCTTTAATTCGTGGCTTGGGGTGGATGGTTTCGATAGAGTAGTGGAGAATGCAGCTGGTTCTTTGTTAATAATGGGGGTGATCCGGACGTGATCCTTTCTTTGAAGCTTAGGCACATAAGGGATTGTATAAAAACTTGGAGAAAGACTATGTTGGATAAAAGGAAGGAAGATTACTTAAGGGATAAAGATGAATTTGAAAAATTGGATAAATTGAGTGAAGAAAGGGTTCTCAATGAAGAAGAGACGTGGATTAAGGAGGAATGTCTTAAAAACATTAAGGACTGGGACCTTCTGGCAGCCATGGATATTAGGCAAAAATCGCGGTGTCGATGGGCTCTAGAGGGGGATGAAAATACGACATTCTTTCATAGATTGATCAATAATAGAAAGAAAATTAATGGTATTCCAGGCCTTTATATTGGTGGTGTCTGGGTTTCGAACCCTAAGGCCATTAAAAAAAAAATTTTTGGCTTTTTTCGAGATCACTTTGCTGAATCGGTTACTAACAGACCCAAGATAGAGTGTTACGGTTTGAACAAGCTTTCGGTGGAGGAGTCTAATAGCATTTCGGGGCAGTTCTCAGTCAGTGAAATTAAAGAGGCGGTATTTGAGTATGGGGGGATAAAGCACCGGGTCCTGATGGTTTTAACTTTAATTTCCTAAAGCATTTTTGAGGGTTATTTGAAGGTGACTTTAGAGACATTATGGCGCATTTTCATGAAACGGGGTCAATCAATAAGGGAGCCCGTTCGTCTTTCATTACGCTCGTGCCCAAGTTAAATGACCCGTTTAGCCTTAAGGACTACAGACCGATTAATTTGGTGGGGTTAATAAGTAAGGTGATCTCGAAGATTTTAGCGAATCGGCTTAAGAAGGTGATTGGGAAGGTGGTGACGGAGTCTCTATCCGCTTTTATTAAAAACAGATACATCCTAGATAGCCCTCTGGTCTTTAACGAGGTGTTGTCTTGGTTGAAGAAGACGGGAAGGAAAGCGTTTGTGTTCAAAATGACTTCGAAAAGGCGTATGACAACGTTAACTGGGATTTCTTGTTAAATATCTTGGAGCAAATGGGTTTCTCTCAGCAGTGGTGTAATTGGGTTAAAGGCGTGCTTGTTTCAGCTAGGTCTTCGGTTCTAGTCAATGGGTCGCCAGCGTTCGAGTTCCAATGTCATAAAGGGATCCGGCAAGGTGATCCTCTTTTGCTATTCCTGTTTCTTATCGTCATGGAAGTGTTCTCGTGTATGGTTAATAAAGCTTGTGATACGGGGAATTTTGAGGGGATTCGTCTTCCTAACGGGGGCCTGGTGATTTCTCACCTCCTATATGCGGACGACGCGTTGATTATCGGCGAATGGGAGAAGGAGAACGTTAAAGTAGTGGCCAGAATTCTAAGGGTTTTTTACGCGTGTTCCGGCTTGAAAATTAATTTCCACAAATCGAACCTGAACCTGTTTGGTGTAGGAGTGGAAGAAGAGGAGAGTTCCTAAATGGCGGCTTTGGTGGGCTGTTTAAAAGGGGATTTCCCTTTTAAATACTTGGAAATTCCTTTGGGCGCCAACATGAACCGTATTAAAAATTGGGACCCGATTGTGAATATTTTCCAGAATCGCCTATCCTCCTGGAAAGCTAATTCTCTGTCCATAGGGGGTCGGTTACCCTTATCAAATCGGTGTTAGAGAGTTTACTGGTTTATTATTTTTTGATATTTAAAGTTCCGATAAAGGTTATAGATAGATTGGAATCTTTGATGAAAAACTTCCTATGGGGTGGCTCGGATGATGTTAGGAAAATGCATTGGGTGGCGTGGGACACGGTTACCCGTCCGAAAAAATTGGGAGGCCTTGGTATCTGCAGACTCAAGTCCATAAACGAGGCTTTATTGGTGAAATGGGTTTGGAGATTTCGGGTGGAAGAAGATAGCTTGTGGAGAAAGGTTATTGCGGCTTGCGACTGTAAGAGAAAGAAGTGGTCTATTCTTCCCTCTAATCCTAATTTAACGGGAATTTGGAAGAACATTTCAAACTTGGAATCTAAGGTGTTTTTCAATGGGAAAGGAATTCACAGCTATATCATAAGGGTCTTGGGAAACGGGGAAAGTATTTGTTTTTGGATTGATACTTGGTTCGGGGACGGTCCGTTGATGCTCAAATGGCCCAGGTTGTTCACGATAGAGGTGAAAAAAGATTGTTGTGTGTCTGATCGCTTTCTGGAAGGAGGTGGAGCTGGGCCGTGGAGGTGGTGTTGGTCGAAGTCATCTTTTAATTCGGATGAAGCGGCTGAGTTGGAAGATTGCCGTAGTTCGATGTGCGGTTTGCTCCTCAATGCGAGACTGGATAAATGGAGATGGAGCCCAAAGTCTTCTGGTCTTTTCTCTACTGCTTCGGTAAAAGCTTTGGCTGAGGTGCCCGATGCCGGCGTTAATCGTGTTTGGAAATGGAAAGGATGCTGGATTCCTTTGAAATGTAAGATTTTTGTTTGGCGATCGGTTCTTGACCGTATCCCTACGAGGAAGGCTTTAGCTAGGAGGAACGTCCATATTGATTTGGAAGTTTGCCCTCTTTGTGGTGATGCTACTGAAACGGTGGACCATATTTTTTCGGCTTGCGAAATGGCGGTTGAAGTTTGGCACAGGTTGAGTTCATGGGCCAAGATTTCTCGCATCTTTGCATTTGCTTTCTGTGATCTTCTGGATTGTCATAAGTGGTCCGGGTTGAGTAAGGAAGCGAAGGATATTGTCCGGGGTCTCATTATGGTCTCTTGTTAGTGTATATGGAAAGCGAGGAATGAAATAATTTTCTCAAACGGTAGAAAGAATAGTGTCGAGATTTTCGGGGAGGCTAAATCGCTTGGTTTTCTTTGGTTAAAGTGTAGATCAAAACATAGGAATATTGTTTGGAGTGAATGGTGTAATTATCCTTTGTATATGTTGTAGTTGGTTTGATGTGGGCCTGCATTTTTTTGGCATGGCCAGCCGGTTTTAATGAAATTTTCCTTTAAAAAAACATGTAAACGTTCCACCATATAGCTTTTATGTTAGGGCAAGAAACAAATGTACCCATCACCCTTTCCAGTTATGGATTACTCCAGTCAACAGAATTCTTCCAAAATTTAAAAAAATGATTGAAAAAGGTATTATTTCATAACTCAATTGGAAAAGAATAGTTGAATGGTTTGCGCCTATTCTTAAATGTAGGTCCCATTTGATTTTTACATGATTAGATCATTTTAGGCCACACATTGAATTCCCATATTTTATGAGTGTGGATTAATACACTTTGGGGCTCAGGCATCAATGGACCCCCTCATTCTATCTTCTTGATAAAACAAGCAAGTTCTATTCACCATATGCCTCTCACAGGGAAAAATAAAAAATAAAATCTAGTAAAACCAAAAGCATACCCGTATGGCTGTATCTTTTTACTGAGCGGTAAATTTGCGTTTTGACTCCGCTGCAACGCATGGTATTATTCTTTAACGTAAAAAAGCTCTATTTTCTTACGTACTTATTTTTAAGTGTCACACCCCAACCGATGGCGGAATCATCGGGGCGCGGCACTGAGCGAAACAGATTGTCCAGAAGTTTTTCACAACAACTATTATATAAATTCAGTTTATATGACACGTCCCATACCGTGCCCCAAATAAATAGCAAGTTATCACAGAAAGCAACAAGACAAGTAATTCCGTTCCGACAACTCAGATTTAATTATTACAGACAAATGTTTATTGTTTCTAGACTCCCTAGCCTTGATTTCATCACCATGCATGATGTGTGTTGGTGTGTATATAATTTAGATATATAATTAGGCCCTTTTTACACCTTTAGCCAAGTTTTAAATTTATAAAACATGATATTCACTAACACTAAACACACATATGGGCAAGTGCACCCATCGTGGACGTAGTATAGTGTTGGTAAGATACCGAGGTCGTCCAAGGACACAAGAGCTTTTAATACCGGTTTATCCTCAACGTCTAATCAAATCAAAAAGTGAGAAAAATATTTTTAAACTAAGAAAATAAAAACTAACTAAATGCTGAAAAATAAAATAAAATAAAAACAGATAGACAAGATGAATCACTTGGATCCGACTCGTGTATTAGTATAACTGATATACGCTAATTTACACATATTTTAGTCCCCCGTTTTACCCCCATTTTATGCGTTTTCTGCCATAAAACCGTCATTCGGATACTTAATTATCTACATTTTGGTTTGCAGGCCTAAAACAGCGTACCAGACGAGATGATAGCAAAAACGAGGACTTTCCGGACAAAACGACGAAGCTGCGAAGATTCTGTGAAAAAACTGACCTGGGCGTTTGGCACGGCCGTGCGGCATCATGCACGACCGTGCATATCCGATGATCCTGGAAGACCGGCAGTGCACAAGGCGTGCAACTCCACGTGCAAGGTTCTGAAAGCCAACCCGAAAAGGCACGGTCGTTCCACATGCGGAACAGTCGTGCATATCCGAAGATCAGACATGACCTCGGAACTGAAGGACCAAGGAACCAACCGTGCAACTTAGACGTCGGTGAAGAACGCCCGTGCCAGAGGTGGAACGCCCGTGCGGGACCGAAGACCAGTCAACGATCTGTGACGTCACGCGGTATGGTGGACCACCACCAATAATGCTTAAAGTGCACGACCGTGCGATCGGGAGAACGGCCGTGCGACACCGAAATTGCATATAACCAGAACAGAACCATTTTATCCGTAACTCTGGAATTTTGGAGAGCTCCACAGGCGATTTTCAGGCTCCGAAAGCATCAGCTTTAGCCCGGATTCAAGCCACATTGCCTGGTTTTGCTCATTTACTATCCGGATTCTCATTCTTATGCTTGTTTATGGTTTGGTTTCTCGAATCTTTCCATAATTTTGTTATGTTTCAAGCATTTAGACTGATTACTATGTATTAATGTAAGCCTTTGGGCAAAAACACAACAATCCCTTGCTTGATTATAACCATTAGTATGTTAATCTATGTTTGTAATGAAATTTGGAAGTGTTTTCTATGATTATCTTTGATGATTAGTTTGCAACCTTGTTATTGATATTGATTTCTTGATTATAAGTAATTGTGTTGGATGATTGGTGCTTGGTTAGGTAAGATAGTTGAAAAATGAAGCTTATTTAATCATGTATTAGTAAACTTTTAATTTGGTTAACTAGCTTAACTTGGTTAAAATGTGGGCACCATGATACTCTAACGGGTTAGTGGTTTAATAAAATGTAATTATTGTTAATCAAGAAAGCTTGCCTTCACGGAAGGACTCTAACGGGTTAGATGGTGTTGTTATGAATTCTTGCCATGATTTGTTAGCTTAGTTAGTAGTTTCGGCCAAAATTGCTATCTTGGTGAATTTATGCGCAAGATTTGTAAAATGAACTCGGTTGTGATTTAATCTAGTCTATGCTTGTCTCGATGGTTGCATTGTGTTTATCGGTGTTGCTTTCCTTGATTAAGTGAGGTTAGAAAACTCCTAACGGATGACTAACTTATTTTTAGGAGATTTTTGTAGACATTAATCAATCGCACGTTAAAGAACAATTTTAGGTGGTTAAAGTGTGTTTATCGTTTTAACTTTCCGAATGATTGTCATGTTAGGATTCCCGAAAGGGATACTAATTGTCTCGAAATGGAAAATTGACCGAATGCTTCTAGTGCCAAAACTGACTTAGTTGACATGCTGTGGTTGTGTATTAAGCAAGGCTATTTATATATATTTTACTATGTTTTATAAGTATTTATTTATGCTTAATTTAGATTAATTAAAACCAAGACAATTTATGTTTTTACCGGTAATTTAGTGACAAAGGTCTAGTATTATTTCTCCGCCCATTTCCGTGGATCGATACTTGGTTCTTACCGATACTTTACTACATATATGACGGGGTACACTTGCCTCTTTTGTGTGTGTTTTGATGTAAAAGTAATAATCACTTTTATAAATTTAAAACCAATTCGTGTGTAATTTCATTGTAAAAATATGTATAGTTACGCGAGTACCAAGTTTTTGGCGCCGTTGCCGGGGACTGGCGAGTTTTAGGAACGACCCGAGTCATTGTGTTATCGGTGTATATACTTGTTAATATTTGTGTATATTTTCGTGATTATTTATTTGTTGATTTATTTGTTAAATATTTCTAGCTTTTAATTCAATTTATTCATTTTCGTGATTCTTTTATACACTTGTAAATTTTTATTCTATTTATTTGTTCTAATCGGATTTATTTATTCACTTATTCTTTGAGTTTTCGGCTCTTAAAAATCATTTTCATACTAGCCGATTCAATTATTTTCGTTGCTTTAATTTTTATAAAAATTTCGGCCCATTTTCGGATTTTTATAAATTTTACAGCCCATATTTATACATATTCTGCTTCTATTCAGCTAAAAAAAAAACATTATTATATTAATAAACTATTCATTGTGTCAGTTTTTCGTTTGCAGGTTGATCTCCTCAACTCCCGCGCCCGCTATTGCTGAGCCTACTGACGAACCAGCGCATAATCTTAGAAGAAGTAAGAGGCTGCGCGAAAGGTCGCTTGTCGTTGCACAACGCATAGCAAATGCAATCGACGAGCCGGTGATTATCTCTGAAGACGAAAGCTCAGGGGACGAGGAGAGAGTCGTCATGGCGGACGACGACCGACCGCTGAATGAAACAAACCAGCCCGGAAGGGCAGGCCTGGAGCCGAGTATCCTTCAGCCTACTATAGATACTCCTACTTTTGAAATTAGACCTAGTATTATTAATATGGTACAAAATTCTGTACAGTTTGACGGACGTGAGCATGAGGATCCTGGGAGACATATCGCTGCTTTTCTTGCTATTTGTTCGACATTTAGGATGACAGGTGTTTCGGAGGATGCGATTCGGTTGAGGTTGTTTCCGTTTTCGTTACGTGACAAAGCTAAAGCTTGGCTTATGTCACTTCCTGCCGGGTCCATCAGGACTTGGAATCAGTTGGCGGAGCAGTTTATGCAGAAATATTTTCCACCTGAGAAAATGAACAAACTACGGAACCGGATTGTTTCCTTTCGCCAGGACGAGGGCGAGTCGTTGCATGCGGCTTGGGAGAGATTCAAGGATTTGTTGATTGATGTGCCACATCACGGCTTCTCCAAGCGACATCTGGTTTTGACGTTCTATCAGGGGCTCAGCTATAATACGCAGGAGCGATTAGACGTGAACGCGGGCGGCGATCTTGGAACTAAGACGCCGACTGAAGCGTATGATATTATCGAAAAAGCTGCGTTGAAATCCAGCTCGCGTCGGGACGGAGATAGAGGTCGGGCATCATCATCATCATCTCGTTCAGGAGTTCATGCTGTAGACAACTACACGGCCATTACTGCACAAATCTCGGCTCTTGCATCGAGATTCGACAGGTCCCAGATGATTGCGCATGCTGGCTCGGGATGTGACCAGTGCGGACTATCACACGAGCCTGGGGCATGTTTTCAGGGAGTCGTATATGAGGGCCACGAAGAAGTAGATTTCGTGAGTAATCAGGTAAGGCCGCAGAACAACCCGTACAGCAACACCTATAATCCCGGTTGGAGAAATCACCCAAATTTTGGGTGGCGAGCGAATACAGGAAATCAGAACCCATTGGGGTTCACTCAGCGTGCTCCAGCGCCTCAGCAGGGTCAGCAGTACCAGCAGTACAACCAACCCTACAAGCAGCGTCCATATTCGTACCAGAATCAGGGCACTGGGAGTAGCTCCCAGCAGCAGGCCCCTCAGTCTAGTTCCAAGCTGGAGGACATGATGGCTCAGCTTCTCTCTAGCTCTGAAAAACGATACCAACATAGCAAAGATCGTTTTCTAGCTAACGAGGGAGAAATGAGGAGTCAGAAGGCTTCGATTCAGAATATCGAGAATCAGGTTGGTCAGCTGGCACAGATGATGTCCAAAAGACCCCCAGGCGGTCTTCCGGGTAATACAGAACCAAACCCGGGCGGACACAGGGATGTGAATGCTGTCATGACCAGGAGTGGAAAAACTACCGGACCCGTCATATCGGACTCAGCACCGATCACTGAAGCGGTCCCGACTGACACACCGGACGAGGTGCAAGCCAGGCTACGCCCAACAAGTACAGCACAAGTCCAGGAGCCGGTCAAAGATTACACTCCTCCAGTACCTTATCCAGGCAGGCTGAAGAAGCAGAAGAATGAAGAACAATACGGTAAGTTCCTTGAGTTGTTTAAGCAACTACACATCAATATACCGTTTGTTGAAGCCTTGGCCCAGATGCCAAAGTATGCGAAATTCCTTAAGGATATCCTGTCGAATAAACAGAAGCTCGAGGATATATCATGTGTGGTGATGAATGAAACTTGTTCTGCCGTTCTGCAAAACCGTCTGCCCACGAAAATGGGAGATCCTGGTAGTTTCACGCTCCCGTGTTTGATTGGAAACATGTCTGTTAGCCATGCATTGGCTGACTTGGGAGCGAGTATTAACCTTATGCTGTATAAGGTTTTTACTAAACTGGATCTGGGTGAGCCGTCACCCACTAGGATGAGCATTCGGTTGGCAGATCGCTCAATAAAGTATCCGCGCGGGTTTGTGGAAAACATGCTTGTAAAAATCGATAAATTTGTTTTCCCCGTGGACTTTGTTATTCTTGACATGGACGAAGATTCAAGGGTACCTTTGATACTTGGACGTCCTTTCCTCAATACAGCGAGGACGATTGTTGATGTGGCAGCTGGCCAAATCACGCTCCGAGTGAATGATGAGCACGTGACATTCGATATCAAAAGATCGATGCAGCATCCGCAAAGTCACGATGACATGCTTTACTATGTCGACATTGTCGATGCATGTGTGTGCTCTCATTTTCAAGGTACTATTGACGAGATTGATTTGGACACACGTCTGTCGTGTGGGGACCTGATTGGCATTACGCAGGAGGGCCACGATTTCGAGCAGCCAGTCTATCAGATTGGTGACGATGGTTCCCAGAGTTCGGAGAGATTTCTTGAAATTGACCATGTGAAAAAGGAGGAAGCAGAGCCTTCCGTTGAAGATCCGACGCCTTTGGATTTGAAAGAACTCCCACCACATCTCGAGTATGCATTTCTGGACGAGGAGCGTCGCCTACCGGTCATAATTTCGGCATCATTGGAAAAGGACGAGAAAAATCAGCTTCTCGAGGTTCTGAGACTTCATAAGAGAGCCATCGCATGGAAAATCATGGATATCAAGGGCATCAATCCTTCTTTTTGTACTCATAAGATTCTGATGGAAGACGAGTACAAACCATGTGCACAGCATCAGAGGCGTTTAAATCCAAATATGCAGGACGTGGTGAAAAAGGAGGTGATTAAGTTGTTGGATGCCGGCATGATTTATCCTATTTCGGACTCTGTGTGGGTGAGTCCGGTGCAGGTTGTACCTAAGAAAGGTGGTATGACTGTAGTTTCAAATGATAGGAATGAGCTAATTCCTACCCGTACCGTCACTGGGTGACGAGTTTGCATTGACTACCGCAAGCTCAATGATGCTACTCGCAAGGATCACTTCCCGCTTCCATTCATCGACCAGATGTTGGAACGTCTGTCGGGGAAGTTGTATTACTGTTTCCTTGACGGGTTCTCTGGGTACTTTCAGATTCCTATCGCTCCTGAGGATCAGGAGAAGACTACCTTTACATGCCCCTTCGGCACATTCGCCTACCGGCGGATGCCTTTTGGGTTGTGTAATGCACCAGCGACCTTCCAGAGATGCATGGTTGCAATTTTCCATGACATGATCGAGGATTCCATGGAGGTTTTCATGGATGATTTTTCGGTATTTGGGGATTCCTTCGATCATTGCTTGGAAAATTTGAGAAAAATGTTAAAGAGGTGTGAGGAGACGAATCTGGTCCTGAATTGGGAGAAATGCCACTTCATGGTGAAGGAGGGCATAGTTCTGGGACATAAGATTTCGCATGCTGGTATGGAGGTCGATCCAGCCAAAGTGGATATCATTTCACGACTTCCGCCCCCCACCTCTGTTAGAGCGATACGGAGCTTTCTCGGTCATGCCGGGTTCTATCGGCGATTCATTAAAGATTTTTCAAAAATCGCCAGACCCATGACCCGTTTGTTGGAGAAAGACGCTCCGTTCAAATTCGGAGATGATTGCTTGAGAGCCTTTGACCTTCTCAAGAAAAAGTTGATTGAGGCCCCTATTTTAGTTGCACCGGACTGGAGTTTGCCGTTTGAGATTCTGTGCGACGCGAGTGATTACGCTATAGGGGCCGTTCTTGGTCAAAAGAGAGAAAAGCACTTTCACCCGATCTGTTATGCGAGCAAAACTCTTCACGACGCTCAAGAGCATTATACCACGACTGAAAAAGAGCTCTTGGCGGTCGTTTTCGCATTTGACAAATTTAGATCGTACTTGGTGCTTTCGAAAACCGTTGTATATACTGATCACGCTGCCATCCGATATCTCTTCAGCAAACAGGACGCTAAACCACGTCTGATCCGGTGGATCTTGTTGCTGCAAGAGTTCGATATCGAAATTCAAGATAAAAAGGGTGCGTTGAATGTAGCGGCTGACCATCTATCTCGGTTAGAGCATGGAGATATCGTGGACGCGCGTTGGGATTCCATAAATGACAACTTCCCACACGAGTCTTTGATGAGTGTTGAGATATGCGATGAGTCGCCATGGTTCACTGACCTTGCGAACTACCTTGCTTGCGGGATTCTGATTAATGGGTTGACTCACCAGCAAAAGAGGAAATTCTTTTCGGATGTCAAGCACTACATTTGGGATGACCCTTACTTATTTCGGGTTGGTGCTGATCAGGTGATCAGGAGATGTGTTTCAGGGAAAGATGCGACCGATATTCTGCGCCACTGTCACGAGGGACCTACCGGAGGCCACCATGGAGCCAACTTTACCGCCAAGAAAATATTAGACTCCGGGTTTTATTGGCCGACTATATTTCGTGATGCGCAGAGTTGGGTTAGAGCGTGCGATGCTTGCCAGAGGGCGACAAATATATCGGCACGTGATGAAATGCCTCAGACCTGGATTCAGGTTTGTGAAGTCTTTGATATCTGGGGGATAGACTTCATGGGACCATTTCCCCCCTCACGAGGTAATAAGTACATCCTGGTCGCGGTTGACTATGTATCGAAGTGGGCGGAGGCACAAGCCTTACCCACCAATGATGCCAGGGTGGTCGTGAGATTTTTGAAAAGCTTATTTGCCCGGTTCGGCGCTCCGAAAGCGCTTATCAGTGACAGAGGGACGCATTTTTGCAATACTCAGCTCGAGAGAGCTTTGTCCCGTTACGGTGTGCATCACCGTCTATCCACGCCCTATCATCCACAGACAAGCGGGCAGGTGGAAGTCACGAACCGGGGGCTGAAAAGAATCCTTGAGCGGTCGGTAGGTGCAAACCGCAAGGATTGGTCGGATAAGCTTGATGAAGCGTTGTGGGCTTTCCGTACGGCTTACAAGACGCCTATCGGGACTACTCCCTTTAGGCTTGTATACGGAAAGGCATGCCATTTACCGGTTGAGTTGGAGCATAAGGCGATGTGGGCGCTAAAAACCGCAAATCTGGACCTAAAAGACGGAGGTGAAGCCCGGTTTCTCCAGATTCATGAGTTGGAAGAGTTGCGACAACGCGCTTATGAGAGCTCCGTGTTGTACAAGGAACGCACGAAGAGATTGCACGATAAGCGCTTGAAGGACCACAAAGAATTCCAAGCGGGCGATCTTGTTCTTCTTTACAACTCGCGGTTGCGCTTATTTCCCGGAAAGCTTCATTCACGTTGGACAGGCCCATACACGGTTAAAGAGGTATTTCCGTATGGGACTGTTGCAATAGAGAACGCGGATGGCGTTATTTTTAAAG
The DNA here is from genome assembly GCF_002127325.2 of Helianthus annuus. Lineage (NCBI taxonomy): Eukaryota > Viridiplantae > Streptophyta > Magnoliopsida > Asterales > Asteraceae > Helianthus > Helianthus annuus. Next base: position 45,741,744 of record NC_035436.2, on the reverse strand, counting down.
TAAATGGGCATCGCTTGAAGTTGTACGTTGTCGGGCCGACAGAGTCGGTGATGGAGGTCATTGAGCTCCAAACCCCGCACACATCATAAGTGTGGGGAGGAGAGAGTCTACGCTGCTGACTCGTGGATCAAAAATGCAGCAAGAGCGTCTTTAGCGCTATAGGGGCAAAATTGTCTGTTTTTATGTTTTTATAGTTTTAGCGTAATTTAGGTTAGCTAGGTAGTTTCCGTTAGTTTGTACAGTTTCTATTCGTGCCGAGCGAAGGTTCTGTATTGCAATATTGTTAGAACAGTTGGTGTGTCGAAAAAACGGCGAAAAACGGCCAAAACAGTTGCTGGAAATGGGTTCTGCAGAAAAATCTGATCTGCAGCTGATGCACGACCATGCCAGGATCCGCACGACCGTGCGATTCCGAGCAACACGGAACGGTGGATCGCACCCTCGGTGCATCACCGAGAAAAACGAAAGTCGTCGGATTCGCACGACCGTGCCAAAGGTCGCACGACCGTGTGTCAGGCTGAGGGCATTTTTGTAATTTTGCACATTATATATACCCTCATCTGCTGCAAAAATCCCTCATTCGCGAACCCTAGCAACTGCAGCCGTTCCAGAGCGGTTTTTACACCAAATCGCACGTTTTTTCGCACGATCTCGCACCCAACTTCGCACGGTACGTCTCTAGTGTTAGATTTCTTGTTTTCCTGCTTTCTAGGTAGATTTCATCCGATTCAACAAGGGATTTATTAGGGTTCTCTTCATAAACAAATCGAAACCCTAACCCTTGTTGAATCGAAGTATCGTGAACACCCGGTTGACTTTCAGACCCCTGTTCACCCAATACTTGTTAAAATTTTACAAAAATCAGGTTGTTCTAAGTACAGGGGTCGAAAACTGCAGAAACTGTGTCGCACGGTCGTTTCTAAGATGGAACGGTCGTGCAGTTCCTACTTTTTCATGATATCTGTTGTTGATCGGTGTTGCACGGTAGTGCAACAGGTTGTTCGATGTTGCACGGTCGTTCAGGTTGAGGAACGGACGTGCGGTTCCGACAATCACTGGGCTTGACTGTTAGTTCTCGGATACGCACGACCGTGCGTATCGAAGCACGACCGTGCCATTTGCCCAGTTCAGTTGGACAGAAGCTTCATAATTTGCTGCTCGACTGTTTTCAATTCAATTTTCTCCTGTTTCTGTCTTTCTAACACTGTTCCCTATTACAGATGGACCATCCCTTCCTACAGTTCGATCCCAACGACGAGCGTGAAGCTTTGTGCATTCCAAAAAGAGACGAGTTATGGGCCCGGAGGGGGAAATTCGGAGTCCCTAGATGGCTGGATTGGGAAGTAATGCAAGAACTAAATCAGTATGACCGACTGAAAACATGATGAGTCGCCCACTTACGAATCTGGTCGGTTGCAACCAACCCGTTTACAGGGAACTGACCATTGAGTTCTTTGCATCATATGCCTATGAGAAGCCGGCTTCTGCTCGACGACCCAAATTCCGCCACAAAGAGCGGATAGCTTTCAGATTGTGTGGTAGATGGCACCGGTGGTCGGTTGGTCGTTTGGGAAGGAGACTCGGGATTTACACTAGGGAAGACATGGATGATGCCAATGTCTTCACAGAGCAGTTCACCTTCCAGTCTGATACAGCAAGGGATGAATTTTGGGCTGCAAATGCCGTCGGGGACCCATTGTAATTTGTAACACCTCGAAAATTTACGTCCAATAATGCATTGACACGTGTCATAGACTTCCGGTATGTGAAAATAAACTTTAGAGGGACTAAAGTTGACAAACGGTGAAAACTATGGAACGTAAGGGTCCAAAGTGTCAACAATAGCTAAATAGACTCCATAATAACCCTACATAATGTTTATAACCTTAAACGGATGGATCATGGATCATACGAAGCGGAAATTGCACAAAAGTGAGGAATTACAAACTATAGGGGCTAAAAGTGTCAACATGTTGAATTTATACCTCTGAGTGAACTTTTGGCAGACCCGAAGCTTTGTAATGCTAAAATATACTCACTAGAATATGTGGTAAAAATTTCATGAAGTTTCGTTATCGTATGAGAAAGTTATGGCCAAAACCGTACTTGAGGGGTTAAAAGCGTCAACGTCGAATTTCATGACTTTTCGGGTGAGCGCAAAGTTATCCGAGGACATTACCATGTTGGTAAATGTCCCAAGGTTCTTAAAAACCAGATTTAAGGGTTTACGAGTCAAGATTCATAGCCAAAACCTCGCGTGCAAGGACAGGGACCAAAACTGCCAATAATTAACAAAGTTTGGCAGCTGCCAATAAACCCAGGTGCAGCAGATCGCGAGCAGGGGCTGTTTAGTCCATTTTTTGAGTGTAAAACAGCTGTGAGCACCTCCATTTCTCACCAATAGATGGCCATGCATGTCTAGGACACCTGGTGCACTCTTACAACTCCTGAATTCACAATAAATCTGATCAATTCATCACTTTTTTTGAGGACTTGTGTAACCACCAAGAACACCCACAACTTGCAAGAACTCTCAAGGCATTCCAGGAGCTCTCTGGTCGTCAAGGCAGCCTCCAAGTGTTTTCTAGGCTTCATTAGGACCTTTGTAAGCATTCATATCATCCTCTAATCCGTTCTAGCATAGATTATTAGTTAAAAGTCAAACCGTTGTTCATATAGTTTGACTTTTCGATTAAACGAAATTGGCTCTGTCATTTCTCAAATTGAAACCACGTATAAGTTGGTATTTATGTGGGAAACAAACCCTCAAAAGGGTATTCTCTGATTCCCACTCTAAGCATGCTATTTGTCGAGTCAAAGATGTTCTTAAAAAGTCAACAGAAATCGTTTTTGTGAAATATAGCGTAAATGGCAATGTAGATGACATGCAATCAGTTTCATCATAAAAAAATAACTTATAATGAATATAAGAATGTGTTTTATCATAATCAACTCGACAATCTTTAGTATAAACACGAAACGGAACCGAAAGTCTTATAAAACGACTTTTTCGTTGACTCTCGATTAGGATCCATGCATGCATGTTTGAGATCTGTATTAGAGTTTATTTTGAGCCATTTTTATTTTAGTTTAACTCTCTGGAATTTTTGCATCTTGAGTCTATGCTTAACCGATTCATATGCATGTTTCCGGTTATGCTTAAAAGTTGACTATTTTGCCCTTTTTGATATAAAACGTGATTTTTGGAAAAGTGAAGGAGTAGAAAGCTTTATTATTAATTTATAAACTTGCACCGAAAATTTCAGATCAGTTGGTGGTCCAGATTTTGAGTTATGGCCGATAGCGTAAAACTATATCTTTATGTTTAATAACGGCGCATTTAGCGTATAACCTAATTGAGGCCACGTTTTGATATAAAACTTTTTACCCACTGATGTTATATAATATTTTGGGATTTCTGATGATTTTTATTTAATTTTGGCTGATCGTATCATAGATCGCTAAGTTGATTCGTTTAATGCCGGTTTTGACCGTTTAAGCCATAAAATGAGTTTTATAAATCCTTTTGACCCCAAACCTTTTTCTACTGATTTTATTTGTTAAATAAATTATTTTGAGCATTCTGGAAATATAAAAATCTCAGCTTTCTTTTAAAAACCCGGAAACGGCTCTAAATCGCATTTTTAGCGTTTTTAGCGTATAGTAAGCGTTATACTCATATTAAACATATAAGACTCATACCTACTGATGTATTTAGCATATTTTCATATAATAACAGTAAGTATAAGATTTTGATCTCAGATTTCCAGTTTTGACATTTTTAGCCCTTGTGAAATTACTAAAATACCCCTACGGTGCATAGTTTGATTTTAAATGATAAGTTTTGTATATGGGTCATACCCTACTGTCATAATATGTTAAATGAAGTATATTTACTGTATAAATCAGACCCGTAACTCAGATTTCCAAATTGACTCTTTTATAATCTTTTAAATGACCAAAATGCCCTTCTAAGGCATAAATTGAGTTTAAAATTTATTCGGGGCATAATAGAACATAACTTACTGATATTATATCATATTTAAAGCATATTATCTCAGGGAACTTGCATATGACTCATTTGGCTACCCGTAACGCTCTTTAGCGCTCGGTTCGGTTTACGTAACTAGTTTGCGTAAATTGACCGAAACGGGTCAAACGTTATCATTTTTGTCTCAAAATCCAGAATGTATTTAGTATACCCATATTATACAAGTATTCAAACTTGTCGGGTCTAAATCACATTCTATCCGGTCTTTCGCTTAATCGTGCGCTTGTACCGTATCGTCCTTAAAACTAACCGGTCTAAGCTTAGGCTTAAATAAAGACCCGTTAGGAATCTAATAGGTTATTATAAACCTTTGTTCCAGAATAGGAGGCCCGGTAAAAGCTATCTACACTTACCAATTGTGATTCATACTTACTCAGGTAAATACATTTTGACTTATTTTCCCTATACGGGCTTGGGGTACGGTATATAGAATACCGCTTGATCGAGCGTTCAAATCTTGCACCCTTGGGTATGCAATTGGAATAGTTTGTCCGGCTCGTTTAAACAGTCTTGTTTTACTTTAAGCATTTGGGGGGTTATTGATCGTGTCCCGGATATCCTTGGCATCATCTTACGAGATGGCCACGACCTGAGCATGGGGTGTAGGCGTACACTCGTCATGTATAACTCATTAATGTGGTGTGTCAATTAATCTTTAACCCGGACAAGATCCCGGGTTACCGAACTTACGAGTAGCATGTAATTCGTTCACAAGTTTATATTGCATAATTATCCCAAGTTAATAAAAATATTTATGCCATGTGCATTTAAATCAATTTTCAATCATTTTCAAAATGAGTCAGTTAATTTGTATTTACCAGTGTAAACTGACGTATTTTCCCAAAAGGTTAAGTGCAGGTACTATACGTACTAGGCTGGCTGTTTCCTAAAGAGCGTCCACAATAGTCTCGCAAGCTCGGACGACAATAAACTGTTGAACAATTTATCTTATTTTATTTGATCCGCCTGTGGATCCGTTTCAACTACTTGTGATATTTATTATTACATTTTAATTAAAGTTGAAATGAATCTATTTCTGCTTCCGCTGTGCATTATTATGTTGTGTTGTTTGTCTATGACGACGCCAACCACGTCACGTACCCCACACCGGGCCCACCGGTGACACGTGGAGATCGGGGTGTGACAGGTTGGTATCAGAGCCAACGCTGAGTGAATTAAACACTAGCCTTCTGTGTTTAATCTCAGTTACACAATTGCACATTCCTCGATTTTCGAGTCTAGACAAAGAACTTAGGAAATGTTCAAATTTCTTTTATTTTCTAACTTTGTCTTATATATATTTTGTTGTGCCACTTGTTGATTTTTGACAGGTTCAAGATGCCGCCACGTGTACGAGGAAGGGGACGAGGAGCATTCGCAACCTCACATGACCATGAGGCAGGGCCTTCGCATAGGCGAGCCCCATCAGCATCCCATAACACTGATGCCCGAGATCTTTGGAGATCGTTCGCTGAACCCGCCAGGCACTCACTGAGTACCTCACCTTCCCTACCACACTCTTTCGGGCCTCATTCTGAAAATAAGCCCCACAACTCCCACGGATCCTTCATTCCTCTGCCCCAGTCACCTTATGACTACCCAGCACCCGTCTATCAGGGCCTGTACAACCCTGATGCCTACTTGGAAGAACCAGTGGGTCATAACCCACTTGGACCTGAAGACCACTTCTCTGGTGGCAATGAGATGGAGGTCGATGAGGACACCGATCCTTCCATGCCACCGTCCGGCACACCTAACCACCCCATTGAGATATCTGATGGGTCACCGTTCAGGGGATCACCTTACAACGGTGTTAACAGCTACGAGGAGAGGTTTAAGCAGCACGACTGGGTGTATACCCCTAGCTACCATAACTCTCCCATGCATCAGTCCTACCACAACTCTCCCGTGCACTCTCAGCATCACTCCCAGCAGCAGCTTCAGCAGCACCCTCAGCAGCAGGATCCTTTTGAGGGATTCTGGCGCGACGTGGTCACTCCGCCGCCGCCACCACCGCCGGTTTTGCCTCCTCCGCCTCAGAGGCAAAGGAGGAACGCCCGTATGTCTACGCGAGGAGGGATACGCATTGGCACCCCTCGACATTCAGGTAGCAGCCGCTACTCGCCGCTTCACGAGGAGTCAGAGATGGGAGAATCTCAGCACCCCGTCTCAGAGGTGACTTCTGCGCCTATTGCGCCACTGCCACCGCAGAACTTTGGAGAGCCAATCCCTGCATATGCTAGCGCAGCACAGTTCAACCCTTTCGAGCCGACTTTTCCCTCACGGTATGACTATACAGGGGATCCTTACTGGTTAGCTTCGGGCTACAACGCTCTCAACCAGGAGAGTGCTTTTGGAGGTCCCTAGGCTATGGGACAATCAGCTTTTGGATACCCACCGCATGGATACCAGCAGCCGCAGCCTCCTCAACCACCACAGTATCAGCCACCGCCGCCGGCGCCGATGATGTCGCCACCGCAAGTCCAAGAGATCCTGCAAGGGATACACGACGTGCGACGGGAACTGCGACAGGAAATGCGGGAAGATCGCCGACACAACCACGGTATGTTCAAGAAGATGGTTGACTTGATCAAGGGTAAGGGTAAGAAGGATTATTAAATCCTTTGTTTGTTAGCTCATTTACTCATGTCCCTGCGAGGACATTTATTCCTGTACTCTACCCCTGCGTGGGTATATTTCTCTTGTTCTACCCCTGCGTGGGTTTGTTTTGTTTTATTTGTTTGTTGTTTGTTATTTGGTTTAGCCCCTGCGTGGGCATGCTATTTGAGAAAAAAAAGTCCCGTTTAGGGCAAAGTTGTACTAGTCTACTTTTATTTAAAAATGGTTAATTTAAGTTTTCATTTTATCTATATGCATGAACATAATATACAAATAAATGAAAGATATCAAATGTTATTTTGACTTACCATTTTAATAAGAATCTTAAGAAGGTAAAACCTAGCTTGAATGTCTTATTAAAAGGCCTGGCCAATATGGTAAAACCTGATTAAAAAGATTCAAATCCCTGTTAACATCTGTAAACATGTTAACATTCTTGGCTAGCGTGATCTGTAAAATCACACATGTCAACCTTTTAATAAATTATCTACAGATTATATCTGTATACAAGTCTGGTAATGACTTGATGCCTACGGGTTATGACTATGTCATATAGAACAAAAAGGCAGTTATGGTTTATAACTCCCTGCCAAGCAAAGGATTATTTGTTTAAAGATACAAATTTTAATCCTATAAAATCTAAATTTAAAATTTAGAAGTTGTCCGAAGTGACTAGGCCTATTGTGCCAATATATATATTTCATTCTATGATATAGTTGCTAATAAAAGTGCTGAATGAAATTAAATAAATTAACTATTATGGTTATTAATACCATGGTTAATAAATCGTCAAGAACGATAATACTGTTAGATTTCTAAATAGACCTTGTCCTTACTTTTATGTAGCTTAAAGCTACATGGCAAAATCGGAAGAAACAAACAGTCGTTCTGAGGGACACCCTGATAATACTAGGATCCACGTAACTGGTGCGGAACTGCAGGCACTGGTTGAAAATGCTGTTGCCAAAGCTATGGATAGGCAATTCAGAGAATCGAGCGGGACTCGGAGTAGGACCCGAACCGCATCGCACGCCAAGCCCAAGACTCATTCGGAGGCTCATAGTAAGCCGCCTTCTAAGAAAGATGAGCCGAAGAAGAATGATGAGGATAATCACTCCTCCAACCACAGCAGTATCCCGAAACAAGAAATCAAGCAGAAGCATGATACGCACAGTAAGTCCTGTACGTATAAGTATTTCGTTTCATGCAAACCCAGAGATTTTACTGGGGAAAAAGGAGCAGTTGACTGCATGACGTGGTTAGATGAGATGGATACGGTTGTTGATATCAGCGGGTGTGCTGATAGGGACGTAGTGAAGTACGTGTCCCAGTCGTTTAAAGGAGATGCGCTAGCATGGTGGAAATCTCTCCTACAAGCTGCCGGTAAGACCACACTGTACGGTATGACATGGGATCAGTTTGTAGCCCTGATCAAAGAAAATTTCTGCCCGCAACATGAAGTCGAAAGGATTGAGTCGGATTTCGTATCCCTGGTGATGAAGAACCTCGACTGTCAGGCATATCTTACTACCTTCAACACTCTATCTCGATTAGTGCCATATTTGGTGACCCTAGAGCCAAGAAGGATCGCCCGTTTTATTGGGGGTTTGGCACCAGAGATCAAGGCGAGCGTTAAGGCATCGAGGCCTACGACATTCAGATCAGTAGCTGATCTATCTCTCTCTCTCACCCAAGATGTAGTCAGGTTGAGAGCTCTTAAGAGCTCGGAGGAAAACAAGAGGAAACGTGAGGACGACACCTCACGGAGATCGGAGAAAAGACACCGAGGGAACAACGACCACAGGAAAAGGGTCGGGATTCAAGAAGGGAGATCATCAGTCGGGTGAGAAACCCAGGTGCAAGGTTTGTAGGAAGCATCATTTTGGGAGATGCAGGCAGGAGTCTAGATCTCAATCTCAGCAGAAATTATGTGGGATTTGTAAGTCCCCGGATCATAAGGCATTAGATTGTAAGAAACTTAAGGATGCAACTTGTTATGGTTGCAATGAAAAAGGGCACATCCGACCTAATTGCCCAAAGAACGCTAAGAAAGCCGATGAAGGAAAGAAGACCAATGCGAGAGTCTTCAAAATGGACGCTAAGGAAGCAGTTCAGGACGACAACGTCATTACAGGTACTTTTCTTGTAAATGATGTTTTTGCTAGAGTCCTATTTGATTCAGGAGCTGATAAGTCCTTTGTAGATGATAAGTTCTGTAAATTGTTAAACCTACCTGTTAAAACCTTAAGTGTGAAGTATGAGGTGGAATTAGCCGATGGAACCATAGAAACCGCCTCGACCGTCCTAGATGGATGTGTTATATCCATTAGGAATCATTCTTTCCCGTTATCCTTGCTTCCCTTTAAGCTAGCTGGATTCGATATAGTGATAGGCATGGATTGGTTATCGCGTAACCAAGCCCAGATTGTGTGCAACAGAAAGCAAGTGGTAGTGAAGACTCCGTCTGGTGAGTCCCTTACTTTCCAAGGAGATACCCAGCATGGATTGCCGGAGCAAGTGTCCATGCTCAAGGCATCCAGATGTCTGCAAAAAGGTTGTGTCATTTATATGGCACAAGTTACTATTGATGAGCCAAAGCCGAAGATCGAAGACATCCCTGTTATCTCAGAATACCCTGAAGTATTTCCTGAAGAACTCCCCGGTTTACCACCGGATAGGCAAGTGGAGTTTCGAATAGACATCATTCCAGGTGCAGCGCCTGTAGCGAGAGCACCATATAGGTTGGCACCAACGGAGATGAAGGAGTTGAGGACGCAATTGGATGATCTGTTAGCTAAGGGTTTTATTAGACCTAGCTCGTCTCCTTGGGGAGCGCCAATCTTGTTCGTTAAAAAGAAGGATGGATCGATGCGTCTGTGCATCGATTACCGTGAGCTTAACAAAGTCACTATTAAGAATAGATATCCGTTACCCAGGATCGACGATCTGTTCGATCAGTTGCAAGGAGCAAGCTACTTCTCAAAGATCGACTTGAGGTCAGGCTATCACCAGTTGAAGGTCAAGGATGAAGATGTACACAAGACAGCGTTTAGGACTCGTTATGGACATTACGAGTTCCTAGTGATGCCTTTTGGGCTCACCAACGCACCAGCCGCATTCATGGATCTCATGAACCGTGTCTGCAAGCCGTATTTGGATAAATTCGTTATCGTCTTTATTGACGACATCCTTATCTACTCGAAGAGCCAAGCTGACCATGAGAAACACCTTCGTTGTATTCTCAAACTTCTGCATCAGGAGAAACTTTATGCCAAATTTTCGAAGTGTGAATTTTGGCTTCGAGAAGTCCAGTTTCTTGGACATGTGGTAAGAGAGCGTGGTATCCAAGTGGATCCCGCTAAAGTAGAAGCAGTCATGAACTGGCAGGAGCCGAAGACTCCCACCGAGATTCGCAGTTTCCTCGGATTGGCAGGATACTATAGGCGATTCATCGAGAACTTTTCAAGGATTGCCGCGCCCCTAACTTCGTTGACTCGTAAGAAGATTAAGTTTGATTGGGGCCCTAAGCAGCAGGAATCCTTTGACATTCTTAAGAAGAAGTTGAGCAATGCGCCAGTGTTGACATTGCCTGATGGTATAGAAGAATTTGTGGTGTATTGCGATGCATCCCACACTGGTATGGGCTGTGTACTTATGCAGAAAGGCAAGGTCATTGCCTACGCTTCACGACAGCTAAAGGTGCACGAGAAGAACTACACCACCCACGACTTGGAATTGGGTGCCGTTGTATTTGCATTGAAGCTATGGAGACATTACTTGTATGGAACCAAGTGTATAATTTATTCGGATCACAAGAGTCTTCAGCACTTGTTCAATCAGAAGGAATTAAACATGCGACAAAGGCGATGGATGGAAACTCTAAATGATTACGACTGTGAGATAAGATACCATCCAGGCAAGGCAAATGTAGTTGCCGACGCCTTAAGCAGGAAAGAAAGAGTGAAACCAATCAGAATCAATGCCAAGCGCATTGAAATAAGGAATAATTTGAACGAAAGAGTGTTAGCTGCACAAAAGGAAGCTGTGTTGGAAGCTAACTATCCTGAGGAGAAGTTAGGAGTAACGGAGGAGCAGTTATCCTACGACAAAGATGGAATGCTAAGACTAAACGGACGAATATGGGTTCCAGTTTATGGAGGACTTCGGGATGTTATCCTTCAGGAAGCCCACAGCTCTAAACATTCCGTTCATCCTGGAGCTGATAAGATGTACCAGGATCTAAAAGCAAACTACTGGTGGATTGGTTTGAAGAAGTCCGTAGCAGAGCATGTAGCTAAATGTTTGACTTGTGCTCAAGTCAAGGCTGAACATCAGAAGCCGTCAGGTTTGCTTCAGCAGCCTGAAATTCCCAAATGGAAATGGGAAATGGTGACAATGGATTTCATCACCAAGTTGCCAAAGACGAGAAAGGGAAATGATACCATATGGGTCATAGTAGATAGACTGACGAAGTCAGCTCATTTTCTACCCATCAAGGAGACGTATAGCTCCGATATGTTAGCTCAATTATACGTTGATAAGATTGTAGCGCTACATGGTATACCTGTATCTATTATCTCCGATAGAGATACTAGATATACGTCGCATTTTTGGAAGAGTTTCCAACAATCATTGGGCACTCGTTTGAATTTTAGTACGGCTTATCATCCTCAGACCGATGGTCAGAGTGAGCGTACTATTCAAACTTTGGAAGACATGCTGCGTGCATGTGCGATCGACTTGGGTGGTAGTTGGGATAAGAACCTACCACTAATTGAATTCTCCTACAACAATAGCTACCATTCCAGCATAAAAGCTGCGCCTTTCGAGGCTTTATACGGTAGAAAGTGCAGATCACCCATCTGTTGGGCAGAAGTTGGAGATGTCCAACTATCAGGACCAGAAATCGTTTTTGAGACGACAGACAAGATCGTTCAGATTCGCGATCGTTTGAAAGCTGCCAGGGATAGGCAGAAAAGTTATGCGGATCCTAAGCGCAAAGATTTTCACTTCGATGTAGGTGATAAAGTGTTGCTTAAAGTATCACCCTGGAAGGGGGTGATGCGATTTGGTAAGAAAGGCAAGCTAAGCCCGAGATATATAGGACCTTTCGAGATTATCGAACGTGTCGGGTCAGTCGCTTATAAGTTAAACTTGCCTGAAGAACTTAGCGCTATTCATAATGTGTTCCACATCTGTAATTTGAAGAAGTGTTTCGCTAATGAATCACTGGTTATACCGCATACAGATATACACATAGATGAGAGTTTGAAGTTCATGGAAAAACCATTGTCGATCGAGGATCGGCAGGTGAAGAAGCTTCGAAGGAAGTATATACCCATTGTTAAGGTCAAGTGGGATGCCCGTAGAGGTCCCGAATACACGTGGGAAGTGGAATCCACGATGAAAGAGAAATACCCTCATTTGTTTCAGTAAATCTCGAGGTCGAGATTTCTTTTAAGGGGGTGAGGATGTAACACCTCGAAAATTTACGTCCAATAATGCATTGACACGTGTCATAGACTTCCGGTATGTGAAAATAAACTTTAGAGGGACTAAAGTTGACAAACGGTGAAAACTATGGAACGTAAGGGTCCAAAGTGTCAACAATGGCTAAATAGACTCCATAATAACCCTACATAATGTTTATAACCTTAAACGGATGGATCATGGATCATACGAAGTGGAAATTGCACAAAAGTGAGGAATTACAAACTATAGGGGCTAAAAGTGTCAACATGTTGAATTTATACCTCTGAGTGAACTTTTGGCAGACTCGAAGCTTTGTAATGCTAAAATATACTCATTAGAATATGTGGTAAAAATTTCATGAAGTTTCGTTATCGTATGAGAAAGTTATGGCCAAAACCGTACTTGAGGGGTTAAAAGCGTCAACGTCGAATTTCATGACTTTTCGGGTGAGCGCAAAGTTATCCGAGGACATTACCATGTTGGTAAATGTCCCAAGGTTCTTAAAAACCAGATTTAAGGGTTTACGAGTCAAGATTCATAGCCAAAACCTCGCGTGCAAGGACAGGGACCAAAACTGCCAATAATTAACAAAGTTTGGCAGCTGCCAATAAACCCAGGTGCAGCAGATCGCGAGCAGGGGCTGTTTAGTCCATTTTTTGAGTGTAAAACAGCTGTGAGCACCTCCATTTCTCACCAATAGATGGCCATGCATGTCTAGGACACCTGGTGCACTCTTACAACTCCTGAATTCACAATAAATCTGATCAATTCATCACTTTTTTTGAGGACTTGTGTAACCACCAAGAACACCCACAACTTGCAAGAACTCTCAAGGCATTCCAGGAGCTCTCTGGTCGTCAAGGCAGCCTCCAAGTGTTTTCTAGGCTTCATTAGGACCTTTGTAAGCATTCATATCATCCTCTAATCCGTTCTAGCATAGATTATTAGTTAAAAGTCAAACCGTTGTTCATATAGTTTGACTTTTCGATTAAACGAAATTGGCTCTGTCATTTCTCAAATTGAAACCACGTATAAGTTGGTATTTATGTGGGAAACAAACCCTCAAAAGGGTATTCTCTGATTCCCACTCTAAGCATGCTATTTGTCGAGTCAAAGATGTTCTTAAAAAGTCAACAAAAATCGTTTTTGTGAAATATAGCGTAAATGGTAATGTAGATGACATGCAGTCAGTTTGATCATCAAAAAATAACTTATAATGAATATAAGAATGTGTTTTATCATAATCAACTCGACAATCTTTAGTAGAAACACGAATCGGAACCGAAAGTCTTATAAAACGACTTTTTCGTTGACTCTCGATTCGGATCCATGCATGCATGTTTGAGATCTGTATTAGAGTTTATTTTGAGCCATTTTTATTTTAGTTTAACTCTCTGGAATTTTTGCATCTTGAGTCTATGCTTAACCGATTCATATGCATATTTCCGGTTATGCTTAAAAGTTGACTATTTTGCCCTTTTTGATATAAAACGTGATTTTTGGAAAAGTGAAAGAGTAGAAATCTTTATTATTAATTTATAAACTTGCACCGAAAATTTCAGATCAGTTGGTGGTCCAGATTTTGAGTTATGGCCGATAGCGTAAAACTATATCTTTATGTTTAATAAACGGCGCATTTAGCGTATAACCTAATTGAGGCCACGTTTTGATATAAAACTTTTTACCCACTGATGTTATATAATATTTTGGGATTTCTGATGATTTTTATTTAATTTTTGGCTGATCGTATCATAGATCGCTAAGTTGATTCGGTTAATGCCGGTTTTGACCGTTTAAGCCATAAAATGAGTTTTATAAATCCTTTTGACCCCAAACCTTTTTCTAATGATTTTATTTGTTAAATAAATTATTTTGAGCATTCTGGAAATATAAAAATCTCAGCTTTCTTTTAAAAACCCGGAAACGGCTCTAAATCGCATTTTTAGCGTTTTTAGCGTATAGTAAGCGTTATACTCATATTAAACATATAAGACTCATACCTACTGATGTATTTAGCATATTTTCATATAATAACAGTAAGTATAAGATTTTGATCTCAGATTTCCAGTTTTGACATTTTTAGCCCTTGTGAAATTACTAAAATACCCCTACGGTGCATAGTTTGATTTTAAATGATAAGTTTTGTATATGGGTCATACCCTACTGTCATAATATGTTAAATGAAGTATATTTACTGTATAAATCAGTCCCGTAACTCAGATTTCCAAATTGACTCTTTTATAATCTTTTAAATGACCAAAATGCCCTTCTAAGGCATAAATTGAGTTTAAAATTTATTCGGGGCATAATAGAACATAACTTACTGATATTATATCATATTTAAAGCATATTATCTCAGGGAACTTGCATATGACTCATTTCGCTACCCGTAACGCTCTTTAGCGCTCGGTTCGGTTTACGTAACTAGTTTGCGTAAATTGACCGAAACGGGTCAAACGTTATCATTTTTGTCTCAAAATCCAGAATGTATTTAGTATACCCATATTATACAAGTATTCAAACTTGTCGGGTCTAAATCACATTCTATCCGGTCTTTCGCTTAATCGTGCGCTTGTACCGTATCGTCCTTAAAACTAACCGGTCTAAGCTTAGGCTTAAATAAAGACCCGTTAGGAATCTAATAGGTTATTATAAACCTTTGTTCCAGAATAGGAGGCCTGGTAAAAGCTATCTACACTTACCAATTGTGATTCATACTTACTCAGGTAAATACATTTTGACTTATTTTCCCTATACGGGCTTGGGGTACGGTATATAGAATACCGCTTGATCGAGCGTTCAAATCTTGCACCCTTGGGTATGCAATTGGAATAGTTTGTCCGGCTCGTTTAAACAGTCTTGTTTTACTTTAAGCATTTGGGGGGTTATTGATCGTGTCCCGGATATCCTTGGCATCATCTTACGAGATGGCCACGACCTGAGCATGGGGTGTAGGCGTACACTCGTCATGTATAACTCATTATTGTGGTGTGTCAATTAATCTTTAACCCGGACAAGATCCCGGGCTACCGAACGTACGAGTAGCATGTAATTCGTTCACAAGTTTATATTGCATAATTATCCCAAGTTAATAAAAATATTTATGCCATGTGCATTTAAATCAATTTTCAATCATTTTCAAAATGAGTCAGTTAATTTGTATTTACCAGTGTAAACTGACGTATTTTCCCAAAAGGTTAAGTGCAGGTACTATACGTACTAGGCTGGCTGTTTCCTAAAGAGCGTCCACAATAGTCTCGCAAGCTCGGACGACAATAAACTGTTGAACAATTTATCTTATTTTATTTGATCCGCCTGTGGATCCGTTTCAACTACTTGTGATATTTATTATTACATTTTAATTAAAGTTGAAATGAATCTATTTCTGCTTCCGCTGTGCATTGTTATGTTGTGTTGTTTGTCTATGACGACGCCAACCACGTCACGTACCCCACACCGGGCCCACCGGTGACACGTGGAGATCGGGGTGTGACACCCATACAACCCAAGGATGTCAAAAGCTTCACGACTTAGAGACCCTCTGGTGCGAGTGATGCACCATGTGTTTAGCCACACTATATGCGGACGTATGGACAGTCTTGGTAACTGTCCAACACCAGATTTGATTTTTTTATACGCATTGGTGGAGAAGGCGCCCATCAACTTAGCGGCGCGAATGGCTGAATACTTTGTGAAGTGCTCAGGGAGAACTCCTAGCAGTCAAATACATGGCGGTCAGTATGTGACCGAAATTGCATATAACGAACACCTTATGACTGAGGAGGTACTTAATAGTCTCACTCTGATAACTGAGGGGGTACATGTTGACATCAGGTCACTGAAGGCGATGGGGGTAATTGTTGAGACTGATCACGGGGATAGGTTGAGGGGGCTCAACAACGAGGTCTGGGACCCGCTTCCCCCACTCCCAGAAGAAGAAGAGGAAGAAGATGTAGAGATGCACGAGCAGCACCAGCCACACACACCACCGCACCACACACCACCACACCAGCCGCAACATCATGAGTTCTACCAGCATCAGGATTGGCCTGAATTTTATCAGCAGTTCCAGCAAATGCGTATTACGCAGGAACAGCATGGTACGTACATCGATCAGATTAGGACAAGCCAGGACCAGATCCGGGCCAGTCAGGATCAGCTGCGGGCCACGCAGGATCAGCTGAGGCAGAGCCAGGAGAGCTTGTACCAGGGGGTGAGTACCGGGTTTTCGTACCTATTCGGGGAGATGCACCATGCATATCCCGACTACTTCCAGCACCCTCCACAGTTCCCACCGTGGAACCCACCTGGTTACGGTGGTGCGGGCCCGTCCTTCACGAGAGACGATGACGATGATGACGAGTAGGAGTTGGCGGTGATGATCGTTGGTGGTTTTTATTATTATCTTAGTACTTGCTATTTCGGGTGTTCTTTTTGCATACTATTTCCAACACCCTCGGATTGTTTTGTATTTAAAAAAAAAACACTTTACTTTATGTTATGTCTTTGTTTGAACTAATAGTATTTATGTACATTATGGTTATTTGTGATTATTCTGTTACTGTTCTGTTGTGCTGTACCATATGACATATTTGCAGATTGTGGCTATCAAGTCTTTGACCGGAGCATATGACAGACGCAGCTTTGGAAGCCTCGATTCATCAGATATCATCTTGAGGGGAGTATTATTATCCTTTTTCTCTATATTTCGGGTTTCGCATTGGGGACAATGCGAAGTTCAAGTGTGGGGAGGGGGTTAACTTTGTTAACTTTGTTTGTCCTCATATTTATCTTAAAAAAAATCAGAAAAATCATTCAAAAATACCTGTATTTTGTATATATTTTAGTAAATAAACCGGTTGATTGTGTTTTAGAAAGCATCAGACTTGATAAAAACTCGACAAGCAAAATATTTTTGAAAAAGAAAAACCGGAAAGCGTGACAAACAAAGAAAGACTTGCATGATAGTTTTCACACTTTTACCCATTCCTTCCGTCACGTGAGCATATTTGAGCCTTGATATTGTCATGTATTTGTTCATTTCGAAGTAGGAGTGAGCCGGATGTCATGTGTAATTTAGAATTTGTCACTAGTATGCTTGTTAAGACCATGAACTTGTGAATTTGTGTAAAAGTGATAGAGGCACTTAGATTACCCCTTTGTTGTAAACCTTGTTCTTTGTGTTGTACTTCCCGTTCACCTTATATTACCCTTTAGGATTAACCATGTCGAGCCTTCCCGTTTACCTTTATTTACCCACATTATCGCCCACTTAGCCAAATTTAGCCTTTGTATGTTTTAAACCCTTTTTTGTGTTGAAACTCGGACAAAATAATCGTTTAACTAGCGTTTATTTCAGTTTATTGTATAGTTAAAAAAAACCCTAAAATAGGGTAAAGTTGATGAAATCGAGCAATTTTGAACACTTAAATGTTAAAATTTCGTTGATAAGCTCGATTGCGCTTTAGTCGCCTTTTTAAGGCGTTTGTACGTATAGTTGCATTATTTTCTTGCTAGTTAAACGCTAAAACCGAGTTTTAACCATTTTCGCCACTTTATATGTCTACTTCCATACCCTTCGCCCAACCCTAACGTTACAACCCGTAAAGACCTCTTGATTTAAACTTATTTGCATGTTAGTTGGTGGAGACGAGATCTTATGACAAGCTTATGATATTGCATGTTTCATTGACTAGGCATTGAGTGTTTGCACATACACATTATATGTATGTTTCATAAATAAACCCGAGTGTGTGTGAACATTGTGAGTCGCGTGAAGATTAACATGTTGAGTTGATTAAATGTGAAGTCACGGCTTTTTGGTTGTCGCTTTATAATTGCACATGCTTGTTGGGTTTAAGTCTTTTGATGTTGTCTTTCGACAAACCGGCTAACCGTTTATAGTAGTTTTCAATAAAATAGTGTGTAAATTGTCGTTCTTGTTTATTTCCGTCTTTTACTGCTTTTTAGTTCTGCTTGTTTGAGGACAAGCAAGCTTCAAGTGTGGGGAGATTTGATATACGCTAATTTACACATATTTTAGTCCCCCGTTTTACCCCCATTTTATGCGTTTTCGGCCATAAAACCGTCATTCGGATACTTAATTATCTACATTTTGGTTTGCAGGCCTAAAACAGCGTACCAGACGAGATGATAGCAAAAACGAGGACTTTCCGGACAAAACGACGAAGCTGCGAAGATTCTGTGAAAAAACTGACCTGGGCGTTTGGCACGGCCGTGCGGCATCATGCACGACTGTGCATATCCGATGATCCTGGAAGACCGGCAGTGCACAAGGCGTGCAACTCCACGTGCAAGGTTCTGAAAGCCAACCCGAAAAGGCACGGTCGTTCCACATGCGGAACAGTCGTGCATATCCGAAGATCAGACATGACCTCGGAACTGAACGACCAAGGAACCAACCGTGCAACTTAGACGTCGGTGAAGAACGCCCGTGCCAGAGGTGGAACGCCCGTGCGGGACCGAAGACCAGTCAACGATCTGTGACGTCACGCGGTATGGTGGACCACCACCAATAATGCTTAAAGTGCACGACCGTGCGACACCGAAATTGCATATAACCAGAACAGAACCATTTTATCCGTAACTCTGGAATTTTGGAGAGCTCCACAGGCGATTTTCAGGCTCCGGAAGCATCAGCTTTAGCCCGGATTCAAGCCACATTGCCCGGTTTTGCTCATTTACTATCCGGATTCTCATTCTTATGCTTGTTTATGGTTTGGTTTCTCGAATCTTTCCATAATTTTGTTATGTTTCAAGCATTTAGACTGATTACTATGTATTAATGTAAGCCTTTGGGCAAAAACACAACAATCCCTTGCTTGATTATAACCATTAGTATGTTAATCTATGTTTGTAATGAAATTTGGAAGTGTTTTCTATGATTATCTTTGATGATTAGTTTGCAACCTTGTTATTGATATTGATTTCTTGATTATAAGTAATTGTGTTGGATGATTGGTGCTTGGTTAGGTAAGATAGTTGAAAAATGAAGCTTATTTAATCATGTATTAGTAAACTTTTAATTTGGTTAACTAGCTTAACTTGGTTAAAATGTGGGCACCATGATACTCTAACGGGTTAGTGGTTTAATAAAATGTAATTATTGTTAATCAAGAAAGCTTGCCTTCACGGAAGGACTCTAACGGGTTAGATGGTGTTGTTATGAATTCTTGCCATGATTTGTTAGCTTAGTTAGTAGTTTCGGCCAAAATTGCTATCTTGGTGAATTTATGCGCAAGATTTGTAAAATGAACTCGGTTGTGATTTAATCTAGTCTATGCTTGTCTCGGTGGTTGCATTGTGTTTATCGGTGTTGCTTTCCTTGATTAAGTGAGGTTAGAAAACTCCTAACGGATGACTAACTTATTTTTAGGAGATTTTTGTAGACATTAATCAATCGCACGTTAAAGAACAATTTTAGGTGGTTAAAGTGTGTTTATCGTTTTAACTTTCCGAATGATTGTCATGTTAGGATTCCCGAAAGGGATACTAATTGTCTCGAAATAGAAAATTGACCGAATGCTTCTAGTGCCAAAACTGACTTAGTTGACATGCTGTGGTTGTGTATTAAGCAAGGCTATTTATATATATTTTACTATGTTTTATAAGTATTTATTTATGCTTAATTTAGATTAATTAAAACCAAGACAATTTATGTTTTTACCGGTAATTTAGTGACAAAGGTCTAGTATTATTTCTCCGCCCATTTCCGTGGATCGATACTTGGTTCTTACCGATACTTTACTACATATATGACGGGGTACACTTGCCTCTTTCGTGTGTGTTTTGATGTAAAAGTAATAATCACTTTTATAAATTTAAAACCAATTCGTGTGTAATTTCATTGTAAAAATATGTATAGTCACGCGAGTACCAATAACCTTTGATTATTTTCGCACTTTTGCACTTGTTTAAGAGATTATCTTAGTTATTGTAGTAGGCCCCTCTTTTGAAGGCGACGTTACCCTCAACCCAGTAGTTTGAGTCAGCAAGGATACAATCCTAAAGGGTCGGATTATTGGAAGATAATGAATTAAGTTATTAATGCAAATTATGGTAGGCCCCGCTTTTGGCGGTGACGTTACCCTCGGCTAAGTAGTCTGAGTCAGCAGGGATACAGTCCTAAATAGCCGGGTTATAGTATTAATAGTAGTTAACTTATGAGGGGGTCAAAGAGTTTGGATCCCCGCCATCCAATACCTATGGGTATTGAAGGTGATCCTACTAAATTTAACCCAGGTCCCAAGCAGGACCTCTAAACGCTGAACAAGGGCAAGACCCTTACCAAACCGTTCCCTTAACCCCCGACCAGGTAGCCAACATACCTCCATATAGACCGTGGAGATATGAATGATGAAAATCTTTTATTTTATATAGACAGTAAAATAATGCCAAGACACCACGGACAAACGATAAGGAAAGATCACCTTCAACATAAGCAACTACTTATTAAAGTCATTAATACAAAACCAAATAAAAAGTGCAAAAGATTAAAAATAAAAAGTATTATACTAAACACTTGTCTTCACCAAGTGATGTAAGAGACTTAGGCAAACATGGCCTTGATTGTCAAGAACTCTTACGATCAATCTTGGATCCCGAGACGACTCACACACTCTATGATGGACAATGGATGATGGTGGTGGATGATGGTGTTATGGTGGTGGTGGGTGGTGGATGAAGTGTGAGAGAGGTGGTGTGCCAAGGGATGAGATGGAATGAAACCAAGCACCCCTATTTATAGGCTGAACAGAAGGCTGGGCACGGCCCCGTGTCCGCTGGACACGCCCCCCGTGCCCGTCTGACAGTCTCTCTCCTCATTAATTGTAATTCGCAATTACAATTAATGCGCCTGCTGTACTTTCACCATGCCGCCGTGCTCACTGGACACGGCCCCGTGGTGGGCAATGGAAGCTTCTATAAGTTTGTCTTTTATGCTGCTTCTTGGGCACGGCCCCGTGCTGGCTGAGCACGGGGCGTGTTCAGGCTTCTGTTTTCTCTTCTTTGCTTTGGAGGATGCCGTTGAGGGTCCGGGCAGTCTATTTTTATTCCTTTTCTTGTATTTATGCTAGAATTAGTTGTCTTTTTGCTTCTTTTGTGAATTTGAGCTCATTTCATCCTGAAAATACAAAAGGAAGACAAAAACACTCTTTTTCCAACATTAGTACTTAAAAAGGGTTAGTTTTATGCCTTAATTGATGTGATTTATATGTTGCATTTTACACACATCAATGCACCTAAGCATCCTAGCAACTTAAGCACCTGTCACATACGTTTAAAATAAAGTCAATACATATAATGTAAAGGTGAGCATACAAGTTTGATAATAGCATATAGAGTTCGAATAGTTTACGCATAACCAGCACGTACACAGATAGCAATGATGCATGTAAATTATCGACATGGACCTATCAATACCAGTGACTGCGGGTTGACTGTCCGAGACAGTTCGCAATACATGATCACCACCGTAAATCATGCAAGTAGATTGTCCTTAACAACCCCCGTGCGAACGGGCGCTGAGTCCAAACTATAGTACTACGTTGCTAAGGCAGGTAGACAGCTTTCCACGTGTAAACATAATAACAAGCATACATTTAATCACGTAATACATGCAATCGGTTAGCGTTCAAATAGTTTGAAGAGTGTGTTCGATTGTGATTTTGATAAGTAACGTATGTAACACCCAAAAGTGCTAAAGCAAAAAGGGTTCGAGTATACTCACAGTGATTGATTATGGATTGAAGGTAGCGCTGAGAGTAAGATTAGCCTGAGTAGTTCGATAATACAACAATGAGTAATGTGGAAAGTAAACAAGTGTGAATGGATCGAATAGGCTGGTCGATCGAACGGCAGGCTCGATCGGACGGCCTGTTCGATCGGCTGGTGTATCCGATTGGACAGTCCTGTTCGATCGGCCGGTTGGCTCGATCGGCTGGACCATTCGAGTGGATTGTTTCTTCCTCTGGTGTGTTTGTGTTTGAGGATTTGAACTTTTGAAGTTTTCGTTGCAGCATTTGAGAACACTGAAGTGTTCCCATCTTTCAAGTCGATCGATCGAGCGGTTCGCTCGATCGGCTAGCTCACTCGATCGGCTAGCTCACTCGATCAGCTAGCTCACTCGATCGGCTTAGGAATTTCAGAAGTGGTCCTCAACTGAATGTCACTCGATCGAACAGTCTATTCGATCGACTGGCATTCCCTACTACGAACGAGTTGTGAAAACGATTACGTGTTGAAGCATAGTATCTCATGATCCGAACAGTAATGTTTACCAATCGAGTGCCATGTTCGATCGAACACTACTTCGTCAATACTACACCTCATAAGATTTTGAAAGTGTGGGACCATGTGCTAGCCGATCGGCTGGCCCGGTCGATCGGCTGGCATGTCCGATCGGCTGGGCTGTTCGAACAGCTAGCCATTCGGCCAGCATTTCTGACCAGGTCGGCCTTTCGTCTATCACTTGGCTGTTTGTTTATTTGTCATTCTTTCAAGGTATCTTGACAACGTGTTGAACTATGATAACCTTCGTTCCTACCTGTTCCCTTGGCTCGAACAGGAATCACCCAAGTCCGGCCGGTGAACGGTTCGGAATGTCGGTTTAGAGTTTAACCCGAAATCGGTGAACCTTGTTCATAGAACCCGAATCTTGAACCTTTTTAACTATTCGAATGATTAGTTAGCCGGTTCAAGCTCCGTTTCAATTGATTGAAGGCACTGAGTGTAAAAGAGTTGAAATGTAACACCTCGAAAAATTTCGTCCAATAATGTCTTGACACGTGTCATAAGGTTCCGGTATGTGAAAACATACTTTAGAGGGACTAAAATCGACAAACAGTGAAAACTATGGAACGTAAGGGTCCAAAGTGTCAACAATGGATAAATAGACTCTATGATAACCCTACATAATGTTCATAACCTTAAACGGATGGTTCATGGATCATACGAAGCGGAAAATGCCCAAAAGTGAGGAATTACAAACTATAGGGGCCAAAAGTGTCAACATGTTGAATTTATACCTCTGAGTGAACTTTTGGCAGACCCGAAGCTTTATAATGCTAAAATGTACTCACTAGAATATGTGGTTAAAATTTCGTGAAGTTTCGATAACGTATGAGAAAGTTATGGCCAAAACCGTACTTGAGGGGTTAAAAGCGTCAACGTCGAATTTCATGGCTTTTCGGTTGAGCGCAAGGTTATCCGAGGACATTACCATGTTGGTAAATGTCCCAAGGTTCTTAAAAACCAAGATTTAGGGTTTACGAGTCAAGATAAGCAGCCAAAACCTCGCGTGCGAAGACAGGGACCTAAACTGCCAACGTTTGAAAGTTTTGGGCCTGCAGAACCCCAGGCGGCCCGCCTGGGATACCTTAAGCGGGCCGCGTGACCCCATCAGAAGCAGAAATTCACGAATATTGCTGTTGGGTCCGAATTTTGAATGGGAAACAGCTCATACCACCTCTAAAATGCACCAATGGATGGTCTTGCATGCCTAGGCTACTGGGGACTCTCTACAACCTCTGATTTCCTCTTAAAAACAGATCAATTGTTCAATTCATGAGCACTTGTGTTAGTAACAAAGAAAACCATAAACTTGCAAGAACACTCTCAAGGCTTCTGGAGCATTTCTGAACGTCAAGGCAACATCCTAGTGTTAACTAAGCTTCATTAGGACCTTTGTAAGCTTCTATATCAGTTTATAATTCGTTCTTGCATTGATTATTAGTAAAAGTCAAAACCGTTGTTCTTGTAGTTTGACTTTCCGATTAAACGAGTTTTACTCAGTCATTTCTCAAATTGAAACCACATATATTTTGGTATTTATGTGGGAAACAAACCCTCAAAAGGGTATTCTCTGATTCCCACTTATTGCATGCTAATTGTCGAGTCAAACTTGTTTCTAAAAAGTCAACAGAAGTTGTTTTTGCAAAAATAAGCTTAAATGGTAATGTAGAGGACATGCAATCTGTTTGATCATCATAAATAACTTATAATATATGTAAGAATGTGTTTTATCATAATCAACTCGACAATCTTGAGTATAAATACGAATCGGAACCGAAAGTCTTATAAAAAGACTTTTTCGTAGACTATCGATTCGGATCCGTACATGCATGTTTGAGACCTGTATTGGAGAGTACTTTGAACCATTTTTATTTTGGTAAAACTCTCTGGAATTTTTATATCTCGAGTCTATTCTTAGCCGATTCATTTGCATGTTTCCGATTATGCTTAAAGTTGACTATTTTGCCCTTTTTGATATAAAACGTGATTTTTGGAAAAGTGAAAGATTAGAAATCTTTATATCTAATATATAAACTTGCACCGAAAATTTCGGATCAGTTGGTGGTCCAGATTTTGAGTTATGGCCATTAGCGTAAAACTATGTTCTTAAGTTATATAAACGGCCCTTTTCGCGTATAACCCATTTCAGGCCACGTTTTGATACAAAACTTTTTACCCACTGATGTTATATAATATTTTGGGATTTTAGATGATTTTTATTTAATTTTTGGCTGGTCGTATCTTAGATCGCTTAGTTATTTCGGTTTGATGTCGGTTTTGACCGTTTAAGCCATAAAATGAGTTTTATACATTCTTTTGACCCCAAACCTTTTTCTACTGATTTTATTTGTTAAATAAATTATTTTTGGCATTCTGGAAATATAAAAATCTCAGCTTTCTTTTAAAAACCCGGAAACGGCTCTAAATCGCATTGTTAGCGTTTTTAGCGCATTGTAAGCGTTATACTCCTATTAAACATATAAGACTCATACCTACTGATGTATTTAGCATATTTTCATATAATAACAGTAAGTATAAGATTTTGAACTCAGATTTCTAGTTTTGTCGTTTTTAGCCCTTGTGAAATTACTAAAATACCCCTACGGTGCATAGTTTGATTTTAAATGATAAGTCTTGTCTACGGGTCATACCCTACTGTTATAATATGGCAAATTAAGTATATTTACTGTATAAATCAGACCTGTAACTCAGATTACCAAATTGACTCTTTCATAATCTTGTAAATGACCAAAATGCCCTTATGAGGCGTAAATTGAGTTTAAATACATTCGGGGCATAATAGGACATAACTTGCTGATATTATATCATATTTAAAGCATATTATCTCAGGGAACTTACATATGATTTTTTTGGTTACCCGTAACGCCCTTTTTGCGTTCGGTTCGGTTTACGTAACTGGTTTGCGTAAATTGACCGAAACGGGTCAAACGTTATCATTTTTATCTCAAAATCCAGAATGTATTTAGTATACCCATATTATACAAGTATTCAAACTTGTCGGGTCTAGATCACGTTCTATCCGGTCTTCGCTTAATCGTGCGCTTGAACCGTATATTTCCTTAAAACTAACCGGTCTAAGCTTAGGCTTAATTAAAGACCCGTTAGTATTCTAATTGGTTATTTATACCATCGTTCCAGACTAGAGCTTTCCGGTAAATTGTACCTACGCTTACTTAGGAATACGGCTGAGTTATTATTCTTGCTATTTAAGACAGGAGCTAGCTCAGGTAAATACTTTTAACTTATTTTCCCTTATATGGGCTTGGGATACGGTATTATAAAAATACCGCTTGGTCGGGTGTAGAAACTGTTTAATCGGAGATGATTAAATTGCATAATCCCGTTTTAATCTGTGTTGATTGATAACAAATAACATTGGGGGTTAATGACCGTGTCCTGGATATCCTTGGCTCATTTTAAAAAGTGAATGGCCACGACGTAAGCACAAGGTGTAGGCAAAACACCTCCTGTTGCATATGTATAACGTATACTCACTCGTGAGAGTATCTTCTTGTGAGATTATATTTGTGGTGTGTCGATTAATCTTGTCCGGCTTGTATTGTATAATCACCGGCCCTAAATGTTGGACAACCATGTAAATCGGATACAAGATTTTTATTAATAAAATTGTCCCAAGTATAAAGATTAATTTTGCCTCTGTGCATTTTAATCAATGTGTCAAGATGTTTTGTGCCGTTTGCACTCGAATCACTTTTCAAACTCTTTTTCCAAAATGAGTCAGTTAATTGTATTTACCAGTGTAAACTGACGTATTTTCCAAAAGGTTGAGTGGCAGGTACTATGCGTAATTGGCTGGGAGCTCGGGGCGTCACTAGGGAATCTTGCAAGTTCTAGATGCCTAAAGCCTATCGAACAGTTTTCTTTTATTGATCCGCCTGTGGATCCTTTACCTTCCGTTGTAATACTTTGACATTACTTATATTCGGAATGTAATATATTTATCTTTTGCTTCCGCTGTGCATTTATATATTGTGTTGTTTGTCTATGATGACGCCAACTACGTCACTATACTCCCCACCGGGCCCACCGGTGACACGTGGAAAATTGGGGTGTGACATGAAAGAAGGTTGGAAATCCTTCTTTCAATCCCTTACACCATGAAAATGTTTAGATCTATGTTGGATCTTAGCTTGTTGATGTGGAAATCGGTTAGATCTAAGCTATTCATGGTCGAATGATGCCACACCTTTCTTGACATGCATTGCGTGTCATAAGAGGGTCTTTATGACACGCAAATGCGAGTCGTTGATTGAGGAGTCATAAAATTAACATGACATGCATTTGTGTGTCATGTTTTTATGACACACATTTAATGCCACACATTTAATGACACGCATTCATGACACACATTTAATGACACGCATTCATGACACACATTCATGACACTCATTTTATGACACTCATTTTATGACACTCATTTTATGACACCTTTTAATGACACACATTCATGACACACATTTTATGACACTCTTTAATGACACACGTTCATGACAAGCATTTATGACACATACGTATGACATTCATTTACGCGTGTCATGCTTTTAATTGTATAATTTTTTTATAAAATTACTAATTTGCCCTGGATACATGTATAATAACAAAAACAATAAATCTTTTTCATAAAACAAATACACATATATATATATCAAAACAATCCATTACATAATCATTTGTCAAGTATACTACAAATATTTTAATATTAACAAAAAAAAAAGAATTGTTTGTCAATACATTATGAACACCTAAAATACGATTTACAACTTAAAAATAGAGTTAACCGCATAAGTCGACCAATCTTCCCGAATGCCATCCATATCCGCAGCCGAGTATTCTTCTACTCCTTTCCCAACCTGAGACAACAATTAAATAAAATAAATCTTAAAAATCAGAATTTAATCCTAATATATGAATTTAAGCATTTGTTTAGATATATAAGTACATATTTCTCTAATATACAGACTAAAATATGCCTAAACTTACATTATCATTGTCAAGTATTTCAACTCCTTCGTAAGCTATCTCCTTCATGAACTTCATCACATAGTAGCCGCATTCAGTACCTCCTGGCTGACGTGGACACTACCACAATTAAAAATATCAAGAAATGTGAAACCATTGCGATTTAAGTTTAAACTAAAGGGTAGCAATATTTACAATATCATTACAACTACAATTTACATAAGGGATTAAGTGCTTACCCTAGCGTTAATCCATACGAGTTTAACCCTTATGTTGGCACCACTTTCTGAAGCATACACGGCCATTGCCCTGTAAAAAATAAAAAATATATCAAAGTATATTCCAACTCTTTTATCATCCATTATGATAATTTGTATTACTTATGTATCAATAATTTGCCTCAACTGCTCATCGACACTTCTAGGCCGTAAGGAATCAAGATAATAGCAAGTAGTTGTTTTCAGGTTTAGTACCGCCAACACCCAATGGTTTCTTCAAAATCCAAAATCCAAAATTCAATCAAAGTAAATTAAGATAATAGGCCTTTACGAATACTTATTTAAAAGGAAAATCAAACCCGGGGTTGTAGGGCAATAGGATGATGTCATTGCCCTTTCTTTTATACAATCGATCTGCAACCGCTCTACTTGCATCCTCGATGTGTTTAGGTTTGGGTTTACGTTGATCAGCCCGCGAAATTACAGACGGGTTCATAAAACATATTCCACGATCATGTATTTGCTCTTTCTTAATTTGCTCATACAGAAACCTGCAATTAACATACATAAATCGACTCAATAAAATAAAATAAATTTTGTTTTATGAACGGTAATTTATACTAGATATAGGCACTTACATTATATAAGAAGTGATGACAGCACTAGTCAGCTCGGTGAATGTAAAAACCGCTTCAAAATCATCACAATTTAAGTACATGTAACTATCATGCCCAAATAGATCATACTCACATTCTAGTCTTCTAGAATCCTCCTTTGAAAGTGCACTATCGACCAAAAATGCACTCATCGTCAAAACTCCACTTTTTTCCATTCTAACCCTTTGATTCCTTTGTGCTCTCGTCATGTTTTTTCCTTCATTCTCTTTTGCCTTTTCCTCGACACGTTCTCTTTTCCCTTTGATTTCTTTCTTGTTTTCTTTTTTTCACCAGGTTCTTTTTCAACTAGTTTTTTGTTTTCTTCAGTAGGTTCTCTTGGCCGTTTCTTTTCATTTTTACTTTCTATTTCCTTTTTGTTTTCCTCGGTAGGTTTTCTCTTTGGCTTTGCCACTACTTTTTCCTAGAAATAAATATAAACAAGTTATTTAAATTAGACCTCATATATAAATATAAATAACTTCTACATAAATGATATTACCATTTCAGAGCATCGAATGACTAGATGTCTAGGCCAACTTAGTATGTGCCCCACAGCTTCTTTGACCTTCTAAATATACTCCTCTTCAAGTGGAATAGGTAGTAAAGTTTCTCCTTGTAAAGCTACTTCCATCGTAACTTTAGCAGTTTCCCCGCCTTCACATGTATCCATCAATATGGTTCCTTTGGCGACTATATTTGAGGGAAAATCCACCGCAAGAAGACATGAATTATCCTATAAATATATATAGGATGTTACTTGTAGCGAAGGCTTCCAATGAATTGTTACCTATAAATATAAAGAAAATATTTATAGAATAAAGACTTGTACCCAATACTTACAAGTCGGTCTTCAAGTGGGTCGTCTTCATAATCTTCATTGCCCCACATTTGGCAACTTCCGGCTTCGGACACATTAGTCATACCTTTTTTAAGTTTCTCTAAATCATCTTCAAGTTTGTTGAACCTTTGATCATTTTTCTTCTTCTCATCGTCCAAGTAATGCTTAACGGTCTTGGGTAAGTAAAAATACTGATGTTGCGTGACAAATTTACCCATCCCGCGTACATGCCCACGTGGTTCCGTAGTACCTAGGGCCTGCGCAAGCACATCATTTGTTCCACATATAACGTTTCCAGATGCTTCTGATCTATGTAGCTCATCCTGAATGTTTAGAAAACGGTTGCATGATAAATAAAGTTTGATTACAGGTTGTAAAAGAAACAAAACACATGTAACTAACCAGTTAACCCGCTGACCAGTTCACCCGTTACCCACTGACCCGTTAACTCGCAGACTCGTTAACTCGCGGACCCGTTAACCCATTCACCCGCTGACCCATTCACCCACTGACCCGTTAACTCGCAGACTCGTTAACTCGCCACCATTTAATAATTATACATACAAGAAAAAAGGAGTGTATATTAACAAAGATATAACTCATACAGAACAAAATAACAATATGGCCCAACGGTCAGCTTTTTTCTTGTTGAATGTATGGTATCTCAAAACCAGTGTTCGATCCTCTATTTCCTCAATCTTAATTTGGTTTTCAACTACAGTTTTTTTTTTTGTTCTTTCATCCTAAACTTAGAACTTTCAAATTATTTATTTTCTTCTATTACTTTTCTTTCTCTAAACTTAAACTTTCAAAATATTTATTTTCTTCTATTACTTTCCTTTCTCTATTTTTACTAAAATTTCTTTATTCTTTTTGAAGCAATAAGTTTATTAATTTATATTATTTTTATTTATCATCATTATTAGTAACGATTCTATTATTAACTTTACTTTTTTTATTTTGAACCAACTTTACGTATTATTTTGTGTGACTTTATATTATAACAGAGATGTATATATTCTCTTTAAATAACTATAACAACTCAGTTAGTTAATTCAATGTTATTACTCAGTTAGATTTTGAATATACATATTTATTTATTCCTATCATCATTTAAAGTTATGGATTTTACAAGTGCTGATTAAAACTTTTTTATATAATGATTATCCAATATAAACCTAAATTATTGAAACATATTATATGACTACACTAATCATACATTCACACATAACAAGATGGTCTTATTTGAAGAAAATTTTTTCATTACCTGTCCTAAATCCAAATAAAGGAGATGGAAGTTGTAACAACGAAAGTTACAAAAGGGCCCATATTTTTATTTCGCTTAGGGCCTCCTAAATGATAGGACCGGCCCTGCCCTTAATGTTGCCACTCTTTTATCCGTTGATAAAAGCATTTGATCCTATGAGAGTTTTTTTAGACTTTGTTAGATAAGCTTAATCAAGATTCAAGAATTTGTTGTGAGTGACAACGTTTTTTTTATTTAATCAGTAAACAAATTCGTCTTAAGTTAAGTAATACATAAAGAGAAAAAAACTTACAATTCTATCAACAATCACTCTGACATCTTTCTGGAAACCTCCTGTTTTCAATACTCTTGCATTTTTCCACAACGTTGCCCTATCAATCTCCTCTTCTGTCTTGCCGGTTTCTTGCATCTAAATTATCAAGAATAAAAAAAAAAGTGAATTAACATAAACAAATACAAGTAAACGATTCAATTAATTTGATTCAAACCATCTCAACAAGGAGGTTGGCATATCCCTTTCTGCTCAAATGATGATTGTATTTATTATGTGCACGGAGTCTTTTACCTTTCTTACTTCTATCCTGCATTAGAAACATCAAAACTGTTATCAATTTACATTTTTTACTTTTATGGTCAAACTACTCAACAGTTAAGATGCTAAAATTTGATGAATTTCATTATACTAGAATAAAAGATTGAAATATATTAACTTATAAAAAAAAGTTTAACGAACCTGCCACTCTTTCGTAAGTCTTTGTGCTACAAAAAGTTTCCAGTCTTCTTTTCTCAAGAATGGATACTTCTTAGGAGGATTGAGTAAATTCTTCTTCTCCTCAGGGTCATCCTTTTGTGTCTCAATATGATCTCGGTATAGAGTATGTTTGAAGTTTTTCCACTTATCCCCAATTGATTGAAGAGTTTGCGTCCGGCTTTTTGGGTCAACTTCAAAATGTGCCTAATACATAAAATGTAAACAATATTATTTTCAACAAAAAAGAATATAATTTAAAGATAAGATTAGATGTTAGACTTACCAATACATATTGCCATAATTCTTCCTTTGTATTCTCATCAACGTCGGGCCAAGTGGCATAAGTTATAGGAACCATAGTTCTTGCTGCCTTCCCCTCAAAAGTAGAAAGTTTTGTTGCTTCTTTTCCAATTGGGACACCTTTATTGTTGTAAGAAATTACAAGTTTCCCTTTATGATTTGTATTCTTCATCATCGTCGGACCTCTTTTTGATTTATTCTCGTCTTCGTCTTCATCACGATCTGAACCAGAATTCGATTCCATGTCACAACAACAACCTGTTTCTACATGATCCAAAGACAAATTAAGTAATAAAAGACAAATTCCATGTAATTTATTCACTTCATCATGATCTGAAGCAAAATTAAGTATTAGAAACACCATTTGTACTCATAAGATCTCAAATTCAAACAGTTGAGGCAGAATTAAAAACATCCAATAACTAAAATAAAAAAAAAAACATAAACTAAAGTTTATATCATCCACAAAATAGCTTAAACTAATATGTCATCGCCATCCAAGCGCCTACACGAAAAATCATCATCAAGGTCTACTAAAGCGAAGTCTTGTGTAACATCAACAGTAGCATC
Organism: Helianthus annuus; assembly: GCF_002127325.2. Classification (NCBI taxonomy): domain Eukaryota; kingdom Viridiplantae; phylum Streptophyta; class Magnoliopsida; order Asterales; family Asteraceae; genus Helianthus; species Helianthus annuus. The sequence continues at coordinate 45,709,690 of NC_035436.2, read as the reverse complement.
AAATTCCAAAATAGCATCAGTTTCATCACTTTCTCCATACTTGTACATCTTATGTGGCGTGAAACCAACAACACACAAGTTAGCGTCTTGTTGATCTTGAACATAAAAAACTTGTTTGGCTTGATTAGCTAATATGAAGCGGTCAGTCTGGTGACCAAGCCTATCAAAGTTAACCACTGTGAATCCAAAATCATCCTTTTTTACTCCACGACTATCAACCCAATCACACATGAAAACAGGAACGGTAAACATGCGATAATCAAGATCCCATATCTCCTTTATACGACCAAAGTAAGTAACAGCACCATACACGGGATTGGAGTCTTTTGCGCTAGAAATTTGCATAGCATGTGCAACTAAAGACACTCCACTACATTGAGTTGTTTTAGATTCATCTCGAGATATTGTATGGAACTGATACTCATTTATGGCAAAACCACTATATTTATTAACAACAAAATTAGGCCCTTTGGCTAACCATCGAACACTGTCACAAATATCTTCCCCGTTAGCCAAACGTTTTTCGACCTATTGGAAAAAAAATATTAATGTGATTCACACAAAATTATTAAAATAAAATTGTAATTCTAACAAACTTATTAAAAATTGACCTCTTTCTTAAGCCAAGTAATAAATGTTCGACTATGTTGGGTCTGCAACCATGTACTATTTCGAGAGGCGCGTGGGTTGAGATCCTTCAATTCCAACATATGTTGCCTGGATTATAGTAGATGTTAGAAAAAAGCTTTATGTATTAGATAGAGTACAAAGAATATACAGTTTTATGCAATGCTTACTCTATATATGGCTCTACAGCATCAGTGTTTCTTAATACATAAAGATGAGCTTGATCAAGTAACTTAGCATCCGCAACCTCACTTGTAGCCCGCGATAAAGGCCTGCCGGTGTGAATTCTTTCATCAACACGTTCATAAGGATTGCCAATTGATTTCATGTTATTTAGGTAACCCGAGCAAAATTCTAAGGCTTCCTCTGCCACATAACATTCTGCAATGCAACCCTCAGGTCGATGATGATTTCGTACATATCCTTTGAGTGTTTTCATGTATCTCTCAAATGGATACATCCACCTAAAATGAACCGGGCCACATAACCTCACTTCTCTAACTAAATGCACCATCAAGTGAATCATGACATCGAAAAATGATGGAGGAAAATACTTCTCTAACAAACACAAAGTTAATACGATGTCACTTTGCAATTTTCCTAGCGTACTAACATCAACAACTTTACTACACAACTTGTTGAAAAAATTACATAAGCTAATGATTGTTTTCCTCACTTTCTCGTGTAACAGCCCCTTGATTGCAAAGGGAAGAAGTTGTTGCATTAGTACATGACAATCATTAGACTTTAAACCATTCATCTTTGAAACATCATCGGACACGAGATTCTTGAAATTAGAGCAATACCCATCAGGCACTTTTATGTTAGACAAGGTATCATAAAATTGGTGTTTCTCCGAGGTATTCAATGTATAGCATGCAGGTGGAAGCAAAAGTCGATTCCCTTTTGGTTGAGGTTGTAATTCAGGCTTAATGCCCAACTCCTCAAGATCTTGTCGTGCGTTTAACCCATCCTTCGTTTTGTGAGGCAAATTCAATAGTGTCCCATAAATACTCTCACACACATTTTTTTCTATGTGCATAACATCTAACTGATGACGAACAAGCAACTTCTTCCAATACTCAAGTTCATAGAATATTGATTTTTTATGCCAAAATTTAGTTCTCTCATCAATACTTTCTTTTTCCTCCTTTGACGTTTTCTTCTTTGACTTTTTCTTCTTTGACTTTTTCTTCTTTGACTTTTTCTTCTTACCCCATCTATTCTCAAACCCCGCCAGATAGTCGTAAATTTCTTCACCTGATAATGGGTTTTTTATAACATCATTCTCTTGTAGTTTGTTGAAATCTTTTTTTCTTTTACGAAAAGGATGTCCACGTGGGAGAAATCTTCTATGCTCGAGATAGCATACTTTTTTGGACTTTGGCAACCATTGTGAGCAAGTATTCTCTGAACATATTGGACAAGCATAATAACCTTTCGTAACACACCCCGAAAGATTACCATATGCGGGAAAGTCATTTATAGTCCAAAGTAAGACTGCTCTTAGATTGAAGTATTCTTTCTTATGTGCATCAAATGTCTCAACGCCAGTTTCCCATAAGAGTTTTAGATCGTCTATCAATGGTGCCAAGTAGACATCAATATTGTTACCAGGTTGTTTTGGCCCTGATATCAATAGAGTCAACATCATGAATTTTCTTAACATACATAAATAAGAGGGTAAATTATATGTTATTAGGATAACCGGCCAACAACTATGATTGGAACTTAATGACTTGTGAGGATTGATACCATCAGCGGATAAAGCTAATCTAAGATTCCGGTCCTCTCCTCCGAATTCTTTCCATGTGTTGTCAACAAGCTTCCAAGAGGGGGAATCACGAGGATGAGTTAGCTTACCATCATTAACCCTACCTTTTGCATGCCACGTTAAATCATGTGCAATTTCTGGGGACGAAAACATTCTTTTAAATCTAGGGATTGGAGGAAAATACCACAAAACTTTTGAAGGCACATTTTTTGTATTCTTCTTCCAACGAGATGTGCCACAAGTTGGACACTGAGAAGCATCCTTATGTTCTTTCCAGAATAGAACACAATCATTTTCACATGCATGAATTTTTTCGTATTTTAGACCTACTCCTTTTAGCAACTTCTTAGCCTCATATAAAGAGTCAGGAATTGTATTGTTTGATGGTAAGATATCTTTTAAGACACCCAACAAAGCATTAAAGCTAGCATCAGACCAGCCAAATTGACCTTTCAAATGTTGGAATTTCAATAATCCACTAAGTGCATTATACTTTGACCCTTCGTAAAGTGGCTTATCACATTCTTCAAGAAGTAATTTCAATGAATCAGGTTCATTCTCTACATATGTGAAGGCATCATGTAGCATTTCCGTTGTATAATCGAAGTCGGGATGTCTAGATTTATTAGGGATACTAGAATCAAGGTTGGGAAGTGTTTCTCCATGGAAAGACCAAACCTTATAATTTTTATGGAAACCGCGGGCAACCAGATGATAACGCACATCGTCAATTGAGTGATAGCGAAAATTGGTACAATCTACACAGGGACACAGAATAACATCCGATTTTGGATTATTAGATTGGGCAAACTCTAAAAAGGCTTCCACGCTTTCTTCATATGCATTTGATAATCTATCAGAGAAAATCCATGATTTATCCATGACCTTTGTTACTAGAAGCAACATGAACAAAAAACACAATCAAGATTTGAACTTAAATGAATAATTTAAAAATATAATAGAAGCAACATGAACAAATACAAAATCAGAAGAGACCAAACCCTAATTACCAAGTTACTTCTATAAGAGTGTACGAGGTGGTCGCGGCAAGGGGATGCGGCAACCCCTTTGCCGATCGGGAAACACCGCCGCCACCAGGATTTGTCGCGCGGGGAGAGTTGGATTCGAGGGATGGTTGCCGCATGCAGGAAGGGAAAAGGTGAACGTTGGACATGAATGTTGGGTGGGGCCCACTGTTATTCAACCAATGATCTTTTGTTGTTTTTTTCCTAAAAATGGTTTGGGGGAAACCACCCCCTATGTTTTTTTGGGCAAGAGGGGAAAATAAGAGAAAAATGACATGACACAATATGATTAAGTGGGTGAAAAATTGCATGCACCCTTTACACCCTAAGCACTAACAATTACCAAGTTACTCTTATGAATCAATTACCATAGATTTTCTACAACACAACATTCAGAAAAATCAGACATTTATAATACAGTAACAAACATCATATAAACATAAAAACCCTAAATTTTCCATTATCCTCTCATTATACTTTTCCAATAGCAACAACTATTAGGGCTCATACATATCTCAGCCCCCCTCTCTCTCTCTCTCTCTCTCTCACATACACACACTTAAGTCCAGAGCTATTAACCGAAGTAAGTCATAGGCGAATGTGAATGTTAGTGCTCCAACAAGATGATCCAAACTTATGCATGTTGTTAATCATTGTAGATTTAGATGCAAGATGCCTAAGGTATGGTTCCTAATTTTGGATTTGTAGTTTTAATGGTTTTATCATCAGTAGCGATTGTTCATGTTGGATCCGTGTTTAAATCTCATCATCATTGTTGAATCCTCCATAAATGTATATGATATTGATGTGGGTTTGAGATGGGGGCTGAAAACTGATAACGATCTAGTAGAAATTTATGTGTTAATACTAAACTATTGTTGTTCAAAGTTCATAAACTTCATTATTGATCTTCATATAAGTTCATGTATGTCGAGGGTCTTTGGAGTTCAAGTGGGTTTACTTATGTATGCCCACAAAGTGTTTGTAAAAATGTCTCAAACAAAACTAAGTCAAAAAGCTGAATGAAAACAAAATTTGCAAAAGGGTAATGCAAGCTTTTTCACAAATGGGTAAACATTCTCTTCAATTTCATCAATATTAGGGTTCATATTAGCGTATTCAATCAAAACTAAGTCAAAAAGCTGAAGTTTGAATCTGAAATTTTCCGGTTGCTCATGTAATTATGAGTTTATGACGGCTGTATTATGATTTAGATGATTAATTAGTTTTAAACACTGTTTATGTACTTTGATTTGAGCAATGGATATTTGGATAATGGTTGAAGGAAGAAATTGTTGCAGACTTGTAGTTTTTGAACATTTGATCTTTCGTGTTGGACTGTTGACGCTTGTTTTTCACATTGCTTATTGATTTTAGTGAAAATTAGGTTATAGTCACTGGAAATTTGATGATTGAAGATGTGTGATTTGTAAAAGAGAATTTAAACTTAATGATGAAATTTATATAATTTTTAGTGGTCTCCAATGATCATACAGTGGCTGGAAACTTGTTAACAGAAGATGTATGATTTGTTACACGAATCCTGGAAGTTTTTTATGAGGGATTGATCGTTGGATAGATATTTAAATTCATCATTTCTCTTGAGTTCCGTCATTATTCAGCTAAATTGTAGACCATTTTATTCATGTAATTTCAAAAGCAATGTTAGGTAAGCTTTATACAAGTTTCTCAACATTTAAGTGCTTAATTTGACTTGACTACTAGCAATTTAGGGATGGCAATGGGTCAGGTTCGGGTTGGGTAATGCTAATCCCATACCCATACCCGATTGTAAAGTCGCCGTCAGGTATTTGTCGGGTAATTACCCGTCGTGTATCGGGTATATCCATTAGTTTGTAAAAGGATATAGGTTGGGATTTTTAAATACATCTTTTTACTATTATATAACTTTATTTATACTAAAATTATTATAAATTAAAAATGTACATTACACACATATAAGTTTTATGCATTTTACCATACCGACCCATACCCGCAAAAATTTTGAAAACTAATCCCATACCCGGCCCAATACCCGTCGGGTATCGGGTATAACCGTCCCATTTGTAAAATGCAAGTTTCTTTTGTGAGAAATCATTTATGTGTATTATTAAGATGTTGGAATTTTGTTTCTTTTATGCTATATAGTTGTAATTTTTTCACAAGGATAAAGTAATTCAAGGAAATTAATTAGGTGAGCAACCAAAGAGGCCCTTTAGGCAAACTTACAAGTCTACACTAGAGTATAAAAACCATAAGTTTTGACTTTGGGTATGTGTATGTGTGTGTTTCAAGCAAGATGGATTATTCTCTTGCAGTTTACCATATTATTGTTTTGTGGTTCATCTTCTTTACCTCTAAAACTCAAACTCAAGCTAGGCCAAAGCCTTCGGCCCTTTTCGTGTTCGGGGACTCGACAGTTGATGCTGGTAATAACAACTTCCTACGAACTCCCATGAAAAGCCATTTCCTACCTTACGGGAGAGATTTCATCAGCCATATTCCTACAGGGAGGTTCTCTAACGGCCGCCTAGTAACTGACTTCGTTATTTGACATGGCTTTTCTGATTAACTATTTAATTAATGTTTTTTTAGTTGACAAATATATGTTGTTTTGGCAACTTCATACACTGGTGTAAAAGACATTGTGCCAGCCTACTTGGATCCAACTCTTACCATACAGGACCTAATGACTGGAGTTTCCTTTGCATATATACTTGGACTCCATCGTTATGTAGTATCCTAACAGTAACGAAGAACAAAAATTGTGCCTGAATCGTACCTGGTAATGCGAATTGAGGAAGTAAAGCGCAACACTTGTTTGATAGTTGACATGCACAGCTTCACCGGTGCCGGAGATTGAGATGTGGGTTTGTTTGCGGTGGGGTTTCTTGGTGGTGGGGATTGCAGATCAAATTATATTAATCGTACCTGGCAGAGATGCGACAGAGAAGTAGGGATGCAGAGATTAGAGTAGTTAGTTTGGTGAAATGATCGATCAATAGGGTTGAAGAGAAATAAACCGTGTGTTTGGGATTGAAGTAGTGTTTTTGTGCCTTTTATCCGTATATGACTCAAATTTCAATTTTTTTTTTCCAATATCCTTTGACTAGATTGCAGTTCAAATTATATTAGTTTGGATTTACATAGGACCCGTCTAATTTGATCACATTTCAGATCAAACTTTTTAAACTGAGATCCAAATTTGTATGCCGATATGAACATTTGTCTTTTTTTTTCTTTAACATAATATTAATTTTCGTAATTCACTTTATGAAACAATTGTGGTGAGTAGAGTAAAAAGTATCGTTAGATAAGTGTGCACGTTTTGTTGCATAGTGTATTTACTGTTGATAAACGGGTTTAGGTTTTGTAGAGAGAAAACAAAATGGTTTTGGGGGAAGGAGATGGATTGTTTACTTGAGAATAACAAAGTCATTTATTTTGTTTAATGGTTTCTATTTTTTTAACTAATGAAGATTATTACTGAACTAAATTTATTATGTACGTTTGTTTTTTAGATCATCAATTGTCAATTTGTGCTTTGTTTTATGTTTATTTTTAAATTGAAGGTAAGTTATTTGTACACACCTAATTTTAAAAGGTCCATTTAAAATAACATGAGTCGTTTAATTCCATAATAATTTGAAAATGGTTTCAAGATTTATTTATTAGGGAGTGTTTGGTGTTGCGTTTTCAAAATAGATTATATGTTTTCAAAATAGATTTTGCGTTTTCAAAACTGCGTTTGAAAAAGCATGTAGGTACATGCTTCTCCAAAACTGCGTTTTGGAGGCAGATAATCACTTTTTCATCCAAACACTTTTTTAGATTATTTATGTTTTACAAACGCAATAATCAAATAATCACTTCAAAACGTAATTCCAAACACCCTCTTAATTATCAATTTATTAATCAGTCTAATAACTTGAGTTTACTCATTTAATATTTTTATCGATATTTTGGTATAATTTTTGTTCAAAACAAAGCATCAACTATTAACGAACCGAACCGATATCGACGGAATTCCTGACGCGAAGCGCAGGAGAGTTCCACTAGTTATATCTCAAATATTAATTATTATCTAGTTTTTTTTTGATAAATGTGTGAATGAATTAGAGGCATAGAGGAACGGGGAAATTGGATTGATATTTAATTATTATCTATTTATTAAGTTTTTTGCTACTTTTTTCCATTTGTTTAATTTTTTTTTGTAACTTTTATCCATTTGTTTATTTTTTATCCAAGTGTTGCATATATTAAATGGATTAGAGATCAACAAAACGTTTTTTTTACCCGGCCTTGACTTTGGCGAGCCTAACAGTAACGAGCTTGAATTTAAAAACAAGTTCGTTAAGTAAACTAGCTCGAGCTCAACCCAGCTCATGAGCCTAAACGAGACATTGTTAATATAATTTTTAATTAATATATTAGATATATATCACTTTTCATAAGTCCGTACAATTTTTTCTCTTTAACAGTTTTCAAGTTTTTCTCATGATTTGCTATTAGAAATTAACAATGATGTCCATATCACATAAACAATAAGTGCTATAGGAAATTAACCCTTATGTTTATATAATGTTTTTTTATAATGCTAAAAAGACGACACACAAAACAGTTCCATAAATTTATTAAATTTTGTACAACCATGACATTTTTTTCTTGACACGGATTTAAAATGTCATAAAATAAGCGTGTGTCATTATTCGCGTGTCAAGATAAATCTTGTTTTTTATGACGCTAAAAGGATGACACACAAAAAAGTGTGTCATAAATATTTTGAATTTTATAAAACCATGACATTTTTTTTCTTGACAAGCACTTTCGAATTTCATAAAATGAGTGTATGTCATTGTTTGTATGTCAAGATGAATCTTGTTTTTTTTATGACGCTAAAAATATGACACACAAAAAAGAATGTCATAGATTTATTAAATTTTGTAAACCATGACATTTTTTTCTTGACATACGCTTTTGAATGTCATAAAATATGCGCGTGTCAAGAGAAGTGTATTTTATAGTAGTGTCAAGAACACCATGATGACATCACCCAAGAACACCTAGATCTTGGTGATTTCACGGTTAGAATCCAAGTTTTGAAAGATAGAAAGGTGTAGAATCAAGTAATGATCAAAAACGTACAAGAATTAGAGTGAAAGCTTACCGGGATTGAGAGAAATCTGAGAAAAGGTGAAGAAGATAGCTGGTTCGGTCAGAGCTTTCCAAAAATGGAAAGTATGACAATGACAGCCCTATTTATAGGCTTCCAAAAGGGGAAAGTGGCAGCCGATCGGCTGGGAGCTCCGATCGAGTGGGCTGCTCGATCGGCTGGCAAGATGCTAGCCGATCGGCTGGCCTGTTCGATCAGGATGCTTCCTGTTCGATCCGCCACGCACTTCGAGTATTTTGCGACGATTTTCGACGTTTCGATTTCGATGGACGATGATACGGATACGATAGAGTTCCTAGTCAAATTACTTTTAATCCCAACCACTATATCTAACATACAATCTTCTACAAGTCACATCTCGATGTCGATTTCGATTGAGTTCGATTGCTTTTCGAGTTTCGATTCGATTTTCGATTGATTTGCTTGAATACCACACCAAACATAAAGTAAACACGCCGTAACACATAAGGCACACACACACACGTATAATAATACCACAATTCGCATAATTCGAGTCTCGAGTTCGATTGATTGTTAGATCGGTTTGATTACTGATTGGTTAACTTTATCGCATTGTTACTTCTTACTATTCACAGTCGTAGATCGGTTTGCTTTAAAACACATTCGGTTACTTCGATTCTTGCTGATTACAACACTTACTCCACATAATACAACTAAAATATAAAATCGACTATCTACAGTCAAAGAAAGTCAAAGTTGACTTGGACTTTGACTTTGACTTTGACATTCGAAAAAACGGGGTGTTACAGCCTCCCCTTGTTTAGGGAATTTCGTCCCGAAATTAGGCTCGAAGGCTACACAACACCGTGATTTACCAATTTGATGCTTCAAATCTATTTATTTAAACAACTGCGGGTACTTGGCCTTCATGTCGCTTTCGAGTTCCCAAGTGAACTCCGCGCCTCGTTTGCCTTCCCATCGGACCTTCACGATCGGGATGCGAGAGCGCCTGAGCTGCTTGGTTTGGCGATCCATGATTTCGACAGGCTTTTCCACGAAGTGTAACGTTTCGTTGACCTGAAGATCGTCGAGTGGTACGATTAGATCATGATCAGCAAGGCATTTTCGGAGGTTAGAGACGTGGAAAGTCGGGTGGACGTTACTGAGTTCCTCCGGTAATTCGAGTCTGTAGGCGACTTTTCCGATTCTTTCCAGAATCCTAAAAGGTCCAACATATCGAGGCGCGAGTTTCCCTTTCTTGCCGAATCGGACTACACCCTTCCAAGGTGATACCTTTAGGAGTACGTAGTCACCAACTTCAAATTCGAGGGGCTTGCGTCTTTTATCGGCGTAACTTTTCTGTCTGCTCCGAGCTTTTACCAAGTTGTCTCGAATCTGGTGGATTCTGTCAGTCGTTTCTTGTAGAATCTCGGGACCGGTTAATTGTGAGTGACCGATCTCGTGCCATACAATAGGCGATCGACATCTTCTACCATACAAAGCCTCGAAATGTGCCATTTGAATACTGGCATGATAGCTGTTATTGTACGAGAATTCCACCAATGGCAGGTGTTTGTTCCAACTACCGCCAAAGTCTATAACACACGCTCGGAGCATGTCTTCGAGAGTACGGATCGTTCTTTCAGTCTGTCCGTCGGTTTGGGGATGGAATGCAGTACTTAGATTAAGCGACGTACCAAGGGCCGCTTGAAACGTTTCCCACATTCGCGAAGTGAACCGAGCGTCACGATCTGAAATGATATCACGAGGCATACCATGATTACGAATGATCTCGTCGGTGTAGATTTGGGCTAGTCGTTCCACCTTGTAGTCTTCTCGTATCGGCAAAAAGTGGGCTGACTTCGTTAGACGATCAACTATGACCCAAATACTGTCGTGACCTGATGGCGTGGGCGGGAGCTTTGTTATGAAATCCATAGCTATGCTCTCCCATTTCCATATAGGTATCGGCGGTTGTTCGAGTAAGCCAGAAGGTCTCTGATGTTCAGTCTTGACTCTTGCACAAGTTAAACAGCTTCCAACGTATAGAGCGATATCCTGTTTCATACCCGGCCAGCAGTACTTATAACGCAGGTCCTGGTACATCTTGTCTGCGCCGGGATGAATAGAATACCGGGATTTGTGGGCTTCGTTCATGATAATCTTTCGCAAATCGGTCCGCTTAGGGATCCAAATTCGGTCCAGATAATAGAATATTCCATCTGATTTGCTTACTAACTGAGCTCCGTCGTGATAGATTCTCTCTCTTTTCAGTGTACGCTTGATGTGTGTAAAATGCAACATATAAATTACATCAAATGAGGCATAAAACTAACCCTTTTTAAGTACTAATGTTGGAAAAAGAGTGTTTTTGTCTTCCTTTTGTATTTTCAGGATGAAATGAGCTCAAATTCACAAAAGAAGCAAAAAGACAGCTAAATCTAACATAAATACAAGGAAAGGAACAAAAGTGGATTGCCCGACCCCTCAACGGCATCCTCCCAAGCAAAAAAGAGAAGTCAGAAGACTGAACACGCCTCGTGCTCAGCCAGCACGGGGCCATGCCCAAGAAGCAGCAGAAAAGACAAACCTATAGAAGCTTCTATTGCCCACCACGGGGCCGTGTCCAGTGAGCACGGGGGCGTGGCGAAAGTACAGCAGGCGCATTAATTGTAATTGCGAATTACAATTAATGAAGAGAGAGAGAGTGTCAGACGGGCACGGGAGCGTGTCCAGCGGACACGGGGCTGCGCCCAGCCTTCTGTTCAGCCTATAAATAGGAGTGCTTGGTTTCATTTCAACTCATCCCTTGGCACACCACCTCTCTCACACTTCATCCACCACCCACCACCACCATAACACCATCATCCACCACCATCATCCATTGTCCATCATAGAGTGTGTGAGTCGTCTCGGGATCCAAGATTGATCGTAAGAGTTCTTGACAATCAAGGCCATGTTTGCCTAAGTCTCTTACATCACTTGGTGAAGACAAGTGTTTAGTATAATCCTTTTTATTTTTAATCTTTTGCACTTTTTATTTGGTTTTGTATTAATGACTTTAATAACTAGTTGCTTATGTTGAAGGTGATCTTTCCTTATCGTTTGTCCGTGGTGTCTTGGCATTATTTTACTGTCTATATAAAATAAAAGATTTTCACCATTCATATCTCCATGGTCTATATGGAGGTATGTTGGCTACCTGGTCGAGGTTTAAAGGAACGGTTTGGTAAGGGTCTTGCCCTTGTTCAGCGTTTAGAGGTCCTGCAAGGGACCTGGGTCAAATTTAGTAGGATCTCCTTCAATGCCCATAGGTATTGGATGGCGGGGATCCAAACTCTTTGACCCCCTCATAAGTTAACTACTATTAATACTATAACCCGGCTATTTAGGACTGTATCCCTGCTGACTCAGACTACTTAGTCGAGGGTAACGTCACCGCCAAAAGCGGGGCCTACCATAATTTGCATTAATAACTTAATTCATTATCTTCCAATAATCCAACCCTTTAGGATTGTATCCTTGCTGACTCAAACTACTGGGTTGAGGGTAACGTCGCCTTCAAAAGAGGGGCCTACTACAATAACTAAGATAATATCTTAAACAAGTGCGAAAATAATCAAAGGTTATACTAATACACGAGTCGAATCCAAGTGATTCATCTTGTCTATCTGTTTTTATTTTATTTTATTTTTCAGCATTTAGTTAGTTTTTATTTTCTTAGTTTAAAAACCTTTTCTAACTTTTTGACTTGATTAGACGTTGAGGATAAACCGGTACTAAAAGCTCTTGTGTCCTTGGACGACCTCGGTATCTTACCAACACTATACTACGTCCACGATGGTGCACTTGCCCATATGTGTGTTTAGTGTTAGTAAATATCGTGTTTTATAAATTTAAAACTTGGCTAAAAGTGTAAAAAGGGCTTAAATATACATCTAAATTATATAACACCTCACACACATCAAGTTTTTGGCGCCGTTGCCGGGGACACAAGGATTTTAAGAAAGCTTAAAATCAACGGCCTAATCTATTTTTCAAAACCTTTTTAAAACGCGCGCACATTTTTCTGCATTTTAGTTTAGTTTGCATTTACAGTAGCCTGAACACGGGGCCGTGCTCGCTGAACACGCCCCCGTGCTGCATTTTTTTAGTTAGATACCCAGATACAGAGTCTGAACACGGGGTCGTGCTCAGTGAACACGCCCCCGTGTCCAACGTGACCAGTAACTTTAATTAAAACGCCCAGATACAGATCCTGAACACGGGGCCGTGTTCACCCAACACGGGGCCGTGTCCAGCTTCTGTTTCCGTCTTTGTTTTTGTTTTCTGGTCCCGAGACTCAGTTGTGGTCTGTTGAGTGATTCTTATGGAACAATACTCAAGAGGTTACAACTATACCTATGTTGAGGATGATTATAGGGGTAATTATTGCACTAATTGTCGTAACACACACTCGGTTCAATATAGTAACTCATATCAACCATCCAATTCATACAACCATTATGAGGAGCCCAGGTACGAGCCATCAACTTCATACACATCCTATGAAGACCAAAGGTATGAACCTCCTCCTTCATACTCATATTTTGATGAACCAAGGTATGAGCCCTCATACTCATACTTTGAAGATTCAAGATATGAGCCACCACCTTCATACTCTTATTATGAGGAACCATGGAGTGAACAACCCACCTCATATGAGTACTATGAAGAACAAAGTTACGACCCTTATCCATCATATACTTACAATGAAGAACAATGGTGTGAACCATCTACTTCATATGGGTACTATGAGGAACCAAGGATCGAACAACCGGATTCAAGCTTTGAGGATCCCAATTCTTTTTCTCTCACCGAAGTGACCAATAGGATATTAGAACACATTAAAACTATCGAACGTTGCATAAAAGAATCTCGCGCAAGGGAAGAGGAATCCCGCGCAAGAGAAGAATTAAATTGTAACAATAACGTAGAGATAGTTGAAAATGTAAAAATGGAAGAACAAGAAAGTGAAAAACCGACACATGAGTTAAACAACGAAAAAGGTGAGTCCGATAACGTTAAACTGCAAGAAGAGTCTAATTTTGAAGAAATTAATCTCTTGTCACCTACTTTCGAAAATCATTGTTTAGTAACTCCTCATGCTAAGTTTTTAAAAGAGTTAAACCCTAATGCTAAAATCAAAGAAATGGTAAGTGTTAAGTTAACTAATGATCAAACCTCGCTAATAAAAGAAGATCCTTTTGAAATTAACATTACACCGGTTCCATGTTTCTTTCAAAATTCATATATTAGTAATATCACAATTGATAAAGATCTTTGTGTTAACATAATGCCTAACTACATTTTTGAAAAATTAAGTATTAGTGATTTTTCTCCACTTCAAATACCCATTTTTCTATCCGATCGGAAAGTGATAAAATCAATCGGTGTAGTTGAGGATGTTTTGGTTCAAACAAATCAAATGGTAATCCCAACCAACTTTGTCATCCTTGATGACGCCCCTCTAGTCTTGGGAAAACCTTTTGTACAAACTCATAAAGCTTTGAAAAACCGGAAATTCAACAATCTACCTCTTCAATTAGGGGCATTCAAAAGGAGCATAGATCTTGAGCGTTCAATGAAATATCCTTTTGGCAATAATGACCCCCTAATTGAAGATGAAGATGAACCACCCGATACGATTGAAGAGGATGTCCACTTTGTTGAAGAAGAGATCGCCATAGAACAAACCTTTAAGGTTCTTGATCTAAATGAGCCACAAAATAAGGTGTCTCCTAAAGACCCACCCATTGAGCTCAAAGAACTTCCTAAAGGTTTGGAATATGCTTTTCTAGACAAAGATAGTAGTTTACCTGTAATTATTTCTTCTAAATTAAGTAGCATAGAAAAAGAGAAATTAGTTAATCTTCTTAAAAAACACAAAAACGCGATCGCCTGGAAGCTTGTAGATATTAAGGGAATAAGTCCTTCCATGTGCACGCACAAAATTTTAATGAATGATGATTACAAAACAGTAATTCAACCACAACGAAGAGTAAATCCCAATGTATAAGAAGTGGTTAAAAATGAAGTCATCAAGCTACTTGACGCCGGACTAATCTATCCTATCTCCGATAGTCCATGGGTAAGTCCCGTCCAAGTAGTCCCAAAGAAAGGAGGTATGACGGTAATAACTAATGAAAAAAATGAATTAATACCAACAAGAACCGTCACAGGATGGAGAGTTTGTATAGACTATAGGCGATTAAATGAAGCAACAAGGAAAGACCACTTTCCTTTGCCCTTCGTTGATCAAATGTTAGAACGACTATCCGGTCATAAATTTTATTGTTTCTTGGATGGTTTTTCAGGTTACTTTCAAATACCAATAGCACCAGAAGACCTAGAGAAAACAACTTTCACATGCCCCTACGGAACTTTCGCATATCGACGCATGCCACTCGGTCTATGTAATGCACCTGCAACATTCCAACGTTGTATGGTAGCCATTTTCCATGACATGATAGAAAAGACAATGGAAGTCTTCATGGACGACTTTTTCTATCTTTGGAGACTCATATGACCAATGCCTCGATAACCTCGAACGAATGCTATCCCGATGTGAGGAAACTAACCTCGCCCTTAACTGGGAAAAATGCCATTTCATGGTAACGGAGGGAATAGTACTCGGTCACAAAATCTCAAGCGAAGGTATGGAAGTTGATCGAGCAAAAATAGAAAGTATTTCTCGATTACCTCCACCATCCTCCGTTAGAGCTATCAGAAGTTTCTTAGGGCATGCCGGATTTTATAGAAGGTTTATCAAAGACTTTTCAAAAATTTCAAGACCTCTAACAAAATTACTTGAAAAAGATGCGCCTTTCATCTTTGACAAGGAATGCAATCAAGCACTTCTAACCCTCAAGGAAATGCTAGTCAATGCACCTATCATGATAGCGCCCGATTGGAAATTTCCTTTCGAAATCACGTGTGATGCAAGTGACTTTGCCGTTGGAGCAGTCTTGGGACAAAGAAAAGAAAAGCATTTCCACCCAATTTATTACGCTAGTAAAACGCTTAACGATGCACAAGAAAATTACACAACTACAGAAAAAGAATTACTAGCTGTGGTATTTGCTTTTGATAAATTCCGTTCTTACCTTATTCTTTCTAAAATTGTAGTCTATACAGATCATGTAGCTATCAGATACCTCTTCAAGAAACAAGACGCAAAACCCCGTTTGATCAGATGGATTCTACTCCTCTAAGAATTCGACATTGAAATCAAGGATAAACGAGGAGCAGAAAACACTGCTGCTGATCACCTTTCACGCGTAGAAGACCCAGCTTTGGAGGCAACCAGGGAGGAACAAATCAACGAAAAATTTCCCACAGAGTCCTTGGAAATGATGGAGAGTAGACAAGAACCATGGTATGCCGACTATGCTAATTATCTAGCCAGCGGTATAGTCACCAAAGGATGGCCGCATCACCAGAGAAAGAAATTCTTTGCTGATGTAAAGCATTACTTTTGGGAAGACCCTTATCTTTTCAAAATGTGTGCCGACCAGCTCATCCGAAGCAGCGTCCATGGTAATGAAGCACGAAGAATTCTCCGTCATTGTCATGAAGGTCCATACGGAGGACATCATGGTGCCGCTAGTACCGCACGAAAGGTATTTGATTCAGGATTTTATTGGCTAACCATTTACAAGGATGCACAAAACCTTGTAAAGGCATGTGATGCTTGCCAAAGATCAGGTAATATTTCTTCAAAAAACGAAATGCCTCAAAATGGCATTCTCGTTTGTGAAATTTTTGATGTGTGGGGACTCGATTTTATGGGACCTTTCCCACCGTCAAAAGGAAACAAATATATACTTGTGGCAGTCGATTACTTGTCTAAATGGGCGGAGGACGAAGCTCTTCCAACAAATGATGGAAGAGTAGTGGTAAAATTTCTGAAAAAATTATTTTCTCGTTTTGGAACACCAAAAGCTTTGATAAGTGATAGAGGTACCCATTTTTGTAATCATCAACTCGAAAAAATATTAACAAGGTATGGGGTCTATCACCGGGTCTCGACAGCGTATCACCCTCAAACAAATGGGCAAGCCGAAGTGACTAACCGAGGTTTAAAACGAATACTTGAAAAAACCGTAGGTTTAAATAAAAAGGAATGGGCTGACAAATTGGATGATGCTTTATGGGCCTTTCGAACTGCTTATAAAACCACTATAGGCACAACCCCGAATAAGCTCGTCTATGGAAAAAGCTGTCACCTGCCGGTAGAAATAGCTCACAGAGCCTACTGGGCAATAAAAAATGTAAACTTAGACTTAGAAACTGCCGGTAAAAACCGATTTTGTCAAATGAATGAATTAGACGAATTAAGGAACTATGCTTACTCTAACTCCGAAATTTATAAGGAAAGAATGAAAAATTTACATGATAAATATATTAAGTCTAATGAATTTCGGGTGGGAGATCAAGTTCTGTTGTTTAATTCACGACTTCGATTATTTCCTGGTAAACTAAAATCTAGGTGGTCAGGACCTTTTTCCGTCACCCATGTTTTTCCTCATGGTGCAGTAGAAATTAAAGCTCGAAATGGGATACCATTTAAAGTCAACGGCCAACGGCTAAAACTCTACCGAGGGTCCATTGAGGATGAAGAATAGGAGATCTCACTTCAAACGGTTAACGAATGAAAAGCATCCACGTCATACCCAACATGTTACGAACAAGCGAGTGTACATCAAAAACCGGTAAGTCTTCTAACCATTTTTCGGAAAAAAGGGGCATGCACACGAGCACGTTAAAAAAAATATTTTTGCTCGGCACGAGGCCATGTCCGCTGGACACGGGGCCGTGTCGAGGCAACTGGTCGGGATAAAACCCTCTTTTCATAACAGTTACCTCATTCCACACGCCCCGTTTTGCCGAAAACGCTCTGGTTCCAGGCGATTTTCCGCAGATTTTCGACGTCACATCCACGTTTAACAACATCAAGGTATGATTCTATCATCATTAGTAGTTAGATTAGTCACTTGCATGTAGTTAAACATCAAAAATTTGGGGAAAAATCTAGGGTTCTTCAAATTCATCCGGATCGAACTTCAAATTTTTGATGCAATCTGTTAGTAGTAGTTTAGATTAGTATGATAGGAAGTAAATACACTTGAATTGTCGATAGATTTGTCCGATTTCTCACTAAAACCTCAAACCCTTGTTTTTGAACCGAAAAAGATGAAATTAGAAGGGTAAACGGGTTGTTTTGGGAAAAACGACACTTAGGGTTTCATTTTCGGGGAAAACCGCAACTACTTGGCTAAAAATTTTCAGATTTACGGGACCGGGACGAAAAATGAAGTTTTTAGGTTACAGACGCCTGGACACGGGGCCGTGTCCGCTGAACACGGGGCCGTGTCCAGCCTACTGTTTGCAGTTTATTTAAAAATCTCATTGTTTCGTGCTAATTTTTGGTGTATTCTTTCAGATGGCTAAGTTCACAAGGTTCAATGCAAGCGAGCTCGATGCTAGGGCAAGATACGAAATACTTCAAACAAGACCCGAGGAGTACCCCAGACGAGCATGCACGGACCTGTTAACCATGGTGAACCAACTGGACCGATTCAACAACATCGTTACAGGACCACTAGCAGTTGCATTGAACACTCGGCTCCGATCGGTGCATCAATGCACCATGGAGTTCTACAGTACTTTCACCTTTACTTCAAGGTGTGACCCGTTCGACAATGAAGGGGTCGCATTTCGGTGTGGCGGGACAAAGTACTCGATCTCCATGGCACAGTTTGGATCTATAATAGGACTGTACGGGGAAGAAGAATCGGGAAATGAGGAAAATACCAGGGGATTACGAGACTTGGATGGAAATGAACGTCAAGCCGCATGGGCTCAAATCGGTGAAGGAATCTACAACCCTAGCAGCACCAAGAGTACTAAGCTGAGGGACCCGCTCTACCGCTACATTCACAGGCTCCTGACCTACTCTCTTAACCAACGTCACGACAGTAGTGGCGTTGTAGGATTGAAAGACTTGGTTGTCCTTCACTGTATCCACAACCGGAAGCCTCTCGATGTTCCATATCTCCTATTACGAAACATGCATCTCAATCGCCTTGCTTGCGCTCCAACACCTATCTTCTTCGGGGGGTGGGTATACCGTCTTTTCAAGCATTTCACGAGAATTCCGAGGTCCTTTGAAAGAAGTCCATGGTCGGGACGAGTTGACTATCACATTTGCCGAGCCATGAACTTACTGTATGAGGTGGAAGACGGGACGGTGAGCTTCCAAAGGGCACAAGGCTATGCATGGAACCCACAGGAGGCCCTAGTTCTT
The DNA here is from genome assembly GCF_002127325.2 of Helianthus annuus. NCBI lineage: Eukaryota > Viridiplantae > Streptophyta > Magnoliopsida > Asterales > Asteraceae > Helianthus > Helianthus annuus. The sequence goes on along the minus strand of NC_035436.2, from coordinate 45,690,782 downwards.
CACGCACCACCTCCCCACTACCAGTACCAACCCCATGGTGATCCGGGTCTATCCTCCTCACAAGGAGGTGGTTTTCCTAACTTCCAAAGCTTACATGATCTTTTGCAGGAAAATCTCATGTGTACCAGGAACACCTACAACCTCGCCAACAACACATACCACCGGGTCGGAGCTATGGAACGCAACATCAACGATATACAAGACGATATCGGTAGCATCCGGGAGTATATGGCGGGGCATGGGGATGGAGGTGATGATAGCGATGAAGACATGGAGTAGGAGGTTTGAAGGAACAGAAGCGGGTTGATGGCAAGCCCACAGGTTTAAGTCCCTTTTTCTATCGAACAGTTTATGGCCTGCGTGCCAAGTGTTGAACAATTTACTTTCCTTGACTACTTTTATTTTCCGTTTTATTTTTCTTTTACTTTATGCTTGAGACAATTAACTATGGTAATGTAGGATGTTTGTATTGCTTGGTGTGGTATTAAGTGATGAAACAGGTACAAACCGAGGCTTGGAGTGCTAGACCTTAGCACTTATACGCCCAAAATGGAGAAACCGGGGGAAGAAACCTGCCTTTTTAGGCTTACAGACTGTCCACACGGGGACGTGTCCAGCCGACACGCCCCCGTGTTCACCTCCCAGACCTGCTGTTTGGTTACTGTCCTGCAAATTTTTGCCAGGCACGGGGCCGTGCCTAACCAACACGCCCCCGTGTCCGCCTTCTGTAAGTTTTCGTTACTGGCAGTTCTCCACGGGGTCGTGTCCAGACTGCCAGTAACATAAATCTTTGCTTTTTAACACCACATTACACATCCAATCAACCTAAAAATTTATTTTTGGGACACATTGAGGACAATGTGTAATTTAAGTGTGGGGGGGGGGGGAAGCTAAAACCTTGAAATTTTGCAAAGTCCTAATAACAAGCCTTACACAAAACTCTATTGGAACCGCTAAACACCTCAAATTTTTTTTCAAAAAATTTTCATTTTTCTTTTACTTGTCTGAAGTTTAAGTTTGGAATCCTAAGATTAATAAGGTTATATTTTTACAAATTTACAACCGAGAGCGTCGTGATAACAAGAACCAACATAAGAGAATTACGAAACGGTATGACAAGCTTAGTTAAAATTTGATTATATATACTTGATCACATAAAAACCCATTCCCACAAAAGTGAGTTTTGAGCCTTTATTGAGCATACAAATTTACATCTTTCGACTAAATGCTCATTTTTCGTTTCTTGTGTGAATAGCCGCTTGGTTCTTACGACTCTAGAACTTGCCACGACGATTCATTCCCGGTCCTTACCAACTTAAACCCAAGTAAGTAAATGATGGAGGCATTAGGACTAACCAAATTTTTATTTCTACACCATTATTTTTCTTTTTTTTTTACCACCTACCCAAAATCCCCCTAGTTAACCCCTTTGAGCCTAAACCTTTCATTTCTTTACCCTAAAACCCTTTTACCCACCAAAAACCCTTTTTATTTTCACCCTTTATTTTAGTAACATGCTCGTTTTTTCGTGTGACGAAAAAAAATGATGAAGTTAGAAATAAACAAACAAAGCTATTAAAACAAAAAGCTTGTTTGGAGATATACTTCAAAATAAAAAGTCAATAAAACAAAGTGTTTCACGAAAACCGACGCTTTTTACGCTTTTCGCCCTTTTACTAACCACTAACCCAACCACCCACCTTTAGCCCAAGCCTAACCCTTCACCCAAAAAGCCCTCTTGATATTTACAAAGGTACAAAGTTAAAAAAGGAGGAGGATTGATTGCTTGGCAAGCTTATGGTAGGAATAAGTTCCATGCCGCTCTCGAGTGATTCACTAAAAATACACCTTCGGCCGAGTGTTGAGTGATTCCCCGTGAGGTATGTGAACTTGTATATAAATGAAATTTTAAAAAAAAGGCATGCTATGCCCAAATAAGTAATTTCTCTTATGAAATGTTCTAAATAAAAATAAAACCAAAAAGATCTTGGATTCCCGACACTCTATGACAAGCCAAAAACCTTCTCTTCTACCCATTCCATTTGGGAGTGTAAGCCACATATTAAAGAGTTTTGCTTGAGGACAAGCAAAAGTTCAAGTGTAGGGGTATTTGATGTGTGTAAAATGCAACATATAAATTACATCAAATGAGGCATAAAACTAACCCTTTTTAAGTATTAATGTTGGAAAAAGAGTGTTTTTGTCTTCCTTTTGTATTTTCAGGATGAAATGAGCTCAAATTCACAAAAGAAGCAAAAAGACAGCTAAATCTAACATAAATACAAGGAAAGGAACAAAAGTGGATTGCCCGACCCCTCAACGGCATCCTCCCAAGCAAAAAAGAGAAGTCAGAAGACTGAACGCGCCCCGTGCTCAGCCAGCACGGGGCCATGCCCAAGAAGCAGCAGAAAAGACAAACCTACAGAATAAGCATGTAAACTTGGTCTGATGGTTCCTATCTATAGTCTAGGTCTCTAAGACAGCGACCCGAACTAGGTCGTGTCTAACCTAATTCCCTATAGTTATGGCTCTGATACCAATCTGTCACACCCCAACCGATGGCGGAATCATCGGGGCGCGGCACTGAGCGAAACAGATTGTCCAGAAGTTTTCCACAACAACTATTATATAAATTTAGTTTATATGACACGTCCCATACCGTGCCCCAAATAAATAGCAAGTTATCACAGAAAGCAACAAGACAAGTAATTCCGTTCCGACAACTCAGATTTAATTATTACAGACAAATGTTTATTGTTTCTAGACTCCCTAGCCTTGATTTCATCACCATGCACCTAAGCATCCTAGCAACTTAAGCACCTGTCACATACGTTTAAAATAAAGTCAATACATATAATGTAAAGGTGAGCATACAAGTTGGATAATAGCATATAGAGTTCGAATAGTTTACGCATAACCAGCACGTACACAGATAGCAATGATGCATGTAAATTATTGACATGGACCTATCAATACCAGTGACTGCGGGTTGACTGTCCGAGACAGTTCGCAATACATGATCACCACCGTAAATCATGCAAGTAGATTGTCCTTAACAACCCCCGTGCGAACGGGCGCTGAGTCCAAACTATAGTACTACGTTGCTAAGGCAGGTAGACAGCTTTCCACGTGTAAACATAATAACAAGCATACATTTAATCACGTAATACATGCAATCGGTTAGCGTTCAAATAGTTTGAAGAGTGTGTTCGATTGTGATTTTGATAAGTAACGTATGTAACACCCAAAAGTGCTAAAGCAAAAAGGGTTCGAGTATACTCACAGTGATTGATTATGGATTGAAGGGAGCGCTGAGAGTAAGATTAGCCTGAGTAGTTCGATAACACAACAATGAGTAATGTGGAAAGTAAACCAGTGTGAATGGATCGAAAAGGCTGGTCGATCGAACGGCAGGCTCGATCGGACGGCCTGTTCGATCGGCTGGTGTATCCGATTGGACAGTCCTGTTCGATCGGCCGGTTGGCTCGATCGGCTGGACCATTCGAGTGGATTGTTTCTTCCTCTGGTGTGTTTGTGTTTGAGTATTTGAACTTTTGAAGTTTTCGTTGCAGCATTTAAGAACACGGAAGTGTTCCTATCTTTCAAGTCGATCGATCGAGCGGTTCGCTCGATCGGCTAGCTCACTCGATCGGCTAGCTCACTCGATCGGCTTAGGAATTTCAGAAGTGGTCCTCAACTGAATGTCAGTCGATCGAACAGTATGTTCGATCGGCTGGCATTCCCTACTACGAACGAGTTGTGAAAACGATTACGTGTTGAAGCATAGTATCTCATGATCCGAACAGTAATGTTTACCAATCGAGTGCCATGTTCGATCGAACACTACTTCGTCAATACTACACCTCATAAGATTTTGAAAGTGTGGGACCATGTGCTAGCGTATCGGCTGGCCCGGTCGATCGGCTGGCATGTCCGATCGGCTGGGCTGTTCGAACAGCCTAGCTGTTCGGCCAGCATTTCTGACCAGGTCGGCCTTTTGTCTATCACTTGGCTGTTTGTTTATTTGTCATTCTTTCAAGGTATCTTGACAACGTGTTGAACTATGATAACCTTCGTTCCTACCTGTTCCCTTGGCTCAAACAGGAATCACCCAAGTCCGGCCGGTGAACGGTTCGGAATGTCGGTTTAGAGTTTAACCCGAAATCGGTGAACCTTGTTCATAGAACCCGAATCTTGAACCTTTTTAACTATTCGAATGATTAGTTAGCCGGTTCAAGCTCCATTTCAATTGATTGAAGGCACTGAGTGTAAAAGAGTTGAAAGAAGGTTGGAAATCCTTCTTTCAATCCCTTACACCATGAAAATGTTTAGATCTGTGTTGGATCTTAGCTTGTTGATGTGGAAATCGGTTAGATCTAAACTATTCATGGTCGAATGATGCCAAAGTTTGTTGTTCTTCAAGAACACCATGATGACATCACCCAAGAACACCTAGATCTTGGTGATTTCACGGTTAGAATCCAAGTTTTGAAAGATAGAAAGGTGTAGAATCAAGTAATGATCAAAAACGTACAAGAATTAGAGTGAAAGCTTACCGGGATTGAGAGAAATCTGAGAAAAGGTGAAGAAGATAGCTGGTTTGGTCAGAGCTTTCCAAAAATGGAAAGTATGACAATGGCAGCCCTATTTATAGGCTTCCAAAAGGGGAAAGTGGCAGCCGATCGGCTGGGAGCTCCGATCGAGTGGGCTGCTCGATCGGTTGGCAAGATGCTAGCCGATCGGCTGGCCTGTTCGATCAGGATGCTTCCTGTTCGATCCGCCACGCACTTCGAGTATTTTGCGACGATTTTCGACGTTTCGATTTCGATGGACGATGATACGGATACGATAGAGTTCCTAGTCAAATTACTTTTAATCCCAACCACTATATCTAACATACAATCTTCTACAAGTCACATCTCGATGTCGATTTCGATTGAGTTCGATTGCTTTTCGAGTTTCGATTCGATTTTCGATTGATTTGCTTGAATACCACACCAAACATAAAGTAAACACGCACAAGTAACACATAAGGCACACACACGTATAATAATACCACAATTCGCATAATTCGAGTCTCGAGTTCGATTGATTGTTAGATCGGTTTGATTACTGATTGGTTAACTTTATCGCATTGTTACTTCCTACTATTCACAGTCCTAGATCGGTTCGCTTTAAAACACATTCGGTTACTTCGATTCTTGCTGATTACAACACTTACTCCACATAATACAACTAAAATATAAAATCGACTATCTACAGTCAAAGAAAGTCAAAGTTGACTTGGACTTTGACTTTGACATTCGAAAACACGGGGTGTTACATTAAGTACCTTTCGTCATAAATCCAAGTTAAAAATAAGGAAAAATTACAACTTTTGTCATTATCTATATACCATTTTGTAGGCGGTGTTCTTCTCAACGAATTTTGACAGGTTTTGCCCTTTATAGGGAATTTTGTTGCACGTTACGTCCTTTAAGCCTAACCCAGTTAAATTTTTCTGTTAAATCTTATTACACATGGGTAATTTAGTTTTTTTACTTATTTAAAGAACAAAACTTGTAATTTATTCTTTAAAAAATATTTCAAATATATATATATATATATATAAAGTATATCGTACATTGCGGCTAAACATACTTCACGTACAACAACGTGCGTGATTTGTTCTATAACATGTGTGATTAATGTTTTCAATATGTGTGATTATTGGGTTTCAACATGCGTGATTTTGGATTTTTGAATTATAACGTGTGTGATTTTAAAATGAACGTGCGTAATTACCTATCGTACGTGATGTACGTTAAGCCGTAATGTACGTTAACCTTCCTATATATATATATATATATATATATAGAGAGAGAGAGAGGGGTCAGTTAACGTACAATAGTGCTTATCGTACGATACATACGCGATCATCCCAGTCGTACGATCTGGCGCGAATTCAATCTTCCACATGCGATTTTGTCCATCTACACACCCCATGCCTCTTTTCATATTACCCCATGCTAGCCATTTTTTTCACATGCGATATTCAATCTTTCACATGCGATTTTGTCACCCCATGCCATTTTTCACATTACCCCATGCTAGCCATTTGTTCACATGCGATATTCAATCTTCCACGTGCGATTTTGTCCATCTACACACCCCATGCTATTTTTCACATTACACCATGCTAGCCATTTTTTCACATGCGATTTCATTTGCATGGGATTTCAAAACATGCGATTTCATTGCATTTTCAAGCCATGCGATTTCATTTGCCTTTTTATAACATTCGAATATTGAATTCGCTCCAGATCGTACGGCTGGGATGATCGCGTACGTACCGTACTATAAGCCCTATTGTACGTTACACTTTTTCTATATATGTGTATATATATATATATATATATATATATATATATATATATATATATATATATATATATATATACGGGAGGGTTTAAACGAGAACGCTAAATATCGCGAGAACCATGAGAACAAATGAAAAAACCACGAGAACTTGGTCAAAAACAATTCAAATTCAAAATTTCTTTCTACACTTATCATTATTATTCGAATACAATGTTAGAAATTAAATTTACACGCTTAAATTTACGTGAATTCGTAAATAAAGAAAATTTACACATGTGTAAATCTGTAAAAAAAAAAAAAGTGATCTTAAAAGGAGAAATGAATTATCAGATGTTGTAAATTCTTTTTTTGATGTTGTATCCTAATTGCAATGAGGTTTGTATTGAAAAAATTGGTTTTGATTGGTTTTCTCATTCGTTCTCACGGTTCTCGCAATATTTAGCGTTCTCAAGATAACCCTCCCATATATATATATATATATGGTAGGGTTCTAGAGTGAGCACCCTTCCAAGAGGGAACTGTGTGAACTTATATGGACCGTTGATCTTCATCATCTTGAGATTATAAGAGAATGGCATGATTGTAATTATTGGGTTAATTTTGTATAATTAATTAAATATAAAAGGGTATTATTGTACATATACAATTAACAAATATGGAATGTGATAACTGAAAAGTTTAATTTGTTGAACTCTTCATAATCTTTCCTAAAAAACGTGCACCTCCAAATCTTATTCAATATCTATCATTATCCCTTCCACATTTTGTGTTTTTATCTAAGAAATGAAGGCAGAGAGACAAAGAGTGCAACGGAGAAGAGTACGGGGCGCCGATGAAGAATAGTCATTGCCGTCATCATCATCTTCGGTCGGAAATCTATAAAGGATTATCAAGCAACCAAGGTACACCGATGTAATCTCCATGTTTATTTGATTTGCTGTCGTCAAAATTCGTAATTTTTTTTTGTTTTCATGATCTACTGGAGTGTTAGGGTTCCAATTTAAGTTATTTGGAGTTCAATTTTTGAAAAACTTGTTTGGATCGTTTTGATGTTGAATTGGTAATTGTCGTCGATATCTATAGTGGGTTAGGGTTTATTGTTTTGTTTGAGACGGTGTACACATGTGTATTTCGATAACTGGTATTGTTTTTTGGGGAAAATGTCATGAATACTGTACACTGGGTTGTACACATTTGTACAGGGCATAACCGGTGTACACATATGTAGAGACATTTAAAATGGCTAATGAAAATACAGAGCATAACCGGTGTACACATGTGTATAGACATTTATAATGGCTAATGAAAAAAACATAGCATAACTGGTGTACACATGTGTATAGACATTTATAATGGCTAACGAAAAAACAGAGCATAACTTGTGTACTTCAGGTGTTAAAATGGCTGATGAAAAAACAGAGCCTAATGTTACATATGTTGATGGAGCAAAATTGAATGTTGATATTGGCATTAACCCGAAAAGTAACAAGAAAACTGTTGAAGACGTAAATGTTGACAAAGGTTCCATTTTTTTAGCTTTATGACGAAATCATGATATGTTTCGGAAAAAACGTTATATTGAATTTTTTATGCTTTTTGGTTGGTTGGTGCAGAATTCCTCAAGTATTCGCCTTCACCTTCAAAGACTTGCTGATAGGTTGATCTAGATCTAGGTAACTATGAACGGTTCTTAGATGTGAGACTTACCAGGGATAACAACATAACAACCAGAAAGATATACCAGGTACCAATTTTGATGTTTCATGGTTGTTTTTACTTTTTAATTGTGTTTATCTATCAAATGTACTGATCAGTTATTTGTTCTCATTTTGTCAGTTTGTTCTAGAGAAGGAACGAAAAGGAAATTATCTTGGAAAAACTGTTAAGGCAAGTATATGTGCATAAACTAAGTTATAATATCTTTTCAATAAAGGGAAACATGTTGGTACTTACTGATGCTCTGTATCTCAAGCGTCTTTTAGGTAGTCCCACACATAACGGATGCTATTAAGGATTGGATCAAGTCAGTTTCTGCCATTCCCGTGGATGGCAAAGCGGGCCCAGCAGACGTGTGTGTCATAGAGTTAGGAGGAACAGTTGGTACTACCTTATGAAACATAACTTCTTCATTGTTCTTATAGCTTAATGCTTGTTAAATAATTAATATCTTTGTTATCGTTATTAGGTGACATTGAGTCTATGCCCTTCATAGAGGCTTTGCGACAGTTATATTTCTCAAAAGGTAAGTTTACTAGCATTATTTTTATATGCTTTAATCATAACACATAATCATGTTTGTTAAAGGACAATTATCTGTTATTTCGTACAGGACCAGATAATTTCTGCCTCATTCATGTTAGCGTCGTGCCTGTGCTCGGTGTCGTTGGGGAACAAGTAATATTGTTCAATCTAGAGATAAGTAGTTTATACATGGGATGACTATGAACGGTGTATATTGTTATGAAGATTTATTAATACACTGGGTTGTACACATATGTATAGGGTATTTTTTTTATTAATACACTGGGTTATGAAGAGTTATTAATACACTGTGTACACGGCGATGTACACATGTGTAAATTGTTATGTACAAGTGTTTAATTTTATGGAGCATGTGCAAGTAAATGGTGTTTCAAACCAAAGGTGGAATAGGGCTGGATATGATGATGTTGAACGTCTGGAAAAGTTCATAAGGATTTAGAAGGCATGTTTGACACGGTTACGGAAAAAATATGTTGCGAAAATAGTATGTTCATATGCAAATAAGCGTCGTGAAAGAATATTGGTAGAAGTGGATGCATATCACAAGATGAAGAAAGACTTTTGATGCTTATATTTTCATGGTAAACAATAACAATTGTGACGCTAGTTTATAAAACGTTGCTAGATACTTTGTTTAGAAGTCAGTAGAAGGTTTTTATTGTTGAAACTATGTTTGTGATGCACAATTCGAGTTTTTATTTGCTGCTTTGTGTTATTTTTTTGGTGTTTTGGACGTTTTAATGGCCTGTGTATGATGTTTAGTCGTTAAAAGATATCTCGACTGGGATTTTGTATATTGAGTTTATGGCGACTTGCAGCATTAGCGGCACTTTTTTGACCATCGACGACCATCCTTTAGTGGCGATATGTGTCATTTTGTTGCTTCTCTTTTTGGTTTTCAATTACAATTAAGGTTAAAATTGTTTGTAGGACTGAATCTCAATTGGGTTTGATCTAAGAAGAGGATACATATAGAATGATGTTTAAACCAGTGTTCAGCAAAACCATATATTTAGGAGCCTAAGAAACACACATAGAATATAATACAAATTCATTGATAAATATGTCGCAAAAGATTAAAATGTGAGGCATTCTACAATCACAACATGATCAAGAAACTCATTCTAAACTTCTTGGATCTCATCCAATGCATAGTTGTTGGTTTAGACGTTTGCATAGTTCACTTTGTTAAACCTCACAACAACGGGGTACCTAGTTTTTGGGTCCTGCACATCATAGCATTTGATATCCACATAAGCATCAAATATGCACTAAGTTAACACATTAATCACACACATGACACATATATGTTATAAATTTTACCTGATCAACAGTCACAACTGATCTCACTCCTTTGAACCGGTATGACTCCATCCTAAGAATTCTCACCTGTGTCCACAAGATAATATTATCAACCACTTAACTTTATATTACATATCTATTGAATCAAAGTACAATGCTATACTAATGAGTATATCTAGATTCACACAGACAAAGATACATAAAAAAAACCTAAATCATAGAGTGGGGTTCATTTACATGCAAAGACAATTAAGGCTCATTAACTAAAATTATACTATTTACATGCAACGACAATTGTACTATACACATGTGTACTATCGTGTTGGCATGTATAGAAGAAGTAGTACACATGTGTACCTCGGACCTAAATATTATACACAAACAAAAAATGACTAAAACCTTAAGTTTTACAAGCTTGGTTTTACAGTGGACTGCCGGAAAAAAGATTTTTCATAAACAAACCTGGGACGGCGACGACAATAATCCGACCTAAATATTACAAACTTTGATTATTCTTCGCCGGAATCTTAGACCGACTCCGATTAATGTCCGACGGAACAATTGACGGCGACGGCAATAATCGATCTTCCGGCGACAACAATACCCAGTCAAATAGCGGCAAGGATGCAATTGACGACGACGTCAATAATCGATCTTCCGGCGAGATATGACGGCAAAGATGCAATTCACCCTCTCCCTCACTCCTTTCTTCTTCTTCCTCCAATTCATCTGTATCTGTACAATAATGAAAAAACCAAACAAACATTAATCGATACCATCATCATAATGTAAACACAAAGAAAACAAAATCAATCAATGGAAATCAACTGCCTTTTCCGATTAAATGTTCGCTGGAATCCAATCCGTCTCCGATTAATGTTCGTCGGAATCTTATGCCGTCTCCGATTAATGTTCGCTAGAATAGTCGATCTTCTGATGAAAAATATGAACGTGATGAACTGGGTTTATCAAGTTACGCTCTATTGAATGATAAAAGTTGAATTCGAAATCTGGTGAATGGATTGAAAATATGGTTGTTTGTTAAACAATTAAGATGATAATCTTCTAAATTTTTAAAATATGGAAACGATCTAGTTGTTTGGTAACTAATTTCAATTATGAAATTAATGATTTAAAGTTAATTTTTTTATATAATTACAATCCTAACCTTATCAACTCTAAAGGAAATCAAGGGCCAGCTAAGTTCACATAGTTCACAAATGAGGGGGGTGTTCACAATTGAACCTAACCCTATATATATATATGTAGGGTAAGGTTCATGCGAGAACCACCTTTATTGCGAGAACCACGAGAACCAATGTGAACACAACAAAATAAACCCACTACACCACCAGAAACCTAAAAAAACCTTACCCCCACCCTCAAAAAACCTACACCCCCCTCCCCCCCCCCCCCCAAAAAAAAAAAAAAAAAAAAAAAAAAAAAAAAAACCTAACCCCCCCACCCAAGCTAAATGCTAAAAACTAAACCCCCAAATAACCTAAACAAATTTAAAAATCACACAATTTTTTTTTATATTTTTATGGTAAAATCGCTACTTTTGGTAGCAAAAAAATAAAACAGTTAATTTTTTTAATAACGAAAAGTAGCGATTTTACCATAAAATATTAAAAAGAAATATGTGTTTTTTAGATTTTTTTAGGTATTTTTGGTTTTGTTCACATTGGTTCTCGCAATAAAGGGCAGTTCCTAAATGATCCTTCTCCTATATATATAGGGTCAGGATTTAGAGAGAACGGTGAAAAGTGTGAGAACGGTGAGAACGATTTTGGTGTTGACATGTGGCATTGATGTTAAATTACACTAAGGGGTAATATTGTCAAAAAACCCACTCACATGAACTGAGTGTTCAAAATAAAACGCCATAAAAACACCCAATTCAGAAAAACGCCAAACACTCAAAAGCTATTTTTAAGCTATAATTTACAACAGCTAAAAAAAACCATTTTTTTGAACGTCATAAAACACTCAAAAGCTATTTTTTTTGTGTTATAATTTACAACAGCTCAAAAAAACCATTTTTTTAAACGCCAAAGAAAAAGCTATTTTTTGAGCTATAAATTACAACAGCTCAAAAAAACTATTTTTTTGAGCCAGCTCCTAGTTAAAACGTCATAACAAAAAAAAACTATATTTTTCAGGGTCCAAAGTGTACCTTATAGTGTGAACACAAGTATTTAATTAGTTTTTTTTGAGCCAGCTCCTAGTTAAAACGCCATAACAAAAAAAGCTATATTTTCAGGGTCCAAAGTGTAACTTATAGTGTGAACAAGTGTAAACAAGTATGAACACAAGTATTTAATTAGTTTCAAGCCAGCTCCTAGTTAAAACCCCATAACAAAAGAAAAGCTATATTTTCAGAGTCCAAAGTGTAACTTATAGTGTGAACAAGTGTGAACACAAGTATTTAATTAGTTTCATCATACACGCAGCTTTGGGGGAATGCGATTGGAAATAAAAGAAATTATACTCCAATGAAGACACACAGAGCTCCCAGTTAAAACGCCATAAAAAAAACTATTTTTTGAGCTATAATTTACAACAGCTCAAAAAACCCATTTTTTTTTGAGCCATCCGCCTAAATTAATATTTTTTTAGCTCAGAAAAATCATAATTTGTACTGTAAAAACACCGTAAAACACGCAGTTCAGAAAAACGCCATGAAAAACTCAGTTGAAAACCGCCATAAAACACTCAGTTCAGAAAAATGCCATGAAAATACCTAGTTAAAACGCCATAAAAACACCTAGTTCAGAAAAACGCCATGAAAATACCTAGTCTAAAACGCCATAAAACACCCAGTTCAGAAAAACGCCATAAAGCCCAGTTAATTTTTTTTCGAAAAATATATCAATAGTATACTCATTGGAAAGATAAAAAACGTTGAGTTTTATGGTGTAATTTGTTTCGAAAAATAATCACGTATAAAAAAGTTATTGTCGTTTAAATAAGATGGGTGAAAATGGCACGTGATTAGCATGTGCACCTTTGTTTGGATCTTCCTATTTTACCCCTCCTGTTAGTTCCAAGACCCCTATTATTTACAAAAATGCCACCGCATCAATCTCAGCTACAAACCACTAAGATCTTGTGGCTGAGAATCGTTCTCACCGTTCTCACACTTTGAGGCGTTCTCTCCTGATCCTGTTTCTATATATATATATATATATAATTGCGCTAAAATAAGAACTACCTTGAGTTGTAAGAACCGTGAGAACTTTTTGATCCGGGGCGAGGTGGACCAATTTTTTTTGATAAACGTAGATGCGTGTATTATAAACACATTTATAAAAAAAATTCAAAAAAAAAAAAATGTCGTGTGTGTAGTTTTGAGCACCACAAGTTTGTGTTTACGGGTACCGTAAAACTTGTGGTGCTCAAAACTACACACACGACATTTTTTTTGATTTTTTTTACAAATGTGTTTATAATACACGCATCTACGTTTATGAAAAAGAATTTTGGTCCACCTCGCCCGTACGGTGTAGTTCTCACGGTTCTTACAACTCGAGGTGGTTCTCATTTTAGCGGTCCCATATATATATATATATATATATATAGTGTGAGGTTCATTGGGGAACACTAAAAAAGTGGGGAACAGTGGAGAACCGACTCAAACGAACTCCGATTGGTTTATTGCGAGAACCACCTTTATTGCGAGAACCGCGAATACCAATGTGAACATAACAAAATAAACCCACTACATCATCAAAAACCTAACCCCCACACCCCCCCCCCCCCATAAAAAAAACTAACCTCTCACCCAAGCTAAATGCTAAATACTAAAAACTAAACCCCTAAAAAACCTAAAAAAATCTTAAAAAATCTAAAAAACACACAAATTTTTTTCTTTAAAATTTTTTATGTGTAAATAGCTACTACTAAAAGTAGCGATTTAAAAATAAAAAATATTAATTTTTTTTGTGTTTTTTAGATTTTTTAGGTATTTTTGGTTGTGTTCATATTGGTTCTCGCGGTAAAGGGTGGTTTCTAACGGACCCTCTTCTATATATATATAGGACAAAGATCCGTTAGGAACCACCCTTTATTGGGAGAACCGCGAGAACCAATGTGAACACAACCAAAAATGCCTAAAAATAGCTAAAAAACACACAAATTTTTTTTAATATTTTTTATAAAAAAATCGCTACTTTTAGTAGCAAATTTTTTTTTTAATTTTTTTTGGCTACTAAAAGTAGCGATTTTAACATAAAAAATATTAAAAAAAAATTAGATTTTTTTTTGTTTTTTTTTTTTTTGATTTTTTTTAGGTTTTTGGGGGTTTAGTTTTTAGCATTTTAGCTTAGGGGGTGGGGGAGGGGAGGGGGGGTTTAGGTTTTTTTTTTTTGGGGGGGGGGGGGTGGGGGTGGGGGTTAGGTTTTTTTAGCTAATTTAGGTTGTGTTCACATTGGTTCTCGCGGTTCTCGCAATAAAGGTGGTTCTCGCATGAACCTTACCTTATATATATATATATATATAGGGAGGGGCTCATGCGAGAACTCCATTTATTTGCGAGAACCACGAGAACCAATGTGAACACAACCTAAAATAGCTAAAAAAACCTAACCCCCCCCCCCTCACCAAGCTAAATGCTAAAAACTAAAACCCCCAAAAAAAAAACCTAAAAAAAATTTTTTTATATAAAAAATTTTCAAAAAAATTGTGTGATTTTTAGCTATTTTTAGGCATTTTTGGTTGTGTTCACATTGGTTCTCGCAATAAGAGGTGGTTCTCGCATGATCTTCTCCCTATATATATATATATATATATATATATAGGGCCAGGATCATTTCAGAACCATAAATATTTACAGAACTCGCAGAAATCCTAATAAACAATCTTTTTATTTATATATTTTTATGTTTATGATAATTTTATTATTTATTATATGTATTTTTACGATTACATACATTGTAAGAGTAATTTTATCATTTTTTATATGTAATTTTATAATTACACATATGTAAACTAGCTTTTTTTCATATGTAATTAGTTATGACACATATATATAATTTTGGCAATTAAACATATGTAAACTACTTTTAACATATATGTAATCAAAGAAATACATATAATAGATGATAAAAAGATCTTAAATACAAAAACTTAAATATAAAATGATTGTTTATTAGGAGTTCTGAAAGTTCTGTAGTTATTTAGAGTTCTGAAATGAACTCAACCCTATATATATATATATATATATATATATATATATATATATATATATATATATATATATATATATATATATATATATATAATATAACCCTATTTCTAACAAAGATCTCAACCCACTACACCCAAACCCTAAACAACACAACACCAACCAAATTCAACAACTTCTCTCTCTACTCATCATTTGCAACTGACTTGGAAGACACAGATTATGAATATTCGGCATAACACCACCATTAGCAATCGTAACATCCCCAAGAAGCTTACTCAACTCCTCATCATTCCTCATCGACAATCGAATATGTCTCGGCACAATTATAGTCTTCTTGTTATCCCTAACAGCATTTCTCGCCAATTCAAGCACCTACACACAACCAATTTTCACAATCCCCTCATCAAATCACAAAACCCCCAAATTCACCAAAACCCTAATATAACAAAAGTACAAAACCCTAAATTAACAAAATTGGGTGAATGAAAGTGAAACTTACTTCAGCAGCGAGGTATTCAAGAATGGCAGCGAGATAAATCGGAGCTCCAGCACCGACAAGTTTGGCGTATTTACCGGGTTTGAAGGAAGGGGAGATTGATCTGGAGAAAGATTTGGGGGGTGTTTGGTTATATACTGGTTTAGGGAATGTGAAGGGAGAGAGAGGGGAAGGGGGAGAGATTATACACACACACACACACACACACATATATATATATATATATATATATATATAGGATAAGGATCCGTTAGGAACCACCATTTATTGCGAGAACCGCGAGAACCAGTGTGAACACATGGCATTTTTGTAATTATCTTATGTTTATACCAAAACACGCTTTCTTTTTTTTTTTCTCCTTATGTCACTGTTATCTCCATTCTAGGGTTTCAGAAGTTCACCAGTTCATGGTCTTCACACTCGTCTGAGATGCATCCACGGCGGTGTCACGGCGGCGAAGAGCCATGTACGGTGGTTTTCACGGCATATAGATAGTCGGCGTTCACGTATTTCACGGTGATTGCAGTTTACACGGTGTTTACAGCGACGTATGGCGTCTCCTGATTCATCACTTGTATATCCTCGTATATCTGATGATCCTCTTCATTCATTGTCTGAATATCATCCTCATACAACATCTGATGCCGACTTTGGTGGTCCATCTGCTGTCAATCCCGTTGGTAGTCACAGGTTTATGTCTAAAACGGTTGTAAGTCAACATATTCATGGCTTTGAAATTCAGACTCTTGAATCTATGTCTACATCAGACAATGTTGTCTTATAATCAATGTATCTAATCGTTCATTATCTTTTGACACTACTTCGACTGGTACAACACCTACAAATGCAGAACATCAAGAGTTGCAATTCATTCATTTGTGACTTAAGGTATTATGTTACTGCAAATTATGTATATACTCTGTAAATGATATTATATTAAATGATATGCACATGTGCATTATATTTACTGTAAATGATGTTGTATTAAATTATATGCACATGTGCATTATGTTGATTGTAAATGATATTGTATTAACTTATATGCACATGTGCATTATGTTTAAAATTAAACTATGTCGTTGATGTGCATTATGTTGAAAATTAAACTATGTCGTTGATGTATATTTTATGAACAAGTGCCTTATGGATGACTGTCCAATTATGTACAGGATGGCAGCAAACAAATGGGCTTGGGTGGCGGACAACTAGAAAAAAAGGGAGGTGACTGTGTGGGATTGGCAATGGAATAACAATCCGACAACCGGGGAGGCATGGGTGGAGTTTATGTAGCTTTTGGCGCTGCTGAGAGACACTATAATGAAGACGGGTCAATATGGGTGGGGTTTGCACTCGGAAAAATAAGTCGTCTTTCAATGTTAAAACCGTTAGAGAGGATTTGTGTGTCCATAAGCGACATACTTAGTTGATACAGCTATTGCATCTTCTTCCATTTTTTGTTTCTGCAACTGTCATATGGCTTCTGTTTGAGAGGATAGGCTACCATCTTCTTCCATTTTTTGTGCCACTTTCTAATACTTACTCTGGCCATATTGTTCTTGTGATCCAATTTGTCTTCTTTTGTTAACAGGTGAGTTGATCACCTTGGTATCTATAGCTCCATATCCAGGCTGACCAATTGTTTCCTGTCAAATTAAAATTTCAATATTCTTGTTTGATTTACCTTTTATTTTGATAGGTCTCCTCCAAAGTTTCATGATATTACATTGTCCCAATAAATTTGTGATGTTATTGCTCTCCTTGTGATGTACCAGATCTAGGCCTGCTTGTAATTAATGGAAATGACTACTGGGAGAGACTTGAAAAGATGTATGAGTTTGATGTTTGAGCACGTCGGGAGACTTTTCTGTTCGGAGTTTGAAGTCTATGATACAAACATATAATAAGAAGGTTCCCGAGCAGGTATTTGTTTGGAATAATTGGACACCTAAAAAAGTTGGTTTGGTCGGGTGGATAGCCTTAGTCGAGAGACTCCCAACGAAGGTGGCACTTAACGCAACAGTCATCCAAACACAGTCAAACTGCTACGTTTTCTGCAGCGATTCCCCATAAACATGGGAACATATTTCCGTTTCATGTCAGTTCGCTCAAACAGTTTGGTCCGTAATTACTCACTGGTGCAAAGGCCCAGCTGCATTTATTTTCAGTCTCAAAGATTTGCTGGAATATCATAATATTGTCCAAGGGTCTTCAAAAAAGAAAAAGGCGATTTATGCGGTGTCCCTTATCTACCTCTGGAGCGTTTGGCGAATGAGGAACAAGATGGTTTTTAATCAAAGTCAATTGTCGGTGCAGAAGGTAGTCGAGGAGATCAAGAACATTAGTTAGTTATGGGTAAAAATAGATCGAAGGAGGTGAGTTTAACTTGGGTGGCCTGGAACAATTTTGATGTATTTCCAGTATAGTATTTTGTTTGTTTTTTCTGTATGAGTTTTCCTTCTATTGGTGGATGTAATTGTGGTGTAGTACCTTGCTAAATGTTATGAATAATGTTATATAAGTAACATCTACAAATTTAGATCAACAAGAGTTGCAATTCATATGCTTTGAGATTAAAGGCATTATACATTTATATGTGTTTCGAAGTTTACACTCACATGATTCACTTTTATATCCTTAAAGTGTTTTTTTTATAGTTTACTTTTACATGCTTCATTATTCTCTCATCAAGTAAATCACATTTATTTACAATCATACCATAATAATGCACATGTGCATTATTTTGCCAATACACCATAATCCATGTTTAATTATTAATCCTTTTCTTTTTTATCATTAAACATTAAACAAACAATTGGTTTATTACATAAGTTACTTATATTTTCATACATCATGTAATCCTGCACATGTACATTATGTTGCCAACCATCTTCTTGCACATGTGCATTATGTTGCCAACCATCACAAATAAACTGTTAACTATCAGTACATAATGTTATGCACATAGGCATCACATTACCAATGCCCCGTAATCATCACCGAATAAATGTTGAACAAGTGCGTAAACACGCCATATACCTTATTAATTAGGATGTTATATGTTTTACTTTTTATGCATACATGAACAATTACAAGTGTTGTACATTCTACACTACAAGAACAACTACAGCTATTGTACATTCTACACCTAATGGCATGCTATATTAGATACCCTATGTTGAATATGTTGAATTTGAATACAACCATATGATCATCAGTATCAACCGTTGTCATTACCGTTGATCTTGCCAACTTCTTGTTCTTTACCACACGCACTTCGTCACCTCCTTTTTTATGTTTCATCATGTAACCTCCTTTTTTGAGGTTTCATCACGGGTTCGCTTAGATGCCCGCCTTTTTTGTGTTTGTTTCTTCTTGCGCACCTGCGTGCATTATGTTGCTAACCATCTGTAATCATCAAAAAAAAAAATAAACTGTTAACCAACAATACATAATTATGCACATGTGCATCACATTATTAACACCCAATAATCATCAATAATAAACATTAAACAAATAACTGATATTTTTTACATTCATTACTTTTATTTTCATATATTACATAATCATGCACATGTGCATTATGTTGATACCAATCCATGATCATTACAAATAAACTGTTAACCATCAGTACATAATGTTACGCACACGTGCATCACATTACCAACGCCCCGTAATCATCACCGAATAAATGTTGAACACGTGCGTAAACACGCCATATACCTTATTAATTAGAATGTTATATGCTTTACTTTTTATGTATACATGAACAATTACAAGTGTTGTACATTCTACACTACTGGAACAATTACAACTATTGTACATTCTACACCTAATGGCACGCTATATTAGATACCTTATGTTGAATCTGAATACAACTATATGGTAATCAGTATCAACTGTCGCAGTTACCGTTGATCTTGCCAACTTCTTGTTCTTATCCGCATGCACTCCGTCACCTCCTTTTTTGTGTTTCATCACGTAACCTTCTTTTTTTGAGGTTTCATCACGAGTTCGCTTAATTTCCTGCCTTTTTTGTGTTTATTTCTTCTTGCGCACCTGCACGATATATTTAATGTGTTTACATAAATGATATCATTTAACATGAATTTAATAAAGGGATGCACATGTGCATAAACTCCCATCTGGATCATCAAACATTAATCAACCTTTTTTACCTTTTTGTTTAACCGTCGCGTAATCATATTCCATTCCATCCGGCATTTTAATTGACCTTTCATCCCTTGGTTTCAAAAAAAGAAATAAACATAACTTATCAATGAATATGTGCATTAACATTAATTTTATCATCACCATATACAATATGCACATGTGCATCAACATAAACGACCTTATTAATATATTCTGGCAAATTATGCACATGTGCATAGTGCATAATTATGCACATGTACATCAGCATGAATGATCTTAATAACCCATTCTGTCAAAGTATACAGATGTACATAACTATGCACATTTGCATCCATATGCATACCCTTATTAACTTAATCTAGCAAACCATACATATGTGCATAACTATGCACATGTGCATTAACATGACTCACCTTATCAGCAAGCTTGATTCAATAATAAACCTTAACCTGTACCAAATCAAAATTCGTAAGCTTGCTTCAATAATAAACCTTAACCTGTACCGAATCAAAATTCGTATTATCACTAACCATATATAACATTAATCATTAACAAATCTATTATGGTAAGATATGCACATGTGCATAACTATACATATGTACACCTAATACCGACGGCGATTGATTCCCGGCGATACCGTCGTAGTGACACACTCATTGAACAATCTATTCTTATAATCACGTTGGCACGTTGCCCTAATTACGAACGGATTAAAAATCCACAATGTTGCCCTAATTATTATGTTTCTAATATAGATTATACGACTAATTTTGTACAAATTTGGGGAACTAACCTCGATTATATGACGAAATATGAAATATCTGCTGGTAAAATCTCAAATCTGAGATAAAATCTCAATCCAGATGCTTCGATATGGTGAACTGATGATGGCGAACTAATGATGTATTCGAGACGATTATGTAACCGATTGTAATCGATGATGATGACGGCGAACTGAAGATGTATTCGAGAAGATTATGTAATCGATTGTAATCAACGAATTGTTGAGATAATCAGGTTAAGAAATGTGGAAAGATTTGGATCTGATCGAGTTCTGAGTGTAGAGTTCTTGAGTTCTGAGTGTAGAGTTCTGAGTGTGGACGTGAAAATGTTTATTAAGTGCAATTTAATTTATGTTTGAAGTCCGATAGTGGAGGAAGATATTTTAAAAGTTGTTTGGTATTTACAAAATTGCCCCCTGTTCACATTGGTTCTCGCGGTTCTCGCAATAAAGGTGGTTCTCGCATGAACCCTACCCTATATATATATATATATATATATATATATATATATATATATATATATATATATATAGGCAAAAGATCAAATACAAATAATCTTAACATACTAAACATACAAATTGAAGGAAAACCCAAAAAGACAAGGTGGCATTTTTGTAATTACCACCAACTATCAAAGTTACAACCAAAAATACCTAAAAAAACACAAATTTTTTTTTAACATTTTTTATTAAAAAATCGCTACATTTCGTTAGCAAAAAAAAAAAAAAAAAAAAAAATTTTTTTGGCTGCTATTAAAAGTAGCGATTTTTTAATAAAAAATGTTAATAAAATAAAATAATTTGTGTGTTTTTTTTTATTTTTTTAGGTTTTTTGGGGGTTTAGTTTTTAGCATTTTAGCTTGGGTGGGGGGGGGTTAGGGTTTTTTTAGGTTTTTGGGGGTGGGGGGTGGGGGGGGGGTTAGGTTTTTTTAGGTTTTTGGGGGTGGGGGGGGTTAGGTTTTTTTTTAGGTTTTTGGGGGTGGGGGGGGTTAGGTTTTTTTAGGTTTTTGGGGGGTTGGGGGGGGGGTGGGGGGTTTAGGTTTTTTTTGGGGGTGGGGGGAGTGGTTAGGTTTTTTTAGGTATATTTGTAGAGTAACTTTGATAGTTATTGATAATTACAAAAAAAAATGCCACCTTGTCTTTTTGAGTTTTCCTTCAATTTGTATGTTTAGTATGTTAAGATTATTTGTACAAGAACTTTACCCTATATATATATGGTAGGGTTATTGTAAAAAAGGTATTTTTGTGAGAAGTGTAGGAAGGAATCTACACCATTTGATCTATAATCTAATGTTGAGATTAAAATGACAAATTGTAAATAGTGTTTGCCATTAAAATAATTAATTTTTTATATTAAGGGTATAAAGGTAAATTTAACATTTTTAAATTCAAAAACCCACATGCAATGCAGATGCAAGTTCCCCTGTTTTTTAAACGTCGATAACTATTTATACGTAACTTTCTTTTAAAAATTACACCATAATAACGAGTGTTTTTTAATCTTTAATATGAGTACCATATTGCTATACTTTTATATAGAAAAAAATACGTATCGATCAGATGTTTTAGTTCATGGTGTTTTGTCTATGTTGTTTTAATTGTATAGTGATTCAAGGCGTTGTGTTTTACAGTAAAACACCATGAACGTATATAAGACACCATAACATTGCAAATACCATTGAATTCAGCAAACTACTTACAGTAAAACACTATGAACGTACATAAGACACTATAACATTGCAAATATCTTTGAATTCAGCAAACTACAATTTTCTTATAGAGAAACACCATGAAACTAAAATAAAACACCATAGAAAACAAGACACCATACAAGTATACAAAGACATCATTCCATTAGCAATAAAAAATATTATTATATTCAACGAGCTAACTTTTTCCTTTTTTAAGACACCATAATCTGTTTTGAATTCCTAAAATAAAACACCATAGAAGACAAGATTAAAAGATTGAATGTAAACGGTATTTGCAATGTTATGGTATCTTGTATACGTTCATGGTGTTTTACTGTAAAACACAATGCCTTGAATAACTATACAATTAAAACAACATAGACAAAGTATCATGGACTAAAATATCCGATCGAAACGTATTTTGTTTTCTGTATATAAGTATAGCAATATGGTACTCATCTTAAAGATAAAAAACACTCGTTATTATGGTGTATTTTTTTAAAGAAGGTTACGTATAAAAAGTTATTTACGTTTAAAAAAGACGCGGGAACTTGCATGTGGATTGCATGTGGGTTTTTGAAGTTTATCTTTAATTAACTTTTTTTTTATTAAATTACTTAATTGCGCTCATCCTAATAAATTAAATAATGACATGTGTACTTATCATGTTCTTTCTTATCATTCTCTCAAATTTCATCTTTTTTACAGGATCCAAAACATATATATATATATATATATATATATATGGAATGATGTATAGAAAACTTATTTGTGCTAAGAAAACCTAAGAAACCCTATTTATAACCATTGATCAACGTGATCCAATGGTTGAGATTATTAGATAGTATTTTGATCTAAATCTAATACCATTTAAGTGGCTTGAGAGGTATTTTGGTCAAGACATAGTGCACACAAGTACATATGAAATAATATTTAATAATATTCTCTTTCCACCTTTCATTTCACTAACACTCTCTCTCCACCTTTTTTCTCTCACCAACATTCTCTCTCTACCTTTTTCTCTCACCAACATTCTCTCTCTTACTTTATCTACAAATTTATTTTTCATTCAAATTAATTTTAAATTTCAGATTAAATAAATTTGTTTTTATTATGACAAGATTTGTTTTATTCGTAGTTATACTAGTAATTGTTACATATATAACTAGTTAATATGTGAGACTGGTATAACAAAATAAAGGGGAGACATGGATTGTATAAAGAGAGACAAATAAGGTAGGGCGTCCAGCCACTTCTTTCATCATTTTTCTGGTTTCACATCGTGGTGACTGAGTTTCAGATCTGAAGCTATGGTGACAAATTTTCAGATCTGGAAACATCTTGTACCAGTAACCGACTTCTTCCAACAACCAACAACCACTAACACAACTGTCTTCTTCCTTGTCGATGTTAAGTGAAACAGGATTCGGCAACACCGCCAACAACCACTAACATAACCGTCTTCTTCCTTGTCGGCGGTAAGTGAAACTGCTATCGTTAAACATTGTAGCCGTCAATCAGTAAGTGAAACCACCTAGTGTACTTTAAACAAATCGTCTTCTTCTAACAACCACCGTCCTTAAATGTTGCAGCGGCCAATCGGATGTTGTGATTGCTGAAACCACCTTCGATTAGTGGCTAATCAGTTATTTTTGTGGGATATGATTTTAATTAGTGGCTAATCGGTTGTTTGTGGGATATTAATTTTTGGGTCAATGTGGCAAGTGAAAAAGGATAAGAAAACAATGATGAATGGAATTGAATGTATTAATTGTCTAGGTGAGAAAAAGGCAAGTGAAATTGATATGGAATTGATATGCAACTACTTTATGTAACACATGTAACATCCTGGATATACATGTGCTATCCTCTGGTATGAATATGCAACGACTCTATGTAACATGTGTAACCTGGATATACAGTAATTATAAACCAGAATAACACAACATGTTGGTCACATCATTCCTTTTGTCCAGGTTTGTAACATTAAAAACAAAGATGATACCTAGCTGGTCGTTACATATTTAACAATGGGTTGTTGCATATGTAGTTGTCAAAAAAAATAAAATATGTATCTGTAAGAAATGTAACATATGTAGCTGGCAGAAGCTGTAACATATGTAACAAAATAAAGGGACAAATAGATTGTATATATTATAAAAAAATTAAAAACAAACTTAAACTTAACATAAGTGTTTTATATGAACTTAAATATATACAAATATCCAAAAACTATCATAAATTAACAAAAATCTAACTATGCTTTGCTTCTTGAGCACAAAACATCCATTCACCTATGAACAAAACAAGTACATCACTATTAGTCTCATGTAGTTAAACTTAATAATCTGCTATGTAACATGTGTACATGTGTAAAGTTTTGCTATAACACATATAACAACTATATGTAAGATGTGTAACGTGGCTATACATGTGTTACATATGTGCAGCCCCCTTTGTGTCCAAAGAAGGGGTTGGGGGTAACTATAAGAAACATATGTAACATTGTTACTACATATAAGTAACTTTTTTTATTTGTAAAATAAACGAGATATTCCAAATAAATTTATGAAGTTTCTAAAGGTAATGAAAATGTGTTATCCAAGTGAAGTCCATCTAAAAAACATTTTTGCATTTAAAATCACTATTACGTTAAGTATATATGTGTAACACCCTGTAACAACATATATTACCTCGAAGTGTAACACATGTTACAAGATATAGGACAAACAGTTTAGAATGCAACTGGCAGAAATATAAGATACGTAGCTAATTATGCCAGCAAAGTATACCCCCCAAATAAAATCCAACTAAAAGCAATCATCATGTCACACCCCAATATTTCCACGTATCACCGATGGGCCCGGTGGGGAGTATAGTGACGTAGTTGATATCATCATGGTCAAACATACACAGAATAGCACAGCGGAAGTCTTGGAATATAAAATATTATTACAAACTCAAACGTCTGAAAATATCAAAGTATTTATTATAAACGAGTCTGTAATATCAATCCATAGGAGGATCATTACAGAATACATAAAATGAAGTTTAGCAGACTTTATAGCATCTTTAAGGATTTGCAAGATCCTCTTTTTCGACGCCGAGCAACTCCCAGCCTATTACGAGTAGTACCTGCCACTTAGCCTTTTTGAAAATACGTCAGTTTTCACTGGTAAATACAATTTAACCGACTCATTTGAAAAGAGTTTATAAAAATTGATTTAAGTGCACAAGGCACAAAGCCTTTTATAACTTGGGACAATTCAAAAAAATCTTGTATACTGAATTACATGTTTACCGTACATCTGGGGCCCAGTACAAAGACTGAGACATGATTAAACGACACACCACTTTTAAAACCCATAAAGGAGTTAACCCCAACTTGTGGGTAATTAATAATTTATTATTGGCATCTTTTCGGTGTATGCCTACACCGTGCGCATAGGTTGTGGCCATTTACAAATGAATGAGCCAAGGATATATCCAGGACACGGTCGTTAACCCCCAACGTTTAAGTCATCAACAGAACAGTATCAAAACAGGTTTTGTGGATTTACTAGCCACAATCCGGCATTTGATTGATCCACACCCGACCAAGCGGTAGTAATCTACCGTATCCCAAGCCCGTATAAGGGAAAATAAGTTAAAAGTATTTACCTGAGCTAATACTTGATTCACAGCATAATAACTCAGTCGTATCCAATCTATCTAAATGCAGGTAGCTTTTACCGGGTGGCTCTAGTCTGGAGTGATGGTAATATATAACCAATTTCAGAATGCTAATGGTCTTGTTTAAGTCATAGACTTAGACCGGCTAGCTTGAAATATCTAAAGCGGTACGACACGCTAGATTAAGCGATGACCGGAATAGAACGTTATTTAGACCCAACAAGTTTGGATACTTGTATAACATGGGTAAACTAAACACATTCCGGATTTTGAGACAAAAACGATAAGGTTAAACCCGTTTCGGCGAATATACGTAAACTAGTTACATAAACCGATCCGAACGCGTAAAATGCGTAACGGGTAACCAAATGAATCATATACAAGTTCCACATGTTATTATGCTTAGAATATGTCAATACATCAGTAGGATGTCAACATATACGCCCCAAAAAGTATTTAGAACCATTTTAAGTTCCGCAAGGGCATTTTGGTCATTTTAATATTTATAAAAGAGATTTTATAACAAACTAAAGTTCTGGTCCTTTCTAATCAGTAAAAATATTTATTTTATCTCATTACATCAGTAAGATATCATACATATGTGAGGTTTACCATTTATGGCCAAACTATGTCCCGAAAGGGCATTTTGGTCATTTCACATATGCTTTTACGGGCATTTTTGGAAGTCTGAGTTCTCGACTTATACCTACTATAATAATATTAAAATTTGTTTAAGAATTCAGTAGGTAACAAGTCTTAGGTGTTAATTATGGTTTAAAACCATACTATGCACCTAAATAGCGTAAAAATCGCTAATTGACGATAATTAAGGGGTTTTATGGAAATCTGAGATTTTGATCACTTTTGAATGCTTAACATAATTTATTTAATATATGAAATCAGTAGAAAAAGGTTTGGCATTCAAATCATTTGTAAATCTCATTTTATGCATGAAAAGGGTATTATCGTCATTTACCGAATAATACGAGAACTTTATGATATGATCAATTTATAATCTGATCAATAACTCCAACAATCCCTAAAAATAATATTTTAACAGTAGGTAATGAGTTCCGGGTCAAAAACCAAGTTTAAACATGCTTTATGCAAGATATCGCAATTTACTTAGTTAAAAGCTTCTAATTACGATATCAAGCATAACTCCTATTTGGGACCAAGAACTGATGTCAAACTTTCGGGACAAGCTTAAATATCAGTAACAAAGGTTTTTGTCCTCTCACATTTCTAAAAATCTCATTCTTATGTCAAAAGGGCAAAATGGGCGTTTATAAGTATATTAACGGAAACTAGCGTACAACTCAAACCACAGGGAACCATGCAATATAACTCCAGAGGGTTATACTACTGAATAATATGGTCCTAATGGAAGCTTAAAACATGGGAGAATCAAGCTTAATCGGGTCAGAACTGAAAAGTCAAAACATAGTCAAGCTTTTGCGACTTTCGGTTGCGAACCGACCCTAAACTTAGAATTGTCGAGTTGGACCAGCTTAGGTATGTTCTAATAATCATTACCAAGTTATTAGAGTGTTAAAATCTAATTTTATAACCTCTGAATCTATGGTTTAATTAATACCCACAAATCTGCCAAGTTTGACTTTTTACCTAAACGGTTTGACCCGACAATTAACTAAGCAAACGAGGGAATTAGGAGGTGCCCTTTCAGGGGTTAATCACCTACCTAACTATGGTCTTATACCCACTTTTAATTGATCAGGGGCTGGACCATAAGAGTATAAACCGAAAGTCAAAGTTTATATGCGATATTTGACTTTTCGGCTGATAGAACATAATTCTGAACTAAGGAGTGGGATAGGGCACTTACAATTGCTCCATGCTATCTTTTCTACTAAAATTTGGTTCCACTTCAGCTCCTAAGGCTCCAGATTGAGAGATAGAATGATGGAATGAAATGGTGCAAGTTGAAATGAATGGGTTTAGGCTCTATTTATAGTTTTTGGGTATGAATTTGTAACACCTCGAAAATTTACGTCCAATAATGTCTTGACACGTGTCATAAGGTTCCGTTATGTAAAAACATACTTTAGAGGGACTAAAAGTGACAAACAGTGAAAACTATGGAACGTAAGGGTCCAAAGTGTCAACAATGGATAAATAGACTCTATGATAACCCTACATAATGTTTATAACCTTAAATGGATGGTTCATGGATCATACAATGCGGAAATTGCACAAAAGTGAGGAATTACAAACTATAGGGGCCAAAAGTGTCAACATGTTGAATTTATACCTCTGAGTGAACTTTTGGCAGACCCGAAGCTTTTTAATGCTAAAATATACTCACTAGAATATGTGGTAAAAATTTCGTGAAGTTTCGATAACGTATGAGAAAGTTATGGCCAAAACCGTACTTGAGGGACTAAAAGCGTCAACGTCGAATTTCATGGCTTTTCGGTTGAGCGCAAAGTTATCCGAGGACATTACCATGTTGGTAAATGTCCTAAGGTTCTTAGAAACCAAGTTTGGGGGTTTACGAGTCAAAATAAGCAGCCGAAACATCGCGTGCAAGACCAGGGACCAAAGCTGCCAAGTTTGAAACATTTTTGGGCCTGCAGACCCCAGGCGACCCGCCTGGGAATCCTTAGGCGGGCCGCGTGAACCCCCCAGCATCAGGAATTCGCGAAAATTGCAATTCTGGTCCGAATTTGAAGTGTTAAACAGCTGTATGCACCTCCAAATGCTCCAATGAAAACCCTTGCATGCCTAAGGCAACAGTAAGCTATCCACAAACCTCTAAATTCACCTTTAAAACAGATCATTCACCACTTTTGTTGAGCACTTGTGATAGTAACAAGAACATTCAACTTGCAAAGATTCTCAGAGCATTCCAGGAGCATTTCTGGACACCAAGGCCGACTCCAAGTACTTGCTAGGCTTCATTAGGACCTTGGTAATCTTTTATACCATCCTCAAATTCGTTCTTGCTTTGATTATTGCTAAAAGTCAAACCGTTGTTCTTTTACTTTGACTTTTCGATTAAACGAGTTTTACTCAGTCATTTCTCAAATTGAAACCACATATATGTTGGTGTTTATGTGGGAAACAAACCCTCAAAATGGTATTCTCTGATTCCCACTTTATGCATGCTAATTGTCGAGTCAAAGGCGTTCTTAAAAAGTCAACAAAAATTGTTTTTGTGCAAAATAGCTTAAATGGTAATGTAGATGACATGCAATCAGTTTGATCATCAATAATAGCTTTATAATGAATATAAGAATGTGTTTTACCATGATCAACTCGACAATCTTTAGTATAAACCCGGATTGGAACCGAAAGTCTTATAAAACGACTTTTTCGTAGACTATC
Source organism: Helianthus annuus (assembly GCF_002127325.2). Classification (NCBI taxonomy): domain Eukaryota; kingdom Viridiplantae; phylum Streptophyta; class Magnoliopsida; order Asterales; family Asteraceae; genus Helianthus; species Helianthus annuus. The sequence continues at coordinate 45,661,533 of NC_035436.2, read as the reverse complement.
GATTCGGATCCGTACATGCATGTTTGAGATCTGTATTGGAGAGTATTTTTGACCATTTTTATTTTGGTAAAACTCTCTGGAATTTTTATTTCTTGAGTCTATGTTTAGCCGATTCATTTGCATGTTTCCGATTTATGCTTAAAGTTGACTATTTTGCCCTTTTTGATATAAAACGTGATTTTTGGAAAAGTGAAAGAGTAGAAATCTTTATTTCTAATATATAAACTTGCACCGAAAATTTGAGGTCAGTTAGTGGTCCAGATTTTGAGTTATGGCCGATATCGTAAAACTATATCTTAAAGTTACATAAACGGCGCATTTAGCGTATAACCTATTTCAGGCCACGTTTGATATAAAACTTTTTACCCACTGATGTTATATAATATTTTGGGATTTTTGATGATTTTTATTTAATTTTTAGCTGATCGTATCATAGATCGCTTAGTCGATTCGGTTAATGTCGGTTTTGACCGTTTAAGCCATAAAATGAGTTTTATACATTCTTTTGACCCGAAACCTTTTTCTACTGATTTTATATGTTAAATAAATTATTTTGAGCCTTCTGGAAATGTAAAAATCTCAGCTTTCTTATTAAAACCCGGAAACGGCGTTAAATCGTATTTTAAGCGTTTTTAGCGCATAGTAAGCGTTATACTCATTTTAAACATATAAGACTCATACCCACTGATGTATTTAGTATATTTTCATATAATAACAGTAAGTATAAATGTTTGAACTCAGATTTCCAGTTTTGGCAGTTTTAGCCCTTGTGAAATTACTAAAATACCCCTACGGTGCATAGTTTGATTTTAAATGTTAAGTTTGGTATATGGGTCATACCCTACTGCTATAATATGTTAAATGAAGTATATTTACTGTATAAACCAGACCCGAAACTCAGATTTCTAATATGACTCTTTTATAATCTTTTAAATGACCAAAATGCCCTTATAAGGCATAAATTGAGTTTAAAATTATTCCGGGCAATATAGAACATAACTTACTGATGTTATATCACATTTAAAGCATATTATCTCAGGGAACTTGCATTTGACTCTTTTGGTTACCCGTAACGCCCTTTTTGCGTTCGGTTCGGTTTACGTAACTAGTTTGCGTAAATTGACCGAAACGGGTCAAACGTTATCATTTTTATCTCAAAATCCAGAATGTATTTAGTATACCCATATTATACAAGTATTCAAACTTGTCGGGTCTAAATCACATTCTATCCGGTCTTTCGCTTAATCATGCGTCTTAACCGTATATTTCTGTAAGACTAACCGGTCTAAGCTTAGGCTTAATTAAAGACCCGTTAGCAGTCTAATTGGTTATTTATACCATCGTTCCAGACTAGAGCTTTCCGGTAAATCGTACCTACGCTTACTTAGGAATACGGCTGAGTTATTATTCTTGATATTTAAGACAGGAGCTAGCTCAGGTAAATACTTTTAACTTATTTTCCCTTATACGGGCTTGGGATACGGTATTATAAAAATACCGCTTGGTCGGGTGTAGAAACTGTTTAATCGGAGATGATTAAATTGCATAATCCCGTTTTAATCTGTGTTGATTGATAACAAATAACATTGGGGGTTAATGACCGTGTCCTGGATATCCTCGGCTCATTTTAAAAAGTGAATGGCCACGACGTAAGCACAAGGTGTAGGCAAAACACCTCCTGTTGCATATGTATAACGTATACTCACTCGTGAGAGTATCTTCTTGTGAGATTATATTTGTGGCGTGTCGATTAATCTTGTCCGGCTTGTATTGTATAATCACCGGCCCTAAATGTTGGACAACCATGTAAATCGGATACAAGATTTTTATTAATAAAATTGTCCCAAGTATAAAGATTAATTTTGCCTCTGTGCATTTTAATCAATGTGTCAAGATATTTTGTGCCGTTTGCACTCAAATCACTTTTCAAACTCTTTTTCCAAAATGAGTCAGTTAATTGTATTTACCAGTGTAAACTGACGTATTTTTCCAAAAGGTTAAGTGACAGGTACTATGCGTAATTGGCTGGGAGCTCAGGGCGTCACTAAGGAATCTTGAAAGTTCTAGATGCCTAAAGTCTATTGAACAGTTTTCTTTTATTGATCCGCCTGTGGATCCTTTACCTTCCGTTGTAATACTTTGACATTACTTATATTCGGAATGTAATATAATTATCTTCTGCTTCCGCTGTGCATTTATATATTGTGTTGTTTGTCTATGATGATGCCAACTACGTCACTGTACCCCACACCGGGCCCACCGGTGACACGTGGAAATTGGGGTGTGACAGGTTGGTATCAGAGCTAACATTGAGTGAATTAAACACTATCCTAATGTGTTTAATCTCAGTGACACAATTGCACATACTTGAGTCTAAACTTAACATAGGAATACTCCCGATTCTAATATGGAATTTACTGCTTCCGATTATTTTTATATTGGATACGTCGCCAAGCGAAGAAGCCGTAATAGGAGTTCTCCACACCGGAGCCCGAGATGCTGAGTCTCGTACCGCGGCTAAAATGGAACGAACATCCAAGGAGAAAGCATTCAGAAATAAGATGAAGAAGAAACTCCTTTTACAGAAAATCGTTTTCCTTATTAGTCCTTATAAGGACATAATTATCTTTTAATGCCTACGGGCCAAACTTATTTAAAACATCCATTAGTGATGTAGTGCCTACGGGCCAAACTTATTAAACATCCAATAGTGATGTAGCGCCTACGGGCCATACTAATTGTCATATAAGACAAAAGGCAGTGGTGGTCTATGACTCCCTGTCAAGAAAAGGTAATGAACTTTGATTCACACCTAAATGCCTCGATCTCAGACGATCATGGCTTATAAATTAAACTTGTCCACGTGACTAAGCCTTTTGTGCTATTATTAAATGCCTCGATCCCAGACGATCATGGCTTATAAATTAAACTTGTCCACGTGACTAAGCCTTTTGTGCTATTACTAAATGCCTCGATCCCAGACGATCATGGCTTATAAATTAAACTTGTCCACGTGACTAAGCCTTTTGTGCTATTACTAAATGCCTCGATCCCAGACGATCATGGCTTATAAATTAAACTTGTCCACGTGACTAAGCCTTTTGTGCTATTACTAAATGCCTCGATCCCAGACGATCATGGCTTATAAATTAAACTTGTCCACGTGACTAAGCCTTTTGTGCTATTACTAAATGCCTCGATCCCAGACGATCATGGCTTATAAATTAAACTTGTCTACGTGACTAGGCCATTTGTGCTATTATTAACTTATAAATTAGGATTTATGATAAAATCCTGAATAAAATAAATATCCTTCCTTTCCTGCCAGTAGGCATTTTTAAAAAAGAATCTTAAAGGTGAAATCTAGCCTACGCGGCCAAGATGGTGAAACCTACCCAAGGGATTCAGATCCTTGTTAACGCCTAAGAACGTGTTAGCACTCCTGACAAATGTGATTCGATAAATCACAACAATCAAACTTATATTGGATTCTTCCAATTTTCTTATCTAGCCTAGTGATTTAGAAATCATGGCTTGTGTCATCCTATAAGATGATCACATTATAAACATCCGATAGTGATGAAGTGCCTCCGGGCTAAACTTGTTGTCCGATAAGACAACGACAGTGGTGGTCTTTGACCTCCTGTCTAAAAGTGTTGGACCAGGTCCAAGCATAATAGTCGGTAGGATCCATACGATCTCGACTAATAACATCTGAGAAGATGATCATATTATAACCATCCCTCAGAAGGGGAACGCCCACGGGCTATGCCTATTGTCCTAAAGGACAAAAGACAGTTGAAGTCTACAACTCCCTGTCAAGAGAAGGTAATGAACGTGATTCGAACCTTAAATGCCTCGATTCTCTGAAATCATGGCTTACAAAGAAATTTAGAACTGTCCTTGTGACTAGGCCTTATGCGCCACTTTAATATCCTTAATGTTTTATAACTAGGATAAATTATAATGGAAAATACTAATTAAATATAACTAACAAGTTAACCAATATGGTTTATATTACCATGGTTGATAAATCGTCAAAGATGATGATTCCATAATAATCTCTGAATAAATCATTGTTAATAATTATGTAGCAATCAAGCTACATGGCTGGATTAGATGAAGTTAACAGTCGTTTGAAGGAGAGCAATGATACTACCGGAATTAATGTAACTGGAGCAGAACTGCAGGCAATAATAGATTATGCTGTTACTCGAGCTCTTGATCGACAGAATGATGAATCAAATGATACCCACTCCAAGACTCTATCTAGGGCTCGTAGTAAGCCCCCTCCTAAAACATATGAGTCAAGGGGGGACGATGATCATGACTTGTCAAATCAAAGGAGTATTCCGTCTAGACAAGTTGTGTTTCATCAAGAGGCACCAGTTAAGACCTGTTCATATAAATATTTTATCTCCTGCAAGCCCAGAGACTTTACAGGAGAAAATGGAGCCATCGATTGCATGACATGGCTCGATGAGATGGACGCTGTTGTTGACATCAGCGGTTGTGCGGAGCAAGATGTTGTGAAATTTGTTTCACAATCATTTAAAGGAGAAGCGTTGGCATGGTGGAGATCATTGCTCCAAGCCACGGGGAAAGTTCTACTCTACAACTTATCTTGGGGACAATTTGTTGCTTTAGTCAAGGAAAACTATTGCCCTCAGCATGAAGTAGAAAAGATAGAATCAGACTTCTTGACTTTGGTCATGGAAAATTTGAATTGTCCGGCATATGTGACAAGTTTCAACACTATGTCCCGCCTAGTTCCTTATTTAGTCACCCCTGAACCTAAACACATAGCGCGTTTCATTGGAGGCCTAGCACCAGAGATAAAAGGAAATGTTAAAGCATCTAGGCCAACCACATATAGGTCCGCGGTGGACTTATCCTTATCTCTCACCTTAGATGCAATCAGAATTAAGTCTGTTAAGGCTTCTGGCGAGAGAAGAAGAGAAAGAGAGGAGGAAAACTCTCATCAAACTAACAAGAAGAAGAAGGGAAGCTCGGAGCGTGGGAAAGATTCCGAGTTTAGGAAGAACTCGAGTCAGTCTGATAATAGACCCAAATGCAATAACTGCAAAAAGCAGCATTTTGGAAAATGTACAATAGACCCACGCGCTAAATTGTGTGGAATTTGCAAGACCAAAGGCCACAAAACCTTAGATTGCAAGGGGTTAAAGAACGCCACATGCTACAACTGTAACGAGGAAGGGCACATCAAAACCAACTGCCCAAAGCTTATAAAGAAGCCTGAGAGGCCAGGAAAACAAATGCATGAGTCTTCCGGATGAATGCCAGGAAGGATAACTATATAGCAGGTACTTTTCCTTATCAAGCAGTTTATGCAGAAATTTAATTGATACTGACACATGTGATTCAATAATGAACGATCACTGTTGAGAACTGTTGTATCCGTCTTGGTAGGACTTCGGTCATTCTATACGAAGTAGAAATTGGCCGATGACACTTTAGAAAATGCTCCAACAAACCTTAGATGGATATTTTATATCTAAATAGGAATCACTCTTTTCTGATATTCCTATGGCAAGCTTTCAAGCTCCCTAAATTCTTTAATATAATAAAGTCAGATGTGACGTTTTGATCCTCTGTCAAAAAAGTAATGGACTAGGTCCAAGCCTTTCATGCCGTTGATGGTCTTTCGCGACCTAGGCTAAGTAATATTAATATAATTTAAATAACGTTCATTAAGAATGTTAGTGCTATAATAGCCTGTATAGATGGTTGACACCATGGTTAGTATATATTAAGGCCATCAGAGTAAAAATAGCAGTTGTTGGATTTCAACTAAGAAATTGTTTTATTAGTATTAGGAACCAATATCGAGTATGGCAAACTCGGGTAAGATAACAGTCAATCGCGCCATTGATGACGCGACGCATGCTAATGATGCTGAAATTGTAAACCTTAGAATTTCCAAAGATGTTCTTCAGACTATGATAGACGCAGCCGTTGGAAAAGCTGTAAAGAGGGCTGTGAAAAAGTTAAAGGAGCCCCCTGCTGCTCGGTCCAAGTTTTATCTAGGACCACATTTCCTTGCTCTTAAGGAGGATCTCGTTCATGCCTCGGATGCAAATGATGAACTAAAAAGGAAAAGGGAGGTAGATAACTCCCAGAGTTCTAAGAAAAAGAACAAACAAAAGTCTGACAAGAAACCAGTATGTGAGACCTGCAAGAAGCGCCATTATGGGAAATGCAGGTTCGAACCAAGATCCAAATCACAGCCCAGGGCTTGTGGGATCTGCAAGTCTAAGGGGCATAAAGCATTGGACTGTAAGGACATGAAGAATGCAGTTTGTTTTGGCTGTAATGAGAAAGGCCACATCAAGACTACGTGCCCTAAATATGTCAAAGGAAATGCGGCGGAGGAAGTAAAGCCAAAAATTGAAAGCGCCTAAAATGCCTAAGCTGGCCCATAAATAATGACATCAGGTACAATTCCTTGTCGTTTTATCAGTAATTTAAATGCTAAGAGTTTTATTTTGGTTCGGATACCAGTAAATCCTTCGTAAACTATAAGTATATCAAATTTTTAAAACTCTTCATAAGGACTATATATATATATATATATATATATATATATATATATATATAAAGTGTAAGGTAAAACTTACAAGTAGAAAATTTACCAGGACTATTTTTCCGTTCCTTTAAGAAATCGATAAGTCGCAAAATGGTAGAACCGGTCGTCCCCGGAATCGAATCTGGGTCTAGGCCGCACCCTTTCGCGCGCATAGCCAACCGAGCTAGGCGCCTAGTTTGTGAAAACTTCCATTTCGATTAAATATAAGCACTTGTATAATAATAAACCTTCATAAACCATAAGCTTAGTAAACCTTATATTAGCCACAAGGTATAAATTACCAAGGAAACCTTAGTAACCGATTCTTCTCATATCGGCAAGGGATCCTTCCGAAAGATCTAAGAGTACTCTTTCTTCGCATAGAATACGACAACATATGTTATTTTAATTATTATTTTTCTCTTTTTCTCCTCATTGTTTTATATCGCCTGCGAATGCCAAACTATGTTTGATAAAAGTGCCATATGAGGATTTGCGTATCCTAGTGTGTCCCATAGATTGCTTCCATGCCTGATCAGTATGGAGGTTTAATGCATGGGATCCCCGAAGATATCCCAATAGTCATATTGTACTAAAGTCGACTAGTAGTATTCAAAGAAGATATCCTATATAAAAATGTCCTTATAAGTATCTCTACTTAGGGCATCTTTGCAATGGTAAAGGGAATGTGTCATTTATCTGACACCGTCAGCGATAGATGAGCCAAAGCCTGAGAGTACGGAAATCTCTGACATCTTTATGTGTCATAATTAGCTTCCTTATAAGAATTACCATGTTCACCTCTTGAGAGGCAAGTAGAGTTAAGATCTATATCCCATTTCAGGTTATTCTATTATGAAACCTTCCAGGTAGCTAGTACCATCATTGGAAGAATCGAAACCCCAAATAAGTAAGTTTTAAAATAAAAGATTCATATAGCCTAACTCGATATCCTGAAGAAATCGGTATCGTTAGTTAAGTAAGACGGTTCATTTTGCTTATGCATGAAATACCGCAACCCAAAATAGGCAACAACTAAGAATTTCCATCAGCTGCCCAGGATCGTCGATTGTTCGACTAACTGTGAGAATTAACTATCCCTTAAGATTAGTTTTAAGTAACGGGTAGAATAACCATTTCTCATTCGAGATACGCTTTCTATAATAATTGATGTATAAGTATCAAGGCTGCTCCTTTGGAGACCTTGCTTAGATGGGATGTTGATTATCTATTGTTAAATAGAAGATTGATGCGTCCAATCATCCGGTCTGATAGTTGCCTTGGAAATAACGAATAAGATCGGGCAAATCTATGATCATTTGTAAGATTGCCAGTTTTGGCAGAAAAATCAAAGAATTATGAAAATAGCAACCCTCCTAAGTCCTTGTTAAGAAATAAGGTTCATCAAAGACATCACCCTGGAAAGGTGTGCCAAATTAATAAGTAAAAGGCTAGTTAAGCTCTGATTATATATAAAAATCATTCGAAGGAATCGAATGTATCATAGAACATATAACTTATGAGCTAAAAGCCTATTTAAGGAGCTTGGTGGAGCTCGCGATGTATTACACCCTAAGGATTAAGGGATGTGTTTCGCCAATAGGTCAAGAAGCACTATCACATAATGATTGGAAGACTTGTGATATAATGATAAACCCGTATCAAATGCGGATCCAAGGCGCAAAGGTTTTCACGTCAAAGTAGGTGAAAAAGTGTTACTTAAGGTACCACCCTGGAAAGGGGCGATGCGATTTGGTAAGAAAGGCAAGCTAAGCCCGAGATTCAAAGGACCTTTCGAGATTTGTCGAACGTGTCGGGTCAGTCGCTTATAAGTTGAACTTGCCTGAAGAACTTAGCGCTATTCATAATGTGTTCCACATCGGTAATTTGAAGAAGTGTTTCGCGGACGAATCACTGGATATACCGCACACAGATATGCACATAGATGAGAGTTTGAAGTTCGTGGAAGAACCATTGTCGATTGAGGATCGACAGGTGAAGAAGCTTCGAAGGAAGCACGTGCCTATCGTTAAGGTCAAATGGGATGCCCGTAGAGGTCCCGAATATACGTGGGAAGTGGAATCCACGATAAAAGAGAAATATCCTCATTTGTTTCAATAAATCTCGAGGGCGAGATTTCTTTTAAGGGGGTGAGGATGTAACACCTCGAAAATTTACGTCCAATAATGTCTTGACACGTGTCATAAGGTTCCGTTATGTAAAAACATACTTTAGAGGGACTAAAAGTGACAAACAGTGAAAACTATGGAACGTAAGGGTCCAAAGTGTCAACAATGGATAAATAGACTCTATGATAACCCTACATAATGTTTATAACCTTAAATGGATGGTTCATGGATCATACAACGCGGAAATTGCACAAAAGTGAGGAATTACAAACTATAGGGGCCAAAAGTGTCAACATGTTGAATTTATACCTCTGAGTGAACTTTTGGCAGACCCGAAGCTTTTTAATGCTAAAATATACTCACTAGAATATGTGGTAAAAATTTCGTGAAGTTTCGATAACGTATGAGAAAGTTATGGCCAAAACCGTACTTGAGGGACTAAAAGCGTCAACGTCGAATTTCATGGCTTTTCGGTTGAGCGCAAAGTTATCCGAGGACATTACCATGTTGGTAAATGTCCTAAGGTTCTTAGAAACCAAGTTTGGGGGTTTACGAGTCAAAATAAGCAGCCGAAACATCGCGTGCAAGACCAGGGACCAAAGCTGCCAAGTTTGAAACATTTTTGGGCCTGCAGACCCCAGGCGACCCGCCTGGGAATCCTTAGGCGGGCCGCGTGAACCCCCCAGCATCAGGAATTCGCGAAAATTGCAATTCTGGTCCGAATTTGAAGTGTTAAACAGCTGTATGCACCTCCAAATGCTCCAATGAAAACCCTTGCATGCCTAAGGCAACAGTAAGCTATCCACAAACCTCTAAATTCACCTTTAAAGCAGATCATTCACCACTTTTGTTGAGCACTTGTGATAGTAACAAGAACATTCAACTTGCAAAGATTCTCAGAGCATTCCAGGAGCATTTCTGGACACCAAGGCCGACTCCAAGTACTTGCTAGGCTTCATTAGGACCTTGGTAATCTTTTATACCATCCTCAAATTCGTTCTTGCTTTGATTATTGCTAAAAGTCAAACCGTTGTTCTTTTACTTTGACTTTTCGATTAAACGAGTTTTACTCAGTCATTTCTCAAATTGAAACCACATATATGTTGGTGTTTATGTGGGAAACAAACCCTCAAAAGGGTATTCTCTGATTCCCACTTTATGCATGCTAATTGTCGAGTCAAAGGCGTTCTTAAAAAGTCAACAGAAATGGTTTTTGTGCAAAATAGCTTAAATGGTAATGTAGATGACATGCAATCAGTTTGATCATCAATAATAGCTTTATAATGAATATAAGAATGTGTTTTACCATGATCAACTCGACAATCTTTAGTATAAACCCGGATTGGAACCGAAAGTCTTATAAAACGACTTTTTCGTAGACTATCGATTCGGATCCGTACATGCATGTTTGAGATCTGTATTGGAGAGTATTTTTGACCATTTTTATTTTGGTAAAACTCTCTGGAATTTTTATTTCTTGAGTCTATGTTTAGCCGATTCATTTGCATGTTTCCGATTTATGCTTAAAGTTGACTATTTTGCCCTTTTTGATATAAAACGTGATTTTTGGAAAAGTGAAAGAGTAGAAATCTTTATTTCTAATATATAAACTTGCACCGAAAATTTGAGGTCAGTTAGTGGTCCAGATTTTGAGTTATGGCCGATATCGTAAAACTATATCTTAAAGTTACATAAACGGCGCATTTAGCGTATAACCTATTTCAGGCCACGTTTGATATAAAACTTTTTACCCACTGATGTTATATAATATTTTGGGATTTTTGATGATTTTTATTTAATTTTTAGCTGATCGTATCATAGATCGCTTAGTCGATTCGGTTAATGTCGGTTTTGACCGTTTAAGCCATAAAATGAGTTTTATACATTCTTTTGACCCGAAACCTTTTTCTACTGATTTTATATGTTAAATAAATTATTTTGAGCCTTCTGGAAATGTAAAAATCTCAGCTTTCTTATTAAAACCCGGAAACGGCGTTAAATCGTATTTTAAGCGTTTTTAGCGCATAGTAAGCGTTATACTCATTTTAAACATATAAGACTCATACCCACTGATGTATTTAGTATATTTTCATATAATAACAGTAAGTATAAATGTTTGAACTCAGATTTCCAGTTTTGGCAGTTTTAGCCCTTGTGAAATTACTAAAATACCCCTACGGTGCATAGTTTGATTTTAAATGTTAAGTTTGGTATATGGGTCATACCCTACTGCTATAATATGTTAAATGAAGTATATTTACTGTATAAACCAGACCCGAAACTCAGATTTCTAATATGACTCTTTTATAATCTTTTAAATGACCAAAATGCCCTTATAAGGCATAAATTGAGTTTAAAATTATTCCGGGCAATATAGAACATAACTTACTGATGTTATATCACATTTAAAGCATATTATCTCAGGGAACTTGCATTTGACTCTTTTGGTTACCCGTAAGGCCCTTTTTGCGTTCGGTTCGGTTTACATAACTAGTTTGCGTAAATTGACCGAAACGGGTCAAACGTTATCATTTTTATCTCAAAATCCAGAATGTATTTAGTATACCCATATTATACAAGTATTCAAACTTGTCGGGTCTAAATCACATTCTATCCGGTCTTTCGCTTAATCATGCGTCTTAACCGTATATTTCTGTAAGACTAACCGGTCTAAGCTTAGGCTTAATTAAAGACCCGTTAGCAGTCTAATTGGTTATTTATACCATCGTTCCAGACTAGAGCTTTCCGGTAAATCGTACCTACGCTTACTTAGGAATACGGCTGAGTTATTATTCTTGATATTTAAGACATGAGCTAGCTCAGGTAAATACTTTTAACTTATTTTCCCTTATACGGGCTTGGGATACGGTATTATAAAAATACCGCTTGGTCGGGTGTAGAAACTGTTTAATCGGAGATGATTAAATTGCATAATCCCGTTTTAATCTGTGTTGATTGATAACAAATAACATTGGGGGTTAATGACCGTGTCCTGGATATCCTCGGCTCATTTTAAAAAGTGAATGGCCACGACGTAAGCACAAGGTGTAGGCAAAACACCTCCTGTTGCATATGTATAATGTATACTCACTCGTGAGAGTATCTTCTTGTGAGATTATATTTGTGGCGTGTCGATTAATCTTGTCCGGCTTGTATTGTATAATCACCGGCCCTAAATGTTGGACAACCATGTAAATCAGATACAAGATTTTTATTAATAAAATTGTCCCAAGTATAAAGATTAATTTTGCCTCTGTGCATTTTAATCAATGTGTCAAGATATTTTGTGCCGTTTGCACTCAAATCACTTTTCAAACTCTTTTTCCAAAATGAGTCAGTTAATTGTATTTACCAGTGTAAACTGACGTATTTTTCCAAAAGGTTAAGTGACAGGTACTATGCGTAATTGGCTGGGAGCTCAGGGCGTCACTAAGGAATCTTGAAAGTTCTAGATGCCTAAAGTCTATTGAACAGTTTTCTTTTATTGATCCGCCTGTGGATCCTTTACCTTCCGTTGTAATACTTTGACATTACTTATATTCGGAATGTAATATAATTATCTTCTGCTTCCGCTGTGCATTTATATATTGTGTTGTTTGTCTATGATGATGCCAACTACGTCACTGTACCCCACACCGGGCCCACCGGTGACACGTGGAAATTGGGGTGTGACAGAATTGGATTGTGACATGTGTTTAGGAAGGTTTCAGAGATCATTACATGTGTAATCCAGCTGTATGTTCAGCTTGGTGTCCAAGAAAAACTAACTTAATGCTTAAGGATTGAGTTGGAGTGAAGAACAAGCCTAAAATATATATATATATATATATATATATATATATATATATATATATATATATATATATATATATATATATACAGCAGCTATGGGCCTCGCGGCCCGCGTAACAAATGGCCCAGGGCCTACGCGGCCCGCCTGCCAGTCGAGCTCAGACTCAGGTTTGGCAGATTTGCCACTTCGGTCCCTGCGCTTTACTAGTCTTCAAAACAATTGAGTTAACTGAATAGATTGGGCTGCAAGTAATCATTTGGGAGCTGGCAGGCGCCTCGCGGCCTGCGTAACAGCACACCCAGGGTCTACGCGGCCCACCTAAGGGTGTGGCCAGATCAGAAAGTTTGGCAGCTTGGCAGATTCAGCCCCTGTACTCACAAAATGTTATTTTTGACACATTTGAGGCCCGGAAAATCATGTTTAAGGCTCTACAAGATCAATAATGTTTAGAGGGTTCAAAATATGTCCGGAACACTCTCGGATGTCGGTTCGTTTGGCCGTACGATCACGTTTTGCGTCTAATTACGACGGAATACGCACGGACGCTTAAAATGGTCCAAATCACGCAACGAGTGGAATTTTATCATGCCGCACACTAAAATAAAATATTTTAGTGCTTACATAAATTTTTGGGTGTCCGGGGATGTTCAGAATGTGAGATATGCGCAAAAGTGCAAACTTGTGCACTTTTTGACACTTTTAGTCCCTGAATGACATAAAAGTTTATTTTTGCGCACCAAACACCTCTAAGCCTATATCTAAGCTATATAAAGGATGAATATGGTATATTTAACTCGTGTACATATTCCGGAAGGTCCGTTATCAAACGATTCGACCTACATTTGCAGTTTGACGCAATTAGTCCTTTAATTACGCTAAGTAGCGTAAAATGTCGTTTAACGATATCCAAGCCTTCTATAGCCCACAATGGGCATCCCTGAATGTATTTCCAATTATTACAACGCTCCGGTTCGCTTAAAAGGTCCCCGAGAGGCGTATATTCAAAAGTTGACGCTTTTGGTCCCTCTAATGCGCAAACTTGCGCATATCATCGTTTAATAGCTTCGAAGCCTTATCCAGTCCATATTAGGCATTCTTGAGAGTATTATAATACATCATGAGGCTTCGGGTTTGTTTAAAGGTCATTCAGAGGTATAATTTAACATGTTGACGCTTTTAACCCCTCTAACTTTCAAACTTGCGCATAACTTTACTTATAGGCATAAAAGCCTTGCATAGCCAATATTTGGCATTCCCGAGAATATGATGAAACATAATGAAGCTCTCGGTTTGTTAAAAGGTCACTCAGAGGTAAGAATTAACATGTTGACACTTTTAACCCTTATTGCGCAAACTTTCAGATGATTTCGCAAACGGCTCCTCTCGTCCAACGAGTGGCTCGTCTGAGAATACGGACATCGTATAAGGTCACTCAGAGGCCTAGTTTAGGCATGTTGACACTTTCAGTCCTTCTATAAACAAAGTTTTTTAATTTTTACGAAAATAGTCCCTCATAGTCAACGTTTGACTTTATTAGGGTTCATTACACGTGTCATCACATCATTGGATACGATTTTACGAGGTGTTACATCCTCACCCCCTTAAAAGAAATCTCGACCCCGAGATTTGCTCCAAAAAGATAGAAGTACTTTCCGTCGTAAACTGAACTTAACTTCCACAGTCATTTAGCACCTTTACGGGTATTCCAGTTGACCCATCCATTAGGTGCTTACTCCTTTTCGGAGTTTCTTAACCTGTCGATCCTTGATCGATATAGGTCTTTCCATAAACCTCAGGCTTTCATCAATCTATACGTCTTCATGAGACATTGCTAGGGATTTATCAGCTAGGCATTTCTTTAAGTTAGAAATGTGGGACACATTGTGAATTCCACTGAGCTCCTTAGGCAGGTTTAGCTTAAGCTACACTGCCGACACATTCGATGATCTCGAATGATTTATACATCCAAGGCTTAACTTGCTCTATATACCGAAATGTATTGTACTCTTTCATGTCTGATACTTCGATAGAGCTTCGTTCCCCATTTGGAACTTCAAGAGATTTGCGCCTCTTGTTCGCATTGCTCTATTACCGAATACTGGCAGTTTTCAGATGATTACGGATTCATAATATCCTATCCATCATCTTTATGACAAATCTCAGATCCTGATAATTGGGCTTTCCAAATTTCCTACCCAACAAATGGGTGTTGGCTATTTCTCCCAAACAAGGTCTCCAGAGGAGCAGCCTTGATGCTTATATAATGCTATCAGTTATAGGAGAACTTAATTAGGGTGAGATAATTATTCCAACTATTACCCGTATCCATCTTAAGGATTCATCTACCCTCATAGTTAGTCGAACGAATCGACGATCTTGGGCAGCTAATAACGATTTTTAATCGTTTCTTAGTTAGGTTGCAACAGCCAATGCACAAGCGCATTACCTTACGCTTTCTTTTGTCAACCATAATCAGTGCTCTTAAAATGACGAGCTAGGCTGTCCAAGCCTTTCTCCAAAAACTCATTTGGTTAATTCTCAGTTCTTCCATTTCCGTTAATGCTTACCAATATAGGGTTGCTGTAACAGATGCAGCTCCTAACAGGATGTCAATCAAAATCCCATTTTGCCTCTCAGGAGGTAAAACGGAGTATCTCTATAGAGATGATAATCAAGTTTTCCAAATATGATAGATGTAGCTTAAATCTTCGGCCTTGGTCCACTTACCGTCGATTGTGCCATATAAATGACACATCAGTTTTACGAGTGCACGGATGCCTTAAGTAGAGACGCCTACTTAGGCATTTCTATTATGGATATCTTCTTTGAACGCCACTAGCTGACTTTAGTACAATATGACTATTGGAATATCTTGGTGGCCCCATGCGTTAAACTTCCATACTGATCAGGCATGGACATAATTTATGGGACGCACTGGGATACGCAATCCTCATATGGTGCTTTTGTCAATCCTAGTTGGCACTCGCAGTTGATAAAATCAATGAGAAAATAAGAAAAATAATTAAAATAACATATATTGTCGTACTCTTATTCAAAGAAAGAGTACTTTTAGATTATACAGAGAGATCATCGCCGACAATTAGGAGAATCGGTCTCTCAGGTTTCTTTGGTAAGTTCTTCCTGATTAAGAATCTAGAGTCCTTATGAATACCATCATGAGTTTGTTGAGCTTATGGTCTATGAAAGACTTATTATTGCCTACATTTGAAACAGGATACTTGGCAGAAATTATCATTGTCCAAATGATAAGAAAAGTACTGGATGACATCATGTACTGCCTCTTGGCATTCATCAGGTGAGTTCAGGCATTTTCTTTCTTAGCCTTTCCAGACTTAGCTGCACCTTCTTTGGCAGCTTTATGGCATCAAATTCTGATGTGGCCTTACTCACTATAGTCATAACAGACTGTATTCCACATGTCCCTATATTCATGGGACTGATGACCAGTTCCTTTGCAGATGTCACACTGCTTTGGTCTTTGATTTATTCGACACCGTTCCCAGTGTCTTTTATAGCAATTCTTACATACAGGCTTCTTACTGAACTTATGATGGTTCTTACTAAGCCCGTAATTTGCTCTTACTCTTCGATTTCTGGGAGTTATCCTCCTCCTTTGTTCATCCTTCACATTCGAAGCGCGAACAAAACTCTTTTCACGAGCAATTGATTGAGGTTTTGAATGAAATTCAGAGCGAGAAGCATTCGGCTCTTTGAATTGCTTCATGACCTTTTCCATGGTCTTTCAAACTGCTGTGTCAATTACAGCTTGGAGATTAACTCCATTAATATTGAGGTTTATGTCTGTAGCATTATTAGCTTTTGTCGCGTTAATAGTATCGCGACTGCTATTCACCTCATTCAAGTTTTCCATACTCGAAACTTGGTATTAACCACCATGTTAAGCAATTTCTAGTCATCGTCCTGATGACCAGGTATAGATCAGCCACGGCATCCATAAACCGTATAGGCTATTATTTTCCAAACATTCCTAATGAATGTTATTTGAACGTATATCCATTACATTTAGCCTAGGTCACAAAAGGACCATTAACGGCGCTTAAGGTTTGGAACGAGTCCATTATCTGTTTGA